>NC_139660.1:6812412-6844912 GCF_951799395.1 Argentina silus | reverse complement strand
CAGCGGCCTGGAGAGCGCTGAGAGGACCCCAGACCCTTTGCTGTGGTCACACACACACGCACGCAAGCATGAACGCACACACGCACGCACGCACGCACACACACACACACACACACACACACACACACACACACACACACACACACACACACACACACACACACACACACACACACACACACACACACACAGCTGCATTGAAGCTAAGGGGAGTTCCATTCAGTTTGTTGTTGGGGGATTCGTTACCTCAGAATGACGCGCTCCTCTCTGGCAGCAGCCTAGCATAGTGCAGGCTAACTTCCCCTGACGAGAGAACGCTGCTCTGCTCTCATACCGTACGTACTGTGGTTAAGGACAGTGGTGACGTCCAGAGGACAGTAATCCCTCCTCTCCTCTCCTTCACTTATTTATTTATTTGCATTGCTATTTACTGTGGTGGCAGACAAACACTGTGACATTTAAGCCTGTCAGAGTGGCTGCGCCATAACAAGCTGGAAGTGAATTTACAGCTAGAGCTTCTTTGTAGGGCAGCCAATCTAATAGCAACGATTGGAAAATACCCTGGCGTTTGCTGGAAACCCTCTCTGGCTACGCCTGAGCTCTCGAGGGATTTGGGAATCATGAGGGCGCCCCTGTTGTTGAGAAGATGTGTGGAGCTGGAGAAATTAACTGTGGTTCAAATATCTTTTCCTCTGTTTGGGACTGGCTGTCCTTGGCAACAGTGAAAACATGCATACTTTTTCATTAAGTCGTTTGGGATCCTCTACATATTGCAGGAAGGAAAGAGGTGCTATAGGGTTTCTTAGTTGTAATTAATTTGCAGGGGCATTTTCGCCATCACATGCTCACATGCATGAAGCTCATATGGAGTTGGTTTTAGTCAGTGTTTCTCCCTCTACTCAGGAAAAGGCAGGGTTGCTGGGGTGATGATGATTTAACACGGTCAGTAAAAACACTCACTACCTCAACCCTGCCTGCGAAGTGATGAGCGTTAGTGATTTACAGTGAGAGCCATAAAGCTGTCCTCTTAGTTTAGCTTAGCATGCTAGTGATGCTACAATGCCCCTCTGGCCTTGGCTAACGCTAATACAGTGTGGTATGCCTGCACCACTAGCTAGGCTAGGCTAATGGTTTCCTCTTTCCTGTGCGTCAGGTTGGAACAGGGAGTCCATGTACTGTACTGTGCTGGGGACGGCGTCAGCAGTGGCATGGGGCATCCTCCTCTATCACTTTCACTCTCTCTGATGAGTCCCTATCGGCTGATTACAGATATCCTGTTGCAGGGGCTGGGCTGTTTTTGTTGTGGGGGGGTAGTGGCTGACGCAGCTCAAGTTAGAGGGTGTGTGTGTGTGTGTGTGTGTGTGTGTGTGTGTGTGTGTGTGTGTGTGTGTGTGTGTGCTCACGTGTGTGTGTGTGCTCACGTGTGTGTGTGTGTGTGTGTGTGTGTGTGTGTGTGTGTGTGTGTGTGTGTGTGTGCGCGCACTCTCACGCATGCATGCCTGTGTGTGCATCGGCAGACACTCAGGACAACCCAGGCCCAGAGGATGAGAGAGAGGGAAACGGTTAGGCCACTGGTGTCACGTACTGAACTGAGCTTTAGGATCAGGGGTCAGGAAGGTAGAGGCACACCACAGAACAGCTGTGCACTCTCACTGCCAGGGGCTGCTGTCTCTGCTGAGCAGGCAGAGGCTATGAGAGAGAGGGAAACCTCTCCCCCCTACACACACACACACATACATGAATGACAGTTAACCCTTAACTACATGATATATCAAGGCCCTAAGCAACAACATCTGTCTGTCAAATCAATCAGTTTCATTTACCAGTTTAATCTGGTTTTAGGAAAATAGACAGGGCCCTCATTAAACCCATGAGACGATTCTTGATGATAAAACCTGGTTTAAGAATACTATGTCTCTAGATAGCAAAGCTGGAAAGCAATGTTAGGCTTACCCTATCCTTACATTTTCAGTTTTAATACAAGTTTGAGGGAGAATGCTCTGCAGTATGGGGTATTTTCTCTCTTTAAACGAGTTATGATTACCCAAGAGCTGTCTCTGGCATGCCTGGCATGTAGTTCAACGTGGGGTTTCTCAGAACAGACCAGAACAGTTTGGAACCATACGAGACAGGATGATCTAAAACGCCAGAGAAATGCCAAAAAATTACGATGCCAAAAAGGACAGACAGTCTTATTTAAAGACAGACTGGCAAATCTTAAGACATACTGTAGTGTCTCAGACTCAGTATACAATGCTTTAATTAACCAGGAATACTGGGAATATGTGACAAGAATACTCAAGACATATTGGTCTGCCTGTAGTTATTTCTAAGAATAAGCAGAATGCAGATATAAAGTCCAAACTGTAATAGCACAGGTACGAAAACACAAGATAAATACCAGTTACCAAAAATTAACAGACAACCTAAAGTGGTTGACTGAGAATGAGCTCGTAGAAAGCTAAAGACTATGCAGGGAAAGAAGGAGTTTACTGCTGTATTTGTTTTATGGGTGGCAGAATGACGTCAGAGTGTTTTGGGGTTCTCACAGAGTCAGCCATTTCTAAATACAGCCAATTACAGAACTGGGTGCAGCCTGGGTCCTAGAGAGAGAGAGAGAGGGGAATACTATAGTTTAAGGACAGTGCATACTGGAACTGTATGCTGCAATTCAGATCTTCAGTAGTTTGCTCATCCTTTACCACACAGGGAGACAGCAGTAGCCAAGAAGGCCATAGCAGGTGAGACGGGCCAATCAGGAAATTATACATTACAAGGCATGTTTGTTTTTGTTTTGGCCAAGGGGGTGGGGGGTGGGGGGTGGGGGGGTGGGGGGGGGGGGGGGGGGGGTAGACTCCTCCATACCAGACAGCCTGTCATTTCACTGGAACAGCCAGTTTCAGGGTCAGGTGCACTCCAAGTTTCAGGGTATTAACAGGAACGACTTTATAGCCAGCTGGGGCACACTTTGTACCGGGGCATTGAGAAGCCATCCTCTGCCAATTTACCTAATAAAAGGAGGGCTTCTGCTATTCTCAGGCCTTTTTGTGAGTGGCGTCTCCAGCCTGTCTGAATGCTTTCAGGAGGAAAGAGCTCTTAGGGCTTCTAATCTCCTAGAATTACTGTGGGGGCCGTCAGGATCCCAGCATCTGATTGGACGATTCCTGGCTGTGGGGAGATGTTATCAGATGGGAAAAGAGAGGGTGGGGGGTGGGGGGGGCGGGGGAGTGGGCGGTGTGTGTGTGTGCGTGCATGCGTGTGTGTGTGTGTGTGTGTGTATGTGTATGTGTGTGTGTGTGTGTGCGTGCGTGCGTGCGTGCGTGCGTGCGTGCGTGCGTGCGTGCGTGCGTGCGTGCGTGCGTGCGTGCGTGCGTGCGTGCGTGCGTGCGTGCGTGCATGCGTGTGTGTGTGTGATGGCTCAGTATTTACCTACAGTAGCTCTGTGGGCAATTACAGGGGTCACTCGGACGGACTCCCGGTAACTAATTACCATGGCAACCTTGTTGGCTTTTAAGTGCTCGTATTGTTTATTGAAGATCCGAGTCACCTAATGTGAGTTGGCCAGAAAATGTTGTGCCACCGTCCAAGCACACAAGGTCTTTCTAATAAGGTTAGTTTTATTGCATTTTAAAGACACACTCTGTCTATTGTGTGACTTTATACCATTGGTTAGTCTTCCTAAAAGCCAGTGGTTTGAGAGAGAATACAGTGGAAATCTATTTGTTTTTGCAGTAGGGTGAATTCTCTGTGTTCCTGGCTGGAATAAGAGCATGTTGGGTATCAATAGTCTCCACCGGCACATTGTAAATCATAGACGTGGTTTGAGAACATCAGCACTGGTTTGAGGTGAACACTGACAACTGGGCCAATGAGAATCTAACAGCTATGTTGTATAAGTTACAGTGAATGTGGAATGTGGTTGATAGTAGTCCTGTACAGTATATGGAATCACATACTGTAGGCCCACTGATATCAGCAAAGGTAGCTATAAACTAGTCATGGCTACTGTTCCTGTGATATAACCTTCCCTGAGGCTTGAAGTTAGTCTCCCCAAAACATAGAATTTTATTTTACTTCAAATGTTTTGAGCACTTGTGGCATTTTATTATCTGGTGCCACTGGGTTGTAGATCAATGAGGTGGTGACATTACTTATTTTTCCATCTGAAAGACGCACCACTTTCCAATCTGGTTATTCAGATAAGGGAGACATTTGACATGGTAAAAATAGAAAACCAACCTGTTTTGATTGTTTGAAATTCAAACCCACTTTCTAAACCACTCTACAACCACCCTTGACAATAGGATTCATGTCGTTACATACACAGATATGTTAACTTGGTAATGTGATCTGACAGTATCTGCTCCAACATCTTTGGGTGAACAATAGGTATCCTATGACCTGTATGTGCTTTGTGAAAGGTTAAAAAGACAAACACTGACACATAAGATCCTTTATTAAGGTGAGAGGGAATCATGTCAATCTATGAAAACAAAGCCAAAGTCAATATAATGAAATCACAAAATGATGATAATTGTGATTGTGGTTTCCCAAATGTTTTGTGTTTGTGAGGTCAAAGTAGTATGTGAATGATCTAGGTTATGAACAACAATGTAAAACACTCGACATCACACACAAGTACATCACACATAAGTGTATGCACTGTAAAACCATTCTAATTGAGTTAAGTAAAACTACAAACGTTCACAGCGTAGAGCTATTATTTAACTATGTCATCATAACTCCAGCAATGGCACAGTTCCTGAACTATACATAAAGTATTCTGTAACTGCTCCAATGCTCCACCTATGTCATTAAAACAGCCCAGAGACTCTACAGACCACCCCCACGATAACTGCCTCAATGATTCTTCACTTCCAAATGCTCAGCACTTAAGTCTTCTATTCTATTATCATGTTTCAGACTGAAGTTGAATCACTGGCACATTGGTGTTGTTTCTAAGTCAGAGCTTTACTGAATGATTGGCAATGCTGTGCATCGGTTGGTTTCTGTCAACTCTTGCCAGAGCTGTAGAAGGAGATTTGGTCAAATCGGCCATGGAATTTCAGGTGTTACACCCAATCTGGTGGACACGGTTTTATGATGTAGAATTGCCATTTGAACATTTGATTAAACATTCCACATGGTACACCGAATATGGGCAACACTGCCGCACCCACCAGTGACTCAAATAGTAGAATTGACTCAAATAGTAGAATGTCGCTTTGGATAAAAGAGTGTCTCCTACAGTACATGTCATGTACTAGAACGTCCATTCTGTGAATTCTAATTCTATGCCTTCAATTTCTTTGCCTGTTTCTGCAGGTAGGCCTATGTCCATTCTATCCATTCCATTTCTACACCTTCAGTATCTTTGCATGACTTTGTGGGTACATCCATTCTACCAATTTGAATTCTGCTCCTTCTCCTGAGTCTGTCTCCATCCGCCCACTCCAGTCCTCTCCACAGCCAGCCAGCCAGTCAGCCGTCCAGCCTGCGTGCGGTTGAGACCGGGCTACAGCACTGTGCTGCCATCCAGACCTCCAAACCAAATATTTTCCCCTCTGCAGGTTTCCAGTGGGAGTCTGTGGGAACCAGGCTGGACTAAGCGCACCAGGAATGCACTGTCTGCTCTATTCTCCCTCTCTTTATTGTCTTAACCTGAGCGCTTTACACAATATGCTCTCTCTCTTTCTCTACCTCTCTCTCTCTCTCTCTATCTTCTCTCTCTCTCTCTCTCTCTCTCTCTGCCTGCCTTCACTCATTTCTCTACTCTCTTGCTCTCTCTCTTTCATCCCTCTCTTTCATCCCTCTCTCTCTCCCTCTTTTCTCCACTCTCCTGTATTGAGATTGAGATCTCATCTTTCATTCACATGGCCACAGAGCCAGTGTCAACAGCGCAGATAGAGGAGGTTGGGGATTTTTCTTCTCATCAGCAAAACACTTCCCTGAGAGAAGAACTGTGAGTTCAGGTGGGCTTCAGTGGAGACATTACGATGATGCTTGTGACCCTAAGGTGACCCCATGGCTCATGTGACCTCACACACCAGCATGTCAGGTCATGTGCTGACGTCATTATTCCTGACTCAAACGAGTCAATGAGGAAAAACGTGAATCAAAATTCTGGGCGTGAATCATAATGACTGCTGTACAGTTCATAGTTAATGATCTTTACCTTGCCTTGTCTGTGGGTCAGAAGTTCAGTAGCTACTGCTCATAGTCAAGACGTCATCTGGTCACAGTCTACATTAGGGGGGCTTTTCCACACCATAACATCAGCTAAGCTTCTTAAAACTGTTAAATGGTTCATTTGGAGGATTAAGACTCTGAATCGCTACAGGCTAAATGATGTCCTTACCATGAAACACATGCATTATATGTAATTTACCCCAACCTCAAGAGCAACATCTCTACCCTTTACTAGTTAGGGCAATACAGCAATAATTTTTGCAACTATTTCCATTTTTCACATGTAATCCCAGTAGCTAATAAATATAATTACATGATGATTACATGTTTAGACTTCACTCAGCAGAGCCGAGGGGCATACACTCATTATGAGGTACGAACTCTTTAACCCCAGAGGGTGAGGAACAATTATACAACTTCACAAGATGGCGATGCCATTCTCCTCTTCACCAACTGTCACTGTGGTTTTTATGCATTCACCTGTAATTTCCAAAGGGGTAATTGCCCTGACAGTGAGTGAATGACTGAATAATAGCAAAGGCTTCTGTGTCCTTGGCTTTGTAGTCAGTTTCAGTTTTTTTTTTGTGCTTCTGCTCACAAGGACAAAATAATTGACACGCTATGCTGTAGGATCAGACTGTTCTCATACCACACGAACGTTTCACCCCGCGGCAGGTCAAACAGCAGGCAGATGAGTTATCACATGGTTCGTTTCATTTACAGCACGCTTTCATTTATGGAACGCTTCCAAATATGTACGCAGATAGGTAAGCATGACTTGATTCACCTGCCGTCTTTCAATAACTTCCTCTATTTGTTCTTTGTCTATTTGTTCTTTGCTTCTGTTAGAAGTTAATGAGTTGTTGTTATCCAAAGACGGAACTTGGATATTGTGAAGAGAATTAAAGAACTGTCTCCAGAGTGTTTTATTGCATATAGTAAATACCTTCTGCATGAAAAGCATGACGAATCAGTTAGATAGAGCTGTTATCCCTCATTTGAACATGCTGTTGTATAGGAATGTCAACAAAATTAGCATAAGCTGATCAACTTAACCTGTCACTGTAGAACATAACATACATCTACTGAGTCAGATGTTCCCTGAATGAGCCATGGCCCATTCATTGATTGTCTCACTGGCTCCAGGATGAGCTGACCCCCTCGGGCCTGATTAGATTGAAGGCCTTAGTACTCATACATTATTTCAACAATAATTTTTTCCATATATATTTTCCAGTGATTTTATTCATTTGAACATATCACACATGATTGCTTTCAAAGACGCTAAGGGCTAGATTTGGTGCTTATGTCTTTGAAGTTGATAAGTCGCATGAATGACATTAACTCCCTCTCTTTCTCTACAGGTACAGGTTTGACAAAACTATTAGAGCAGTAATGAATCTGAATAGAAGGATTGGTTTTCCCCTATCCTCATTCCCATGTAATGTAATTCCTCAACAGCAAATGGCCCTGATTCTTTCACATTCATTATGCTGACATATTTGTTTTTGTATTTTGCGTTCAGCGCCTAATATATATATATATATATACAAGATGAAATAACTCAACAATAATGAGAGTCTTGGCTTACACAGAATCTTTTCCATTCAATCAACAGGTGGATTAAATGCTGGTCTTCTGATATAGTAGATGGACCATGGTGCAGTTTGACCTGAATGACCAGTTCACCAGGATTTTTGAAGTCATCCCACTGACAACCCCCACACAGCTCCAGGCTTTAATAAAGCAGTGATATGAAAATGAGGCCATTTTAAAAGGTCTTTGTGATGCGTCCTGTTCCTCTTTGATGACCTTGTTTCAGTGGTGCCCTCTGTTGTTTAGGAAAGTAAGGCCTGATAAGAACTGATGCTGACATTCCTCTATTTGCATAGGTGATTTTGTAATGGTACAACATCAAAACTAAATGTGACATATTACTAACTTACAGTAGGGTAACACTTGACATAACCCTCATTGGTAATATACAGTATTACAATATAGATGCTTATAATGCTTATTTTGCAGATGCTTATTAATGTTTAGAAATGTTTATATATGCTGGAAAACTCATAGTAGTAATACGTATGTAATAAATAGTTCATAAAGGTTATCATGAAATGTTACAATAAAGGGTAACACAATATGCAATATATCTACCGTAGAGTATACCTGGCTGTACCAGGACTACCTTGTAATTGACAGACAGAGGGGCTTGGAACCCTGGTCTCCCACTTGGAAGACACAAGCTTCCCAGGGTGACACTTGAGTTTAAATGTCTCAGGCAGGGCTACTCTATCACGCAAGTGTGATTCCAAATCACCTCCGCTACATAATACCTACACTAACTACCCTATATGTTGCCTACCCTATATGTGTCATCTGTTCATCCCTGTTCCAGTGCTCTTCGTTGGGGCTGTGTGGTCCTGGATCCCCCCCCCCCCCAACTCCTCCCCCCTCCTGCTGGGATCCCCCAGCCTGCCCAAGGCTGTCTCTGTCTGGGACGTGTAAGCCCTGGGGCCACCCTGGCTCTACCCCTGGCTCTACCCCGGCTCTCAGGGGTCAGGCTCTGGAGAGGGGAGACAAGAGAGGCTCACAAAGCTCTGGAACCAAACAACAGCCAAACCAAAGCTGCTGTCAAATCTGGGAAAATACCTACAAATCCTGTTTCACTGAGAGGAGAAGAGGAGGAGAGATCCCCTCCTCCCTCCACCACAGTCTGTCTGCCTGTAGAGAGAGAGAGAGAGAGAGAGAGAGAGAGAGAGAGAGAGAGAGAGAGGGAGGGAAGGAGGGAGGGAGGGAGGGAAGGCATGTCTGTCTGAAACCCTGGCTGCCACTATTAAACCACCTCTAGAGACTTTCTCATACTAGATGACTACAGGCTCCAGTAGGCTGCTGGGTTTTTGAGTGGTGTAATTTATTCTATACAAGATGTGGATTGGTTTTTGGATTGGAGCTGGGAGTTTGGGAGCTATTCAGGAACTTTAACCACTCATGTGAATCATGTTCAGCACTGACAGGACTGACAGGCTTCATCAGACTCAGAGTACCAAATTAACAACTCAAGGTCCCCAATAGACGGCAACACGATGTACTCTAGAACAGCCTAGTAAGCATGGCACAATAGACTAAACAAAACAACAAACCTATATTTAACTACACAATAAGTCCTAAGTAGGACAGGGTCAAATAAAATCAATAGTTGGTCCCCCGATAGAAAGCGAAGGATATTTCTGTGGTTGTTTACATTTGATATCCATTTTCTTAGGTAGTTATCTTTGCTGGTGTGCTGAGACCCAGACAGACCACAGGATTGGACAGCCTGATAGGCCAAAGCTGCTGACAGGAGAATAATTAGTGTTCATGATCGGTCCGGCAATGCCTGGCATCCTGCCAGGCTGATTAATCAAACAATAAAACAATAAAACGAAACTGGACATGTTGATATTCTACTCTACTCCACCTAGAGGGGGATAAGAGCCAAGTCAAGTGAAAGGCTGATTATTTTAAGGTAGGGTATTGCCTCAGAATATTGTGTTGATGTAATTTGCTGTAAAGGAATTTATGAGATTAACTAAGAATGTCTTAAAAAGCTCTTAACTTCAGTCAATGAAATCAAACGCTTATGGAAAGTTCTTCTCAAACATGCGTTTGTGCTTTCCTAATCCCTTTAAGAAAACACACGTTGGTGTTGATAGATTCTAGTCAGTGGGTATCACTCCCATCCTCATATACAGTAACATGCCACAAATGCAAGTAATGTAGCACACTCCCTTATACAATTTAAAAGGTTTTGAACTTTTATCTTTTGTAATGAGTTCCATCTAATTGTTGCTTAGATGCTAACCATGTTCCCCTCCACAGAATCCCGTTATGGAAACACTTTATTTTGAAAGTCAAATATAGCAGTAAAGTTGTTCCACTAACTACCTGCAACTTACCCTAGCCCCACTCACTGGCATATACAGTATATATCTATACATATACTTAATGTAATAATAAATGCCATTTAGCAGAAACTTATCTAAAGCCATTTATAGTACAGTGAGTGTATACATGTTTTTGGTATATGGTCCCAGCAGAAATCAGACCCACTACCTTAGCATTGCTAGCGCCATTCTCTACCATTCTCTACCAGCGAAGCCACGCATATACTGTCAAACATTTACATTTCATTTACATTTTTGCCATTTAGCAGACACTTTTATCCAAAGCGACTTACAAGTACATTTGTCTAAAGTAAGTGAATCATCTATCCATCATTCATCATAAAAACAACTTTCTTTTTTTTCTTCTTTTTTTTTTTACTATTAACAGTAGAGGAACTGTACAGACGGGTAGTGGGGGGGTGAAGATGTCTTTAGGAGGGACAGTCAAGATGTAGCCTGATGTAGCCTACTACAAACAAAAGTTATATTACCGTATATATAAAACACACTCCCTAATAAAATCCCCTATACAGAGTTCCATCTCATTGTAAAAACATTAGCAGTCTTATACGGTATAGCTGCCCTACACACATTCCCGTCATTGAAGCGTGTAATCAGATCACATTGTTCATGCCCCTCTCATCTTTGTCCCAGCAGAATTCCTTTCATTTCAGGAAGCTGCATCCTGTCTGTCTCTGTGGTTTTCTGGCCCTTTCATCCACTTGTATCATTATTTAGATGCATAGGAGTAGAGGGGGAGAAAAACACACTAATAGCCATTGGAACACGCCCCCCCCCCCCCCCCTCTCTCTCTCCCCAAAACTGAAAATTGGACACACTTAAAAGGGAGCACATTGAGGGTAACTGGAGACTATACAGCCCATACAGTAATTACGTGTCTACACCTGACTAGAGGAAGAAAAGAGAAGACAAGGGGTGAGGAATTGTTTCCAGAGCCCACCTAGGTTGAGGCTGAGGAGAAAAAAAGAGTAGAGAGAAAGAGAGGGGGGGGGGGGGGGGTGAGAGAGAGAGAGAGAGAGAGAGAGAGCAAATAGTGTCGTTGCTGCCGCAGACAGGTTGTATGAAAATGTTTGCTCCAACTGTCGAGTCCAAACATAACATCTCCTTGTTACACATGGTAATTACACTCATTCTGCTAAATCCAGCCATCACAACCAGTTACTTACAGAGTGCATGATGAGACTGGCTAGACTGGTGCAACTGAGAGGGAGGTCATCCATCTTGGATCCGAAACATTGTGGGTAATCAGAGACAATCACTACAAAGCAACTGAAGTTTTCCCCATATAATGTTTCCCCCATGTCTTGTAAAGCATTTTGAGCTTCTGGAAAAGCACTATATAAATCCAATAAATAATAATAATAATAATAATAATGATTATTAATATTAAAATGTTTTGCTATGAATGGACTATTTTCCCATTAGCCAACTTTCTATATCACAGTGACCCACCTTTTAAAATTCAACTGTCAAGTGAACAAATCTACATAATGTCACTGCACTCAAACCCTCCTGGAGGTAAGTGAATTATTTCAAGAACTGCAAAAAACACATTTGCCATATCAGTAGACAGATCAATCATCAATCAGTCAGCAAGACAGATTTATCAAGATTAGAACTGCGAGGTGGTGTTTACCTAAATGCATGTGGTTGCCATATAGGGGAGCTCACATTTGTTTCAATATTTACTTTATTTACTCAAGAGGTAAAGTCCTTTCAGTGCTGCACTGCTCCTATAGGCCACAGAACTCTCCCACCTATCTCTCTCTCTCTCTCTCTCTCTCTCTCTCTCTCTCTCTCTCTCTCTCTCTCATTTTCTCATAGAAGGCTCAGTGTGTTAGATGTTGCAGATCTGGGCTGTCAACAGAGGTAAGCAGTGTATTTATACCATCACATTAACCAAATTAGAAAGCATCTCAACTAAATGTATGTAATGAGCACACTTATCCATAAGGGGTTGATGGCCCATTTACTCTGAGAAAGAAGTCAGGCCATCGTCATACATTTTCTTTCAGGTAGCAAGAAAAAGAGAGGCAAAATTATGTCAGTGGTTAAAATAATGAGGGACACTGTTAGATCTTATAATTAACTAATCATTTTCAATAACAACAACATTACACAATAATGGGACAAGTCAAGGCAGATTTCATGCTTGTAATATCTGTTTTTATCACCCTGGAACATGAACGTTTCTTTAACCGCATAATAAATCCTACCGCATTAACACATTAATACAACCATAGACACATTTCCTTGGCTTATGTTTCTGTATGTTTACACAATTCCCTTATGGCCTAAGAAAATCAATAGTGACTGACACGGAATATGCCACTGATTCTGACACCCAGCCATTGAACAGGTCAAGGCCATGTGTGCCTTCGAAGCAAGGTGTCAAACACATTTAGATGGACCCCCTCAATCCCTTATAAGCATTTAATCATCAACCTTACAACATACAGGTCTGATCAACAGGGCCACGTAAACACCACTGTTTACTCATGTGGCCTGTGCCACATTTGGTGTGATCCTGGAGTGTTTGCTCTCCAGAGAGAGACTGTGGAAGGAGTGTGAAAGAGCCATGGCTAATGTTGGCCAATGTGATGGCGGTTTCAGAGGGCCATGATAAGGAAGTGGAGATTACTCATGACGGAAGGCTATTCTGAAGTAAACGATAAGTCTTTGTCTGATCACACAAAGGCTCAGGTGCAGTAGATGATACTGAAAGCAAACACACATGCACTCACACGTACACCAACACACACGCAAGCACAAACGCATGCACGCATGCGCACACACACACACGCATGCGCACACACACACACACACACACACACACACACACACACACACACACACACACCCACACACACACCACACACACACACACACACACACACACACACACACACACACACACACACACACATACATACACAAACACACACACTCTGCTCCACAATCTTGGGCCCTGGAAGCTGCTTCATCCACACAGACCCTCGAAGAGAGAGACACACACACACACACACACACACACACACACATACATACACAAACACACACACTCTGCTCCACAATCTTGGGCCCTGTGGAAGCTGCTTCATCCACACAGACCCTCTGAGAGAGAGAGATCCATCGACAATGTAAACACACAAACTATCAATCAGAACCCAGTGCCATTGAGAACTCACCCATTCTGTAGGCCACTGAGGTTAGGTGGGTGTACAGTAAGCCATAGACATGTACAGGAGTGAGCTTTATCTCAATTTACCCACATGACCCTCAACAGGATCCCTCCTCTTCTTCCCCTTCACAGATAATACTGCCACACTGGTCTACTATTAAATCCTTGAGATGATAGTATTAGATTAGATAGATTTAATATGAACATTCTTGTCAGTTGGCATCTCCTCCATCGCACATTTTACAAGAGCTTTCATGTCGTTTTAAAGGGCGAAGATGTCCCCACTAGAAACTGAACTATGCCCTTCCAGTGTACAATTGACCCCTTTCAGTGTACAATATGACTCCTTGTAAATATATGTGTTTATAGTACAAGTGGGTATGACCTACTATGAACATCTTTACAGAACAGGCCGGATTCTTTGTTTCTTCATAGCGCTCTCCTGTATTTGCTGTACAAAGTGAAGGGTACACAAAGTAAAACTGTCTGAAATCATAGTCTTTTATGATAATGTAACCTGCTTACATCCGTTGCTACCTACACCACTCTCCTCTCTGCTCATGTTTCTATAAAGTTTACTACTTCAGCAGACTCTCCAGAGAGGGCATTGATAGTCTTAAACTAGTGACAAATAAGAATGAAAGATCATTTTTACTACTCTCTTTGAGGAGTCATATAAAACTCCCACCATCACCATGCTGAGGTCAAACCAAGGCTGAGAACATATCAACCCATCAACCTACCTAATAATCTATCTACTATCTCCTGAAAGGTATCAAGTAGTTGAGAACAGGAGGGTCTAAGAATGCCAAGAATAAGTTAGAAGACAAGATGTGTCTTTGGAGTGACCAATGCACAATAACACAGTGTGCACGCACACATACACACACACACACACACACACACACACACACACACACACACACACACACACACACACACACACACACACACACACCACACACACACACACACACTCTTTGAAAGTCCTGACAACAATAACACAAGTCTCGATCTGCTTGAGGTGTTCCACACCCTCGTCTCTCTAACCAGTTGAACTTGACTTCAGCAAAACACATGTGGTTTGAACCTACTCTCTGCCTCTCTCTCAGCCAGGACAAAAGCCCATGACAGATCTGAGGAGATCTGTTGTTATCTACAACGCTGTTGAACATGCTGCATTCCACAGGAGCTTTCTGTAGGGGGGGTTGGGGAGCAGCCCTCCTATTCACAACAAACTCTCAGGCCACATATCAGTGCTGCCTGTACAAAACCACTATTGACTACTATAGCGAACAGAAAAACCATTGACTGACAGGTACACAGAGATGTGGAGAAGCAATTATTGTGTAACTCCAGTTGAAAACATACCTCCCTGAATGTGGGCGAGTAAAGACATAACGTACACACATAACATGGAAACGTCGTATACGTCCATGAAACTGGGAAAGAAAGAAGGCAATTTCAGGTTCTGAAAGGTTAGACCCTACTGTAGGCATGCGTAGCCTCTCTGTGCTTGAGTTTAGAATTGATGCAAACCATGATAATTATAACCAAGATAATATTTTTGCACTTACACATTGAATCAAAAGCCAGCTGAATCTGCCATGCCTGCACATCATATAAACTCTCTTGTCTACCCAACAATGGGTCTCTCAAATTGGTGTGTTGGCAGAATCCCTAAACTGTAATTTTAACCTGAAACACTATTTACAGTTTTCCGTTAGCAGCGAAACTAAAAAGAGGTATTCTACACCTCATTAAAAGCAGCTTTGGCTCATGGCTCATGGCTGGGTGAATTGCCGACTATCTTACCTTTGTTGTTTATGACTGAAGTCAACACTAAGTACCCACAATCACCATCAGACTGTGCCCTCAAACTGACCCTGTGGCACCATTCAGCCCCCATAGGCGTATTTACACTGGGGTAATGACAGGCCCGGGCACAGATGAAGCGTCACAACACCACATGAAGGACACACAGAAAAGAGACAGACACGGCCAGAGGTTTAACCACCTAGGACGTAGGAGAATTGGACATGTACTGGGCTGTGGTCATCCATTCTGATCCTGCTGAGCAACAGAGTGTTTTGCTCGTATCTACAGTATTACGTAAAATTACAGTGACAAATATTTTTGCACAAAGCATTGGAAATCTGGCATTTGTTAGATATCATTACTCAATTGATACTGAACCATGAACAGCATTGGCTCACTGATTCATCACTGAGATGGTTGCCAGAGTGGAGCCATGTCATTCCAGTGAGGGGTCTTTCCACCCCCCCCCCCCTCCACCATCCCCAACCCCAGAGGGGGGGTAGAAATACATACTCTTAATCTGAGTGTCTCCTCTTCGCCGTCACTGCCTAACTGTGGTTTAACTCAAGCATTCGTATTACATAACATTATTAGTGTGTTGTTCAGACATTTAGGTTTTTTTTCATCACACTGGATGCCAAAGGATTCCCATGGAGACATAATTGCCCAAGAATGTTGTGCGCCAGTCTTGGGGAGAGAAGAAGTCTTGATATATGACTATGTCTCTGGCCCTGAATGATGGTGCATGTATCATTCTTCATCTGTTTTGCTTTATGAGAAATATTGTGTTATGATGAGAAACTGGTGTGTCGGCATGTGTTGCAATTTAGAATTGTTGATGCAGACGACTGGGAGCCAAACCGCTTAGATTAGCTAGTTTTGATGGCAAAGGGAAATAATATCATGTGACTGTATACATTCCTAGGCCCACATCTGAGTAAGACACATACACCTGAAATATTGGGGGGGCTGAACTGAAGGAACTGTCACGGAAAAAATTAATACACGTTGGCTAAACAAACAATGACTGGATGGGAAACCCTTCATTCACGCATGTTGCCTGTGTAAAAAACACTGATATATTGAACAGCCAACATTCCAGAATCCATTGACAGCCAACATTCCGAAATCCATTGACAGTTATCAGACTGAGCAATAACTCGTGTTAATGACTACTCCCTCTGGTTGTGCAACCCTGACCTAGGCTCAACTCTATCTACAGCCCAGAGAGAGAGAGAGAGAGAGAGCTGCCTGAGGCCCAGAGAGATAAGCGTGTGGTGGTAGAGACTGGTAGTGCCGCTGGCTGACTACCATAGGTCCTCTAGTCTGAGCAAAGGAGTAGCCTACAAATCACACAGTAGTGTACTGTACCACCCACACTCACGTACGCCACATCACAGTCGCACACTATCAGCTCTGCAGTGCTCAAACCACAAAAAATGAACACACAGGCACCCACACACACACACACAAACACACACACACACACATACAGGCAGGCACACACATACGTGTGCACACACACCCATTTGTGTGTCATCCATTGAGAGGTGATAAGTGAGTATAGGGATTCAAAGTACAGTAATATAACAACAGCATCATCAAGGGCAGTCCGAGAGACCCCCTTTGGGGGTTGCACATACAAGTACTACTTGAATGATCATCAGGACATCGAACATCTATCAACTACTCTAATTCTATAGCATCCCTCTTCACTGAAACCACACTACTACACACCTCCACTCAGTCTCCTCCCCTCAGTCCTCCACATGTAAGACACTGACCCCACACACTGGGGGTCTATGCACTCTCAGACAGGGGCCTGTGTAGTCTCCAGGCCCCATGTTATTCTGCCTCCCCACCTGCCTCCTGCACCAGAGATGAAAGGAGACAATCAAACCCCTTTCAAACAGGTTGGTCTCCGCAGAGCAGAGCACACATTACTGCAGTGTTTGTACGGTATGACCCCACCCACCCTTAGGAGCGCTGTGTGTGTGTGTGTGTGTGTGTGTGTGTGTGTGTGTGTGTGTGTGTGTGTGTGTGTGTGTGTGTGTGTGTGTGTGTGTGTGTGGGTGTGTGTGCGTGCGTGCGTGCGTGCGTGCGTGCGAGCGTGTGTGCATGAGTGTGTGTGTGTGTGTGTGTGTGTGTGTGCTGTAAAAGGAGTTCCTGCTAGGCTTCCTATTCAGAAATGTCAAAGGCGTTGTTGTGATTCGGAGCCTTCTGTAAATATATATCCACCACAGTGGTGACTCATTGGATAAACATGAGAGAAGAAGGCTGTTTTTTCCCATCAAACATACTGAAGGAATGCAACTGTTGATGGCGAAATATGTCTCTGTAGCTTATTCTTGCTTTAGTTCCGGATCCTTCTCTTTCTTACTGTATTTTTTTTTTTTAATTCCTGCTCAAATCGATTGTGACCTGAATAAAAACCAAAACAGATTTCAGGTAACTAGGCAACACAGAAACAAGTTAGAGATTGAAAACCTGAGGCAGTGACGGAGAACCTTTATGTGATGAAACATTAATGATTTTGTAATCACGTATTCAGTTCAACTTAGATAAGGCGGTGTAGGTAAAGATCAACAGAACTTACAATAGTTACAGAATGACTATTCAGAAATGTTTGAATTTCATTTCAATGTTGCCACACTCAATACTATAACTCATCCATTTCTGACAAGAGACCAGTTGGAAAACACCAGAGTTCTACACCACATTAAAAAAAAACAGTTAAAAAAAATCTCATTCTGATATTCTTTTCTTTTCTTCTATTGTCTGCTGAACTTTGAATGACTCCTGTTGCTCAGAGGACAGTCGGTCACAGTGTGGTTGCTGGTTAGACACCCTGGACCGTGTGTGTGTGTGTGTCTGTGTGTGTGTGTGTGTGTGTGTGTGTGTGTGTGTGTGTGTGTGTGTGTGTGTGTGTGTGTGTGTGTGTGTGTGTGTGTGTGTGTGTGATGGCCTCTCTCTGATCCCATCCTCCCACTGTCTGTAAATCCACTAATGAGTAGAAAACATGAAAAAAAAGGCAAGATGGCAAGAGAAAACTCTAGAACTCCAGATCCCACAACTCCTTTGTTTATGTCTAACAGAAATCCTGGACTTAATCATAGCTGAGTTAAAGGGGAACAACTGCAAATTTGGCAAATTGGTAAGTAGGTTGTGCTGCAGTCAGATGGGGGATGTAACCATGTCCTCCAGTCCTCTACTGAGACAGAGAGGTTAAGGCACACGCTGTAGACACATTTTGAAGAACGACTTTGGAGTCTCCATAAGTCTTCATTAAATCATCGGTGTCCTATAGCTGTCTCTATCAGTTCTATTTCAATTACAGGCACGGTGTTGCTCAACAAAGCATTTCTATCTTATTTCAGCTTCTCTGACTTGATCCATTAGCAAGGGGATGAAGATTGGGAAGACAACCCCTGCAACAGGCCTGCGGCTCTTCTCTGTTTCCCATAGTGACACCAGTGAAGATCGCCAGCTAGTTACACAACATGTTCTCTTTTGATCAAATAAAACGAAGAAAGCTTACAGCCAGAAGATTGGCTGTAACTTTTCATAAATAATTCGCACTGGAGCATAAGTGTCCTGGCAGAATTCCGCTTCTACTAAATCCTGTCAGCCTGTAGACGCTTCCACACGGGCCGCGGTAGCAGCAACTGAAACTCTGCCTATCCTGTGTAGAGCCTGTCTTTCTCTTATTGAAAGTCGATGAGACCTTCAGGGCTACCGCAGCCCGAGAGCAAGAGCCTTGTACTGTACCTTGCAGGCTCAGGTGTTCATTCTAGAGGAGAGTCTAGAGGAGACGAAGGAGAGAGGTCTCAGACCAATGAAGGTTTCTCACAGTGCTACATTTCTATATTATCTATACCTTTAAAGCCAAACAAGAGGATCACAACTGACTCTCTGACAGAGCAGAGAGATACTAGTAGTAGCAGCTACTGCTTGAACCTATTAAGACCTAATAAGGTGAGGGACAGGCAGTTCTGCTCTGCTGCTCAGGTATGGAGCTTCCTGCATCATCCACCACTCACCCTGTTCACTTTATAACCTATCCTGACGCACTGTGCCCTTGGGCAACACTGACGGCAGGCCACCCCTCAGTGGTTTCACATGGGAACAGACAGCACATCACTGTGCAGGCCACAGAGAATCACATCAGACATGGGTTCAAATGGTGTGTGAAATCACTTGGTGGCAGGTAGTTGCATACCAGCTGAGCTGAGTGGAAGGAGACTGACAGATCAGGTGTGTTCATTTGGTGAGTGATGTTGATGGTTCAGAGTTCAATGTGGCAGAGTGGAGATGGTATGCTATGCTACTCACACACACACACACACACATACACACACACAAGCACACACACACACACACACACACACACAAACACAAAACGCAATTGGACTACAGTTGTGGACGCATATTTCATTCCCACTATTTTGATACAATACAATGTCTATCAGTACACAAGGCCAAACCCACAACCTTCAGTCTTCAGCACTAAACGCATGTAAGAGAGTGCAGGTAAGGGAGTCCTTGCTCAGGTGAAGGTGTTTGTACCAGCTGGGAGGCTTTTCTTCTCCACATACAAAAGAGAAGGGTTCTGTTAGCACTGGCAAGATTAGCATCCCTATCTGCACCGCTGTTTGCAGACGCAGCTGGTCAATATTGACAGACCCTGTTGATTGTACAGTAATTCTTTTACCAATAGGAGCTGGAGTGGAGTTGCTCAACTCAACAAACCCACCAGTCAGGTAGATTTAGGAACCCCGCATTTCTCAGAGAAGGGCAAACAGAAGCGTGAAAAGGCGCACAGTTTGATGGAAATCAAACAGTGAAGTGGCTGCTGACATTTATTGCCCTGAAAAGCAAAGGCATAAAAATTAAGATTTCTGGTCAAACAAGAAAGATGTGCTGATGCTATTCAGCTCTGTCATTAACTGCTGTTCAACATGTCATTAAGACAGAAAAGACTTGGCACTACAGAGCAGTATTATTCTAGTGTAATACAGAATATAGTACATACTGTATTTAACACCCACACACTGGACACACACACGCAATTACACACACACACACACACACACACACACACACACACACACACACACACACACACACACACACACACACACACACACACACACACACACACACACACACACACACAGCAGATTCCAGGCCATGGACCTGATGCTGGAGCAATCAACTATGGTCAAATCTGGGGGGGAAAAAAAAAAAAAAAAAAAAAAAAGGGAAAAGCTCCTTTCTATACATTCCTGAGAACGTAGAAAGAAAGGAAGCCCTATTGTACTTCAAGCAGTGCTTTTTCAACCAACTTGTCCCCTCAACGGCTAGAGAGCGTTACTTTGGCCTGAGCTCACCGCTATCCTGAAAAAACACAATGGGAAGACGTCACCTCAACGCACTATGCTGTGACCAGGCTGTGGGAATGACATGAGGTAAAGTAGTATGTTTCATTCATCCCTGGCCCACTTTAAGACACATCAACTCAGGGTAAACAAAACCTGTCATAAGCCCCCTGGAGAAGCATGGAGCACTGCCAGGGAAACTGAATACGCTGGGAAACATGATTTCGACACTGAATACTGTACTATGGGGGAGAGGTCTAAAAATCAATAGAGTAGCCTGTGAACTTGCCAGAGACCTGAGAACTTGTGTTAGCTCAGCGGGCTAACACAATCCTGTGGTGTGCAGATGACCCAGGACCCCAGTTGGTCACATACAGTAAGCATTAGCATTAGCATTAGGCTAATTCTACCACTAGCAGCCCTCTAACTCACCCACTACAGGCTTCTTAGGTTCTTTGTTGTCATAGTAATTTCAGTCCAAAAACACAGTGGCCCTGTGAGCATGTGAGGTGTCGTAGGCTACAGTTTTTCCACAAGGCCTGTCTGTGAATGCAAACTACAGGTCTGTCTGCCATCAAAGACGCACTTAAACACCCTGAACCAGAGAGAGAAAAACAGAAGTGTACCTATGGTGGTGGTGGTGGTGGTGGAGGTAGGAGCTACCAGAAAACAAGGAGGTACATTCAGCCAGGAGGGAGCTGTCTGAGGTGATGGCTGCTGACAAAGTGGATAAGCCAGAGTCACCTGAGAGAGGACCAGCACAGAGCACAGAGCTGTGGAATGCACAGTGGAAAAGGTCTCAACCACAAATATTCTGGAAAATATGTGAATTGGGTGGTATTTTACAACTTAGACTTTATGGGTAAGTGACTTAGAAAATGGAAGGTGGAAAACAGGCTGCAATTATCCACACACTTGCACATTCCTGTTGCACACTTTGGTGTGGAGAACAATGGACTAAACTAAATACCATATGCAGAGAGTCACGTTTAGGGTTTTATACTGCTAAATTGCAGTGTGAATAAAAAAATGTAAAGCCCAAAAAAAATACCAATCCGTAATTTAGAAACACCTACAGTAAATCCAAACTGAAAAAGAACGTTCAAATCAACCCATACATTTCACTCCACAGGAATCACAGCTATACAATTTCACTACTGCAAGTATTACGTCTAATAAGGAAATCATGTAAGCAGTGTTATTTGCCATATGATAGTAGGTGTAACAGAAGACCTCCTGAGGCAGAGGCCCTACAACCTCCTGGATGATACTGACACTTCACCTGTATATTCTTATGGTTTATATGTGTACAGTACTGAGGTCAGAGAGACATTGAGACATTGAGACATTGAGACATTGAGACATTGAGACATTGCTATAGAGGTGGTTGACAACTGTTGTGCTCACTATTTGCTACAAATAATGCTTCAGGTTATCATCTTACATGCAGTGAAAATAATACTGATTGTATGTCCAATGTATGAGGATTCATTATTGTGGGACTCAGCTTTGTGTAATCAATAGAATTGCTCTAGTTCCCACAGTGCAGTGATGGGTGAGTCTACTATAAGGGCCAGGGTCAGATAGTTAAGGCTGGAAGTTCAAGGCTTCCTGGAGCTTCTGTATTAGGAAGTAACCACTGTCTGGGGTGAGGATAAGTACAGTACATCATAGGCCAAGCAACGTTGATTCAAATGAAGATGTTCGTTCTGTTTCTTCTATTTCTATGTAGAGAGGTTAGTCTGTTTGACTGATATACAGTATATTTAGATTATACAGTACTGATATACAGTATATTTAGATTATACAGTACTGATATACAGTATATTTAGAGTCTTATTCACAGTAATACGACTGCAAGATTAATTAGCACTATGGGGTTACTCACACTCTCACCCTAGTTAGTGTGAACCATGTTTGGCCTATTACGTAGGACCACTAGTCCTGCTTGGCCTATCACGTAGGACCACTCGCCCTGCTTAGCCTATCACATAGGATCACTCGCCCTGCTTAGCCTATCACATAGGACCACTCGCCCTGCTTGGCCTATCACATAGGATCACTCGCCCTGCTTGGCCTATCACGTAGGTTCACTCACCCTGCTTGGCCTATCACGTAGGTTCACTCACCCTGCTTGGCCTATCACGTAGGACCACTCACCCTGCTTGGCCTATCATGTAGGATCACTCACCCTGCTTGGCCTATCACATAGGTTCACTCACCCTGCTTGGCCTATCACATAGGTTCACTCACCCTGCTTGCTCTATCACGTATACTTTGTGCAAGAGTTTACTTATAATCTGTGTATACATACCATGAACAGTTAGTTACCCATTTATGAATGGCCTACGACAGCTTATCCTGTGTATACTGTGTCAATGTGTTATTTGAATAGTCATAATATAACAGTCATCTGTTTTTCTCTGCACAAAACCATACCAATAACAGTAAACAATATACCAAATAGTCAACACTTTCTAAGTATTGTGCCTTGAAAGGGGCTCATACACAGTCGTTTCCTAGAGTACAAAGCTAGCCTTGACAGCACAGAGGTCTCTTTCTGCTCTCCGGGCCAGCGCAGCGCAGCGCCGCGTCTGGCTGATGGGGGTGTTGAACACAGGGGGGCTTGTCTTGGGAGACCCGCTGTATCGCTGGTGAGTTTGTTTGAGTGGCTTCAAACCGCACACAGGAAACAGAATTCAACCATTTCCTGATTCCAGAGCTTCCTGTGAAGTTGGTGCTTCAGGATCAATCATAGCGATTCTTCTCTGCTTCGAACACATTTGGTTTATATGGGACTGACCCTGTGTGTCTGGTCTGAGAGGTGTAGCAGTCAGAATGAAAGGAGTGTACAGTAGGGTGTTCTGAACTCCTGTGTTTCATCTGAGACTGTAGGCCTATACTCCATTTGAGCACTTGCACTGTGTGAAGCATATGTAAAGCCCTGACAAACAAACACACACACGCACGCACACATGAACAAACGCATGCACTCACTCACACATGCACGCATGCATACACGCACACACACACACACACACACACACACACACACACACACACATACAGTCTCTCTCTTTCTCTCTCTCGCACACTCTCTCTCTCTCTCTCTCTCTCACACACACACACACACAGACACACACACACACACACAAAGAGACCACACTCTTGCATTTTTGACATTCACCCTCTTAGAAACATACCATTATCCAAACAGTGAATCCTTGATTTCTAGTGCTTTCTCATCAACTTCAATATACAGAAGCACACACAAACACACGCTCACACACAGAGAGTTGACCAACAGTTGATAATGTACCAGATTCCTCTGTGGTCATGATCCATGTAACACCCACATTATTCCCATCATCGAACAACAGCTCCCTTCCTGTAAAGTATGATCACTGACAGTACTGTACACGAACACACACACACACACACACACACACACACACACACACACACACACACACACACCCACAGACACGTACACACACACACACACACACCACAAAAGAGGTTGACATTATCAGTCATATAATGTGAGTCATATTCTACAAAAGGCAAATTGAAAGTACCTGAAAACCACATTGCCCGAAGAGAAGAATAGTTGTGTGTTTAATGATATATTACACATCACTGATTACTTCAAAATTCTAACAATTATAATGGACCCATGTGTACTGATAAGAATATATGATAAATATGAATATGATATTGTGGATAAATAGGGTAGATGTTATCACTCTGAATATACACATGCACTTATTACATTATCTCATCTTATTATGTTATCTTATTATGTTATCTGGTTATACACTGTATGCATGCATTATCCCCTGTCCTCAGAAGAACCATATAATACACATAACGCTTAGTTTACATAGTCACATCCATACAATGACAGTTTTCACTTGGGGGCAGTCATGTAAATGCAAACAGTATCCTCAGAGTCACACAATAGCCACTGTAAATCATATATGTTTACGTCGAGCTGTCCGTTCATTGACAAACTGAGCAAAATACTGGAATAATAAGGAAAGCTGGGCAATCTATTACAACACATTACATAATGCCCTTTCCTGGGGCGGAATGTTTTTCCATTCCAGTTCCGGAACGCAGTGCACAGAGTGAAGGATTCTAAACATAGACTGCTTTTAGTGGACAGAGAGGCAACATACAGGGCATGATGTACCGAACAACTATATAACTTTGCAGCCCAGGAATTTGAACTTGAAGAAATATAAATGCTCATAGGCTGAGTGCTGTCTAATCTTGACCTCTGACCCTTTCCTCTACAGCCAATGCTATTGTGGCCAATGTATTGTGTTGCTTGTACTGTATGCTGGTGTGTATTCATGTGAATCATTGTTTGCTAATGCTCTGACAATCCATGCCTAAATTGCCCCTCAGGGATTATACATTTGTATACATTTGAATCAACTTTAATTGAATTGAGACTTATTGAGGGACATAACTGAAGCCAATGTTGGAGGTGTGACTGTATGTGATCGCTACATCTCCCCTCTAACCTCTAGGCTTGGCCTGCAGCACTGTTACCTGACGCACGATAAGCCCAACACAATTCCAACTGCGCACTGTCGTACTGTACATGTTCTTGGACGGAGCCACTAAGACCTCTAACAACAGCGGGAGATAGAACGGGTCCCTGTCTGGGCTACTAGAGGGCATTGGTGGAGGGACACGTGTAGCCGGGGGCCTGAGGCACATTGCTACTCCGTGTTTACTTTCCAACCAAAACACAGATTCTCACGCGGCCCTCCCAGGCCATGTGCCTATACACACCGCGCAGCGCTATCACCGTCAACGCTTCCGCAGGCCTCGCAAAGGTCACGAAAACACTGCCAGCTCGCCAATATGCTGTCCCCTGCCACTTAACTATCAACAGGAAACATCTTTCACAAGAACAGGAAGTGCTGCTCTCTAATTGGCCCAGTGTGATTCAGTGAGAACCTTTCCTCGACCAATCAGGGGACGGTTATTTTAAGGGCAGGTATATAAGCAGAGAGCACAGTCATAGTGGAGGGTCATTCTGAGCCAACTTCTCCTCTGCTACGCTCTCAGCTCATGTAATTGTTTCTCCATTGCCAGGAATTTAGGAAGTGAAAAAAGACCTGTGGTGGTCACTCCTTGCTAATGTATTACACATACTGTAAGGAACTGTCAAATCATGTGTCCATCTCTCTTTGTCATCATAAAGAATGTAATAGATACAGTAGCAGAGTATAGCATGATTTCATGTGACAGAAATCCGTAGAACCGCTTTCTCCACCCTCTGAGTTGACTAATGTTGATGTGAGCAGAGCAGATGTTACTGTAACCACCACTGATATCCAACTGCTCTGTGAGAGGGTGTATCTGCGAGTGATTCCTGGACATTACAACAGTCTTCTTTAAAAAACCTGTGACCTTCTCAGACCATGCTGAGGTGGGAGGATGATCGACTGAACAGCTGAGAATTTCCATAGGGTCCACTAAAAGTCATGACACTCGACTCTGTTGAACTCTCAGAAACAGTGAAGGCATCAGTCAACTATCTATGCTCACACATCTATTGTCCATAGCAACAATAGTACAGTAACACTCACTACAACAGTTGGGTAGGCCTAATGTACTGTATACCATCATATCAAATATGTGACAACCAACAACTGTGACTTAAAGACTCCCCTATATGACACTGTTCAGACCTCAGCAGTGATGATAGCATCTGTCCACTATCTACGCTAGCACATTATTTGCTTGGGGAAACAATAGTAGTACTGTAACTACAGTACCGCTGACTACAATCGCTAAGCCTCTGCTGTCATAAAAGAGAGGTGTATGTTGGCATTCCCGCACGTTATCTAGAAGGCACAATGAGAAGTGAGGAAGGATCGGATAAATCAAACCCCACTTTGGCTCGGTCTCGGCCCCTGCGAGGAGGCAGTCGGCGTCAGAGTCAGATCTGTATACACAAGTCTCTCAACACGGCGGTGAGATGGGACTGCTGCACTGCCAAACTGCTTAGAAATCACTTTATCCTACTGTTACAACATGCCATGCCAACCACAATTACTCTTTATCAAAAAGGGGAAATCCAAAGGTTGTTTTATTTTTGTTTAGTGCCAGCCGTGAGGCCTTGCCATCCAAAAGGTCTTGACTGGAAAAGCACCCAGACGGTGCCAGAAATCCCAGTGACAGATTACTCGAGTGCAGGAGAGCAACAGGGAGCTCTGACGAAGTTCTCCAATTAGCAGGCTGCTGCCAACAGACAAAAAGACCCTGAAGACGCCGGATAGACAACAATCACTGTGTGTGTGTGTGTGTGTGTGTGTGTGTGTGTGTGTGTGTGTGTGTGTGTGTGTGTGTGTGTGTGTGTGTGTGTGTGTTTGTGCGTGTGCGTGTGCGTGTGCGTGTGCGTGTGCGTGTGTGTGTGTGTGTGTGTGTGCGTGCGTGTGTGCGTGTGCGTGTGCGTGTGTGTGTGTGCGTGTGAGCACTCAGTGTGTGCACGCTGCGTGTGCGCGGATTCCAAGAAAAACACTGTTCATAATAATAATCACTAAGCCTTCCCTAATCAAGCCGTGGCTCCATTCCCTATGAGAGGGGAGGGGTTCCCCTATGCCTCGCAGTCTGTAAAACACACTCAAGCAGCCATTCAGACCCACAACATACCCAATAACCTATGTAAACACACAGGCACTAAAATCTTAATTTCTTCCTGCCTTCTTTTGTTGAATCAGAAATTACGTGATTAATTAGGTGCATTAAAGGCTCAATGTTTTTGTTTTGTCACTTTATTCTTTTTTTTACACGGTATGATTGATAGTGGGTGGGACGACATGGCAGACTTTTTCCTATTTGTAACAACTAAGATTAGGCTTTATGTTCTAAAAAAGACTCCTGTGGAAAAATGTGAGTTTTTAGGGTTCGTTTTTTTTTCACCCTCATGCGTTTTGGCTTTGTGATATATTAAGAGGAAAAACAACCGAAAGTCGGTAGGCGTTGTTTGGATATTGTCCCCCGTCTTAGGAAGTGAATTTTCTCAATAATAACTTTCTCTAGTGCTTTACCCCACAAGTGGATCCCCAGAGGCTTTTAGATGACGCTCTCAAGGAGCAAAAAATATGTGCACTAAAACATACCTTCCCGGATGATATTTAGCTCTTCGTGGGTGGACCCAAAATACACAGGCTTCCTTCTCTATCTATTCATACAAGAGTCGAAAATGGAGAAGAAAAACAGAGATGAAAGCACAAGAGACTAAAATGCTGCTCCATTTTTAATTCAGAGGAAAAGCTAAAGATACCCTGGTTATGAGTTTCACCCAGGAACACAAACGCACATTGGGCGGGCACACACACACAGATGCAGACAGGTCTGGGTTCAGAGTAGTTGGAACAACCCTATTAAGCACTGTGATGGTTGCCTTGGCTGAGTGGAAAGCAGTGCAGTCTAATGGGGCCTTATGTACCACTTTATTGGCCTACACCTGGACCCAGGAATTTTTACAGCACTGACTAATCTTTGCCGACCCCCGTCTCTCAGTAAGGTCATCCTCAATGTCCTCCACTTTGGTACTGAAACATGTAAAACATTGACCCAGGTCGCACTCCTCTGCACGGTGTGTGTGTGTGTGGTGTGTGTGTGTGTGTGTGTGTGTGTGTGTGTGTGTGTGTGTGTGTGTGTGTGTGTGTGTGTGTGTGTGTGTGTGTGTGTGTGAGTGTGTGTGTGTGTGTGTGTGTGTGTGTGTGTGTGTGTAAGGGTCTCCTTGTCTCAGTATTTGGCAGACCTCCATGCGCGATGCCTGGAGCACTGCCAACTCTTCCGGCACGCGATTCCCTCCACACTCTCTTATGGAGCGGCCATTGCGGATCTCTGTGACGGAAGGTTAGGGTGATGAATGTGTTTTTGTGAAACTGCCAGCCCCTAAAAAAAAAGCCGGGCTCCATCTTGGCTCTTTTATTGGGACAGGTAATGTGTGCCCAGGTTTATGTGGCACCTGTTGGGATGTTGTCTGGCAGAGGAGACAGGTGGGTTAGGCAGGTGGCGGAGATCAGCCAGAGGGGTCTCTGTATGTCATCTCATGCTTTTTTTTAAACTCCACTGAAGTTATGATGAGGATTGATCTTTCAAGCATAAATTAGATTAAGACAGCCTACAGTATTTACATGCCAACATAATGCAACAAACCCATTCCTTTTTATTAATTAAGTATTTAATTACCTCTGTTTGGTAAATAGTAAAAATAGTAAAAAAAATAATAAAAAAAATAATAAAAAAAACTGAACAGGCCTAATATAATCCTTGTCCTTACAGGTTACTGTAGGTTATTTCCTTGAAATACAGTGATTCATTACACCAGGCCTCAAAAGGCCAAGCGATTTTCAAAGGAGGTGAGCAAACATCCTCAGGTCTCAGGTGTGGCAACTACAGTCCCAGTCACAAACACTGTCCATCCTTGGGGGTGCTGGCGACGGCACTGAGGGTGTGTGTCTGAAATATTAGTGCTATTTTCAAGACCAGATTTTTCAGCACACATGATGGCACTTGACCAGCTTATTGTCATGAACACGCTTCTATTTGCCCCCTACTCCTGCGTTTGGACATGCGTCTGTTATGGCGCCAGCTGAAAATAGAGCCCTTGGCCTCTTAAAGACACGTTGCACAGCCTTCATTCAAAAAGGAAGTAAGTTATTCACCCTACGGTTTGACTGGAGAAAGGGAACTGAAGAGAATGATGGGTCATTTACTCATAATCACCAACAAACGAGTTCAAAAGGGTTCAACATCAGGGGTCACAACCTCAAAAACTGTAAGGCATTTCTTTGGTGCCACTCCTGAGCCAGCTATCAACCACACTGATCATACTCAGAACAAGGATGACAAACAAACACACCACACAAACTCATGACCCTGAAGCTTTGCTTTTGCAAAGACTTATATTCTAACTGCAAATGCACAGGTTCACGAACTTCCCTACCCTTTTTTTCAACCTACAAACCACAGAGAAGCTTCAATCTCAGGGCAGGCAACCTTGTTTGCGAGAGCTGTGGCAAGTGTGTGCGCGTGTGTATGTGTGTGTGTGTGTGCGCGTGCGTGCGTGTGGTGTGTACTCTATCTGTGCAGCTGGCCTGCTACACCCAAAACCTTTCTCTCAGCATCTCTGTACTCTGCATAGTGATTCTCAACGGATTTCTAAGAAACTCTCACCAAAACATGATACATCTAGTCAGTTAGATACTTTGATTTGTGAATGGTAACTGATTTGTGATGTGCTAGGAGGTAAATGCAGGTTGTGTTAATTCACACATACCACTCCTCATTCCACTCCACGCATTACAACGAGCCCGTCCTACCATCTCTACCTCCACCAGCCTCCCCTGATTCACACACATATGTGTGATACGTCAGTTGGGATGAATGACAAGATGACAGAGGCCTTAGGCCATGACTCAATCCCAATTCACAGAGCTGCTGAGCTCCCACTACATACAGTGTGTGATGTCATCATGGTTGATGATGTCTGACATCAACTCATGGTTTGAGAACTCCATCATCCAGTGTGAGCGACCATGTGGCTATGGGAGATGAAGTATATTGTGTTAGTAAATAGCTGGTGGTGTGACAAGAGAGTAATGGCCGCACTACAGGGAATTAGATCACTTACAGCTGTCTGATGATAATTTTGTTTACTGACCACACTAATACGCACAGAGAGACATATGATGTAACATTCGGGGAGAAAAGAGCAAGAGAGGGAGAGAGGGAGGTAGAAAGTGAAGAGGCCCAGATGAGTAAAGAGAGCGTGAGCACAAGGGTTGTTGTTTTGTGAGGAAAACAGGTCGTCATGGTAACAGAGGGGGAAACCCACACAGCTGTTGAGGGGCGAGTGGTAGGGTGGGAGGGGAAGGGAGTGGAGGGGGCAGTATGGCGTCTCTCCTCTCCTCCGGGCTCCTGGATGCTGATTGGCTCCAGCGAGGGGGGGCCCAATCACAAGCTCTTGCTGAGCGCCAGGACTGGTTTCATCATGCGAGGGGCCCTAATGCAACACAGATGTGTGGCCAACGGGAGCTGGCAGCCTTCTGACAGCCGGGATGGAGCAATCCCCATTCCACCCCCCTCTTCTCCTCCTCCAGCCCTTCTACCCTCCTCTCCCGAGTCCTCTCCCCTCCTTCTCAAACCCCCCCATACACACACACACACACACACACACACACACACACACACACACACACACACACACACCTCTCTGTCCACTCCACTTCTCTCTCCCCCCTCTCTCTTAACTACCTTTTCTACCCTCTCCTCCCTCTCTCTCCCTTTTCTCTCTCCCTTTTCTCTATGGGATCCAGATCCCTGGCTTTAGTTGCTAGAGGCCCATGAGCCCCTGATTCAACAGTGTTTGAACGGTTCTACGACCAGATGCTTTCACTCTACAATCTAAACATGAAGCATACAGTCATAAGCATGCATGTGTGTTTATACACACCCAGTATGCACTCGCACAATCACAGACACACTTACACATGTGTGAAGGACAGAAAACACCTGTACACATGGCGATTAAACACTACACGATATTCACACAACCGGAAAGGTATGAAACGAAACAGGAAAACAGTCAAAATGAGCTGACATTCCGTCTGATTTTGGAATGGTGCCATATCATCTTGCCCTGGAAACGCACCTGTCGCTCCGTTTCTGCACATCCAGGCAGTATCAAACCAAACCAAAACAACCAAAACAACCCTTATCTAACCGTGTGAACATTTCACATTACGCTGGAGCGTGAGGTAAAAACGCCTAGTCATACAGTACAGTAATCCTTGAACCATACGGGATACCTCAGGAAAAGGTCTCTATGCGCTGCGCTAATCCAAAAACCTCTCCCAGACTCTGTGTTACATATCTCTCTCTGTACCAGCCTGTGGGAGCCTCCACTTCTCAGTGGTTACATAACCTCCAGCTGTTTCACACAACAGCCAATGCTGCCCCAGGTCAATACCTACGGGCCAGAGAGGAGGGACGGCTGAGAGCAGCAGAGAGGAGGAGCAGAGAGGAGCAGAGAGGAGCAGAGAGGAGGGCCAGCTGAGAGGAGCAGAGAGGAGGAGCAGAGAGGAGCAGAGAGGAGCAGAGAGGAGGGCCAGCTGAGAGGAGCAGAGAGGAGGGCCAGAGAGGAGCAGAGAGGAGGGACGGCTGAGAGGAGCAGAGAGGAGGAGCAGAGAGGAGGGCCAGAGAGGAGGGCCAGAGAGGAGCAGAGAGGAGGGACAGCTGAGAGGAGCAGAGAGGAGGAGCAGAGAGGAGGGCCAGAGAGGAGGAGCAGAGAGGAGGAGCAGAGAGGAGGGCCAGAGAGGAGCAGAGAGGAGGGCCAGAGAGGAGCAGAGAGGAGGGCCAGCTGAGAGGAGCAGAAAGAAGGAGCAGAGAGGAGGGCCAGAGAGGAGGGCCAGAGAGGAGGAGCAGAGAGGAGGAGTAGAGAGGAGGGCCAGAGAGGAGGAGCAGAGAGGAGGAGCAGAGAGGAGCAGAGAGGAGGGCCAGAGAGGAGGGCCAGAGAGGAAGAGCAGAGAGGAGGACCAGAGAGGAGGGCCAGCTGAGAGAAGAGCCAGAGAGGAGGGCCAGAGAGGAGCAGGGGTGACTTAGGAAATACTTTCAACTCTCCATGCTGCCAACCTGAGGAATGTTCAACAGATCTGTCACTCTTTTTCCTTTGCGAAAAATGAACTACCAAAGGTAGTTTACACAAAACGTAATGTGATGGTGCTAAACAGTGTATAAAGCATTTGAAAATCCTCAATAAAAATGCAGGAATCACCTTTCAAATCCTCTCATCTTTACAACTGACAAATTGAATTGACCCAAACTATTCTGGTTGACCACTTCCTTGACTGATTCCATTATCGATAACAACCATCTAGAGGCGAATGATGTTTGGCCCTGTCTCCTAGGCCCTAGGTCCTGTCCTGTGGTGGAGAACTCTGGGTAATGCT
>NC_139660.1:6649912-6807412 GCF_951799395.1 Argentina silus | reverse complement strand
CAGTCTCAGAATTGACACATTGACACTAATATGTAAAGTAGCTGCACTTTACTAATGGTAAGTTGCCAAAGGAAGGACATGTGCGTAAAGACTGTAGTACTTAGGCAGAGGACTCAAATGCACAACTCGGAAACAAAACATGAATCCAATAGAATGACTGCTTACACAGGTAAGCAGTCAATGGGTAGGCAGATAATCCAGGAAGGGGGTAGGCATAGCAGGGTTCTGTACACTGGTAGGCAGTTCAAAAAGGCAGGCAGATAATCCTATAACGGTTAGGCAAAAAGGCAAAGTCAGAAAACCAATCGTAGATCAAAAACCAGGAATACAGGTATACAAAATAGCTGGGACATATGACACGAAGGTACAAAGATGAAAGGGCACAGACACAGGGGAACACACAGACTAAATACACAGGGAAGGATGATGAGGAACAGGTGAAGCCAATCAGGGCGGGGTAGACAATCACACAGGTGGGAAACATACAAGGGCAGGTGGTGAAGTGTCTGAAACAAGAGACAAGGTGAGGAACACAGAAATAAACAGGAAACAATAAATGAATAACATGAAACAAAGACAAACATATACTAAGGAGCAGGGCGAAGCGTCACAATGTGTAAATGAAATAGCCCGAAAACATATGGCTAATTGACATCAAAGTATGTACAAATCTGTCTTTCTCTGGTAACACTAACTTTTCAACCCATTCCTGTTCCCTTATTTCTTTAACACAATGCTTTGTTGGGTGAACCTGTTGAACAGAGGGCAGGGGGGAGGGGGGAGAGGGGAGGGGGGAGAGGGGAGAGGGGGGCGGGGGGGGGGGGGGGTGGTCTTATGGAGTAAGACACACAAACATCCCATACCACAAAAAGAGACGCTTTCCTTTTCTTTTTTTCCTTGTCTCACCAACAAAGACAAACACAGACAGACAAACCTGCTACTTTACTGTGCCTGGTGATCATCTATGTAGCTACCAGTGCTCCAGTAGCCACTATTACAGTATGCCCAGTCCAAATGTTTCATGGCTCAAAAACAAAAACATGCCATTATGTGTGTGTGTGTGTGTGTGTGTGTGTGTGCGTGTGTGTGTGTGTGTGTGTGTGTGCGTGTCTGTTTGAAGCCCTGAAGCCACCCACCTGCTGCTCAGTCTGTTTTTATCCCCCTGTTTGGACTGTGAGGAGACCACCCTGGAAAAATCCCCATTTACACTTGCTCTCTCCACACCACAACATGGGACATTTCCTAACCTGTGGCCTTGGGCTAGGATATCCACTAAACACTCAATTACATGCAGTAAAAGGATGAGGGGTGAGTTTCCATTGAGCTTCATGGCACTGAGATCATCTCAAGTCTATTGTTGGCAATGCTGAAAGGATGATTCAGATTCACAAAAGCGTAATTGTCCCATATTAACACAATTGGTTTTGCAACCACTGTATACAAGTCATTGATTACACATTCACATTACAAAAATGAAATATAATCTTAGTTCTACAAGGCTCTTGAATAACTCAATACATTTTTGAAAAAGGTCTCCAAACTCACAGTTGGGCCTACTGCTATTTCGAAACTACTAGCAAACCGTACAAACCCCATACAAAAACACTCAATGGTGGTGAGAGTGGGTTTGTGGGTGAATACACTTCTAGGTATACTGTACATAACCTCAGCCATTGATGTACTGTTCATATGCTTCAATGAACTTAATCAATTGATTTTAGCGATCGATTCCAACTCTAGGTGAAGTTCATCTTAAGGTGTTTGTGTTAGTTTAAAGTAGCTTTATCTGTGTGTATTTGTAGTGAGCTATCTGGTAAACACATCTCCGCTTGTGAGCGGAGCATGTGTAGCGTTGGGCGTATGTCACACTAGCCACTGAGAAAAGCAAAGCTAAGTTCTGAAACCTTTTTGCGGTTTAAGAGACCACACATCCTCCTCCTGCAGCTGAGCTGCAGCAAACCTGGACACCCCATTACCAATGTGAAGAAGTAAAAAGCGATGCTACCGAAGCTGCGTGATCTGAGTGAGTATAGCTGTGTGTGTGTGTGTGTGTGTGTGTGTGTGTGTGTGTGTGTGTGTGTGTGTGTGTGTGTGTGTGTGTGAGTGTGTGTACACCGCAATACACATCTGGGGCTAACCACTCAAAGCGAAAAACACAGGTTTAACAAAAGAGTTTCTGTCGTTCATACATCTGACGTGTGCCCTGTCAACTGTCAAATTCATAGTAGGTTCCAATTGAATCCCCTGCAAGTGTTTTCACACTTTTTTCATGACACAGCACACCTTCACAGCCCATTTCTTCCTTTTAAGGCATGATAGATAATGCTCATGTAACGGTCGGTTGATGGGGGTACAATGAGTAAAATATCATTCCTAAATCACACCATCGACAAGATAATGTACTAAATACAAATACACAATGGACTGATGGTCTATAATGGAATATGAATATAATATGGAATGTATAGGCCCTGCATAGGACCCCATTACTACACCCCATTACTACACCCCAATACTACACCCCATTACTACACCCCAGCTGTTGCAGTGTGTGCAACAATTGGTGCTTCTTCACTCTCTGGGATAACTCACTCATCTCTCAACAACACAGCTCCAACTAGTGTATTAGTAATGGAATGATTAATCAATAAGCAGTGATTAATGTTTTATCCACCTCCACAAAGAAGTCTTTGTAACAGTCTAACCCTAACCCCAACCCTAACCCTAACCCTAACCCTTTTGAATGAATGAATTGTTACCCACTAAGTAGGTTGTGTTGCTATTGCGTTGGCTTGAACTCTGTAACTAACTGTTAGATTGCGAGGGAAAGAATATGAATAGGTCCTCTGTGGCTCAGTTGGTAGAGCATGGCGCTAACAACGCTTAGGTTGTGGGTTTGATTCCTGCTGGGACCATATATACTGAAATGTATGCACTCACTGTAATGTAAGTCAGCTAATGGCAATAATGGCATATATTATAAATGGCATATATTGAATAGGGATGGCACCTAAAGAGACAGAGACAGAGAGAGAAGAAGAAGAAAGAGGGAACATGTACAGCTCATCCACATGTGTCCAACAGCAGTATGTCTGGCCTTTTAAAACACTTTAACACTGGAAAAAGAACACCTCTGTGATCCCAGTATGCCAGAGAAGGGCAACATGAGGGAGGATTTTCCCCTGGTGTCCTCCAGGCAGGGCAGATGATCCTTCATCCCTCACCCCACCTGACCCCGGCAGACAGGGAGTACAGCCATCTCATTGGATACGGTCAGATGATAAAGGATGTTGATGTTCCATTGGGTTGTCCTTATTGGCTCTCACAATCCCTTGTCTTCACCAGGTGTTCATATTCCACCCGCCAAGTATTTGTAGGTAAAGAAGTAGGGTTTACTAATGAAACCTACATGACATACAGTATATGCCATTTAGCAGACACTTAGCAACTTTACCCTAACCCTAACCCTAACCCTAACTCAAAGCAACTTACAGTTCAGTAAGTGCATACATTTTTTTGTATATATGGTCCCAGGAGGAATCGACCCGACAACCTTTGCATAGCTAGCACCTTGCTCTGACAACTGAGCTACACAGGACCACATGATGACGTGCGGACACCTTTATCAGGGTTTGAATGACATTTTTATTTATTTATGGCATTTAGCAGACGCCTTTATCCAAAGCGACTTACAACAAATACATTTGTTTGAGTAAGTGAATAAGAATAAGAATGAGAGGAACAGTAAAAAACTGGGATTGAAATAGAATGGAACATAAAATTATGCCATCAAAAAACGATGAAACTCTGCTACTAGGGATTGGTGTTTTTCACTTTCGCCATAGCGATCACCAAGTGGATGTGTGTAGAGAAATTCCTCTTCCTCCAGCCCCAGGAATGCCTGCTTAATTTGTGGTCTGGTAACTTCAGTTTTTTAGGTGCATGAACGCCATCAAGTATTACAGGCAGGAATCGTACGATGGAGTTCAAAGGGGGAATAAAAACGAACCTGTGTTTGAGCCCGGGCTATAATATTTATACAGCTGGCACCGTTTAAGGCGACATGTTTCGAGTGTGTGCGAGTTTGTGGTGGGGAGTTGTGTATAAAGATCCTGCGGCCAGCTCGTGCTTTAGAAACTCAACTCTGCATTGTAACGAGTGGCTCTGTAATTCCCGTCTCCTAAATAAAAAGGAACGACTGTTTTTGGCGGATCATCCAGCAATCCTGTGGTTTCCAGACTTCATAACGTGGAGGGGGAATCTAGAAACGTTGAAATGACACAAACGCTGCCAGGTTCAACTCCAAAACCCTCTCAACTCAGCCTTATCATTGCTTATCCTAATGGTTGTTACTGGTTTGTTTTAAGCTGTTCAACCCCTTGTTCCTCTCTTGTACAATTAAGACCAGGTCCGCCCATAGTCTGTTGCTACATTTGGGTGTCCAAAACAAAGTGATTCAGTTATTGCCCTCTGGCTAAGTTCACTTTCTCCTTGACCTCAGCATCATGGGAGGCGACCCTGAACATGGAGGTATTGAGGATCTTTCTCTTTCATGTTGTTGAGATAATAACACTGTGGAGCAGCATTGCACTGCGTGATCACTTTGGGAGGAGGTCACACTATAAAGTGAAGAGATACTGACTCAGCCCAGCACACACACACACACACACACACACACACACACACACACACACACACACACTCGCACACACACACACACACTCACACACACACACACACACACACACACACGCTCACACACACACACACACACGCTCACACACACACAGACACACACACACACTCACACACACACACACACACACACACACGCACACACACACCACACTCACACACCACACTCACACACCACACGGCCCCCAGGCATGGCATCCCTGTTTGGGCTTGCGAAAGGGTTTCCTTTAACATGCCACAGCCCTGAAGAAGAAGTTGTTCCATGTACTGTTTTACATTGTTGACAGGCAACCTGAGAGAAAACAGAAGAAAACAGAGAGGAGTTTTGAAGTGTGTTTTCATTAATTGAACAGCAAGGCCCCTTTTTTACCTCGGGAGAATGAAAACAAGTCCAACAGCCAGCATTAATGTACATATGCAATGGCCCAACCGGACCTGTATGATTTGGAGTGTTAACAGCTAATAAATTGCCTTATTCTCCCCAGCGAATAACCGACCCAATCAGATCCACATGCCGACCCTAAAACATGCCAATCAGGGAATAGGGCGCTTTCGTGTTGTTCTGGCAAGTCCTGTTATTCAAGGGGAGAGGAGTGGGGCGGGGGGCGGTGGGCGGGGGGCAGGGGGCGGGGGGTGGGGAGCGGCGGTCTTAAAGGTGAGGGGGTCTCCTTAGTGTGCAGCAAAAACAGACCTCCAGTGTGGTGTTTATAAAAATGCCCCTAGTGTTTCACCTCAGTTCAAACCAGATACATGTTTTTGCTCATTCAGAGGTGCAACACACACACACACACACACACACACACACACACGTACACACCTCTGTCGGACATGTAAACCCTCAGTGAATGGACTATCCAATTATCTAGGCCTTGAATAAATGACCTCACACCTACTCACTGACTTGAGTGGCATAATCCTATAAAAGAAAACTCCCCTTTAAATCGTTAATACCCTCGATTGCTAACAGACGTGTTTATCCATGCAAAGTATCCCAACAGAGAGTAAAAGGCTTTATCTGACCAGAGAAATGACTAGGAAGTGTTAGGGCAGGTGATTCACTTAACAACATTTCCAGTTTCACAAATCTGCCCACATTAAAGCATAAATGAGCTGGTTCAACACAGTAATGCTCTTGGAGGCTAATAGAGAATGTTGTTTTTAAGTAACCTTTACTCTATGTTCAAGTGGTAAAGCCATCAACTGATCAATAACAGGCTTACTCAACGTACAGATTCTATGAAATCATAAACACAACTGTTGTGAACCGATTCAACATGCAGCACTACTATGTTTGGGATTCTCCCTTCTTCCCCATTCTATTACTGTGTGTCTCCCCGCTGTCCCAGTGTAACAGTAACATTGTAGGAATGTGTGTGTGCTGGCAGGTTGGAGCCCCCCGTGCATGACTGGTTCCCCCTGGGACAGAACAATGTAAACAACAGGAGCAGCCAGTCTCCCACTTATCTGTTCTGTGCCACTGTTTCAGACCAGGCTTCTCTCCTCTCCTCTCAGACACAGAGATACTTGAGGTGCAGCAGCACTTTCACAAGGTCTGGAATAGGCCCAGGTCTCAAAGACCCCCCCCCCCCATCTCTCTCTCTCTCTCTCTCTCTCTCTCTCTCTCTTTCTCTCTCTCTCTCTCCCCCCACCCACCCCCCTCTCTCTCTCCTTCTCTGTCAGACTCTGTACATGTGCCAGCCTTTTCTCTTTTTTTTTCATCCATTCCATCTCTCTCTTTTTTCATTTTTCTTTCCCCCCCCCTCCTCCTCTCGGAGCCTGGCCGTCTCAGCGCTATCGTTCCCTGATTCCCTTTGAATCGGCCCGCGTGTGAGCAGGAAACTGAGCCAAGCCGGCTTCCTGAGCGTCCCGGGGAGGAAACGCTGTAATAAGCGAGGGGTGTGTGTTTAAAAATAACCCGCCTATATAAGCTTAAGGCTGGAGCCCACTCACTCTCAAACTCTCACTCGCTCTCTCTCTCAGGCTCCGGCAGGGGCTCGCTGGCTGGCCCTCTCTCCCTCCACAGCGCTCTTCGTCTCCCTCTCCTGAAAGCACACACACACACACACACACACGGAAAAGCAGAGAGCCTTCCTGCCGTGCGGAGGGAAGGGGAGAAGGAGAGCAGGTGTTTCCAAGAACATTAACAAAGACATAAAGTATTCAATGTGGAGACCCGCTTTATCCAAACCAGGCATCCATGACTTCCAGAGAGAAAGTCATGCATGTTTTAAATAAGGAACCAAGACATTCACTCGAAACACATGATAAGGTCCTCAGATAAGCCCGGCATTCTTCTCTTCATACCCATCAATCATGACTTGCATAAGACAATAGAGCACATAATGATAAGTCTCCGGAGTGATAAGCATCTACACAAAATGTATTGGCATTATTCTCCTTCACTTTATGAGCCAACAATTACTTTACTCAGAAGACAAAAAGAGGCTGCTATGGATGTCTACATGTTTTGATAGACCTTCTATCTCTATGGTCTAGAGCTTCTAAACTGATAGGGATCTAGAACTCTTCAAAGATCTAGAACCTCTTTAGATAACCAGAGTTGTAAATCTAAAACCACGGCATGGGCACTGATTAGCACATGTGCAAGCCATCTAGCCTTAAAGAGGCTCTCCAAACCATTACTTACACATGGAAATCAGCTCTGACTCAAGTGACATCACACCAAATCACACTCCTCGGACATCTAGTGACGAGCAGAATGGTCCTGTTGGCTGCTGGAAGAGAGTGCCCGAGAGTATGGACGCAATTACCGAGGAGACGGCTGGACAGATGGAGGTGGTTCCGATAGTGGATACGCTATTTCACTTTAATGAACCACATCAGTTGGAAACACAACATTGAGCAGAGAAGAGATGGAACTCTCTCTCTCTCTCTCTCTCTCTCTCTCTCTCTCTCTCTCTCTCTTATGGGAAAAAGATTAATGTCTTCCACATTGGTCATATGACGGGCCAGGAAATTCCCCTTTATGCTAGAGTTGTAAAGCACATGCTGTAAGGTTCAGATCCATATGGCAACTGACTGGGAGACAGTGTTCAACATGCTATCCATTAATAACTAATACAAGAGACAGGTCTGGAGATGTGAGTTACAGAGTATTGGAATGTATGGGGTCATCTGTTACATAAAAATGCTTGGTGGAGTATGTATTCAGTCGTTTGTCAACTCGTGTACTGGCACAATTTGACATCCATGGATGCAGATACATTATGTGGAATGGCGGACTATTTCAATGGAAGTCACTTACAGCTAGTGCCAAACTAAGGTACCTGAATAAACATACTGAAACACAAGCGAAGGCACTGAGTAGTAATGAGTCAAATTCCTCATCTTAAACAAGAGTAATGTCCTCTGCTTTGGGAATAGCCTTATCTCCCTTTCTGGCTGGAGGCCAGGAGGCAAACCCTCAGGGCCTGTGAGTAGTTCATAGCTGATTAAAGGGGTAATCTGGGATTCAAACAACAGCAAAAAGACGTCACCCCCACCCCTTTTTTTTCGGAAACTGTTGAGGGATGGGGCTGGAGAAATCTAACCACTCTCAAATTCATAGACAGACCTATGGATGCAAGGATTGACCATCCATGAGATCAAAATTATAGTTTGAACCATGTGTTTCTTTATAATTACATTGTTTCCACACAATGGAGCTTATATTTTGGGTTGTGATGGGGTAAGACAGTTATATTCTATGTAAGTCCAGGAATTGATTTGCTTATCCCAGATTGCCCCTCTAACTGTTGATACCCGTGAACATTGAATTACTTCACTCATATGAGTGGCGTGTGTGTGATACCATAGTTCCATGCAGGTGGTAAGAGATCAAATGTCTGATTTGCCATATTACTATGGTAACAAGAGAATAAATACTATGACACATCCAGTAACAGGGGGTACTATTATAACAGCCGTCACGCTGCTGCAAACAGTATTGCTTCCTCGTACTCCAAGCTCACACGATTCTCAAACCTGTGTCCAACACGCGTGACTGAAATATCCAATGTTAACGCACCGAAAAGATAGCAAATTGATGGCACGGATGATGGGTATTTCAACTTGAGGAGTGAATTTACCATCTGAAACTGGTTACACTGCCTCCATAGCTATTTATCAGCAAAATAAACCAAATAGTTTACTGTGTGTGTGTGTGTGTGTGTGTGTGTGTGTGTGTGTGTGTGTGTGTGCGTGCGTGCGTGTGTGCGTGCGTGCGTGCGTGCGTGCATGCGTGCGTGCGTGTGTTGATACGTCTCATCACTGATGCTACTGTACACATCAATCTAACCAGTCACTACTATCAGTCACCAGTTGTAGGATACAGTAAAAGTCATCGACGGGGAGACGTGCAGTTTTCACCAACACTCTCTTACGCTTGAAACAATGTCTGGCCAGCGAACAAACCACGGTCCTTACGTCACCGCAGACTGAATCATCAAACAAAGGGAAATAGGGGTCATGGTTTACATGGCTTCAATACACTTACTAACGCTGCGGGGACTGGACATGAGGGGAAGGGAGGTATATGTGTTGATAGCTCCCTCCAGGTCTGTTGGGGCTCATTTTCACCCATTAAGTTCAGAGTTCCTGTCATATGTACTTGTGAAATTGTGATTTAACTGAAACATGTTGTACTTTCACCCCCAAGTGAAGCTCCAGATGAGTCAAACGATGTTTCAAACCTCAAGTTGGCTTTAAGCAATGTAGCGCCCGTAAGGAATTAGGGAAGTAGCCTAAACTACCACTACGGTTATAACCTCTTGACCCTTGAATGACTGGATAGGTATAATGACTGATCATTACAATGAGCCTGTCCTCCGATATCTACCTCCACCAGCCTCCCCTGATGGGTATCATTGAGATGGCGAAAATGTCACCTATATATATAGTCCTAAGGGCAGGTAAGAGCCACCATCTTGCTCACCAATCCGATTCAAAATTGTCAAGATAATACTGCACTCTCAAATAAAGGTATTATGAAGCCCATAGGCAATAAACCTGATCTTCATTCACCATCAAAGAGATATTTAAAAATGTAAATCAAATTCCATTAAATATACACTAAAAGATCCTTGTCTGTCTATTCAAGTGCAATGGATTGACACTGTACATATTCTCATGCAGGTAAGGCTTTTAATAGCTTAATTATAGGCCTAGTTATGAAACTTACTAATGATAATGGAATGACACTAGTTTAGTATTCAGCTTCCAAACCACATATACGCACATCTATTATCCAGGCCAATAATTATTCTACAGATGAATGTGTGGCAACTTAAGGACAGAAAACAAATGCCACACCCTTTGTACAACATATAATTCATTGTACAAGCTGCTTCTCCCACATGCTGCATGATAAGAGAGAGAATAACATATCCAATGATCAGATCGTATATATTTATGTTTTTTTTGTTTGTTTGCCCACTTTATAGAAATTTTCATTTTGAAACCATAGTTGATTCAAAAGTAGGGCTTTTAAACTGAAATCCAGTCATATATTGGTACTGACGCTGGTTGGTTAGGGTTAGGGTTAGGGTTAATTTTCTTGAGAACATTTTTCTAATAGACATTTCCAAAGTGCCAATGCTTTGCTATTTTAATCGAGCCATGATAGATAAACAGCCAAATAAAACTTTATTGGCAGTGGTTACTACAGTAGCCGTAGACTTCATGGCATCGGAATTACCATATTTGGTTGAGTGACTATCTACTGAGATTAATCATTATATAGTGTTTACGATCACTAGAGGATGGGGTTATGTAAGTGGTGACATGGCGGGCGGCCTATGTCAATGCCCTTCCACACAGATCAACGAGCAGGTCAGAATCCTGAAAGTTTTGAAAAGTGAGCAGAGTTTTGCATTTAACAGAAATAGAAAGAAAGTCACTTCAGTCCATCCATTGTGATAAAGGAATGTATAGCATCGTCCTGATACACGGTGCAGGTGCAGGTTTGTGCATGGTTTATTTGACATGGCACAAGATGAGGAAAATCACCTTTTGATTGGCAGGTTTGGCCAACACGTGCCTATGCCATACTCAGCACATATAATGATGATACGCTTGGTATTATAGGCCTCTAAATCGTTTAAAAAAAAGAGAGAAAATCCGCTTCTTGCTTAGGGCTGTTGGCGAAACTGGTGCAAGTCACCCGAGAGCAATGTGAATACGACGCTGGACAATTCAAGCTCAGCACCCGCTCATTCAGACTCATTATTTGCACTTGAATAGAGCTTCATAGACGTTAAACGCTTTAATAGCGCGTGTTTAGGGGGAGCGTTTGAAGAGGTGAAAAGAGTCAGATGTACCTGGCGCCTGTTGGCTGCATCGTTTTGAAAAGCCTGCTGCGCTGGATAACTGCGAGGAGGAGGAGGAAGATGATGATGATACTCCGACCTGCAGTAAAATTTTGAGTCGAGTAGCATGGTCATGTGATCTTCCAAAGTAAGAATGTTGTACGGTATACATAAACGTAAATCCTTACCGATTTGAAAGACTATTGGTAATTTGATCGTAAAAATAAAATAAAATGGTGCAATATTATTTTCCAAAACACAGCATACGGTTCTCTACCTCTCTTTCGATATCAGGTGTATTCGATTAGATTAAAAGTTTATGGGGCATGTTTTGCCAGCTTTATATGTAGACTCACTGAAGCATATTTCCCTCCGGACCATATAATGAACACTTTTTTGTTTTGTTTTACCAAATGCTGTACAACACTCCTTTTCCATCCTACGCCTTTGGTATACTTCTTATATGGTAGATAACCTCTCTGGAGATAAAACATTTTCCTTATTTGACATGAAGAATATAATTGGAATGACAGGCAACATCATTGATTTCATATTACAGATATGGATCATATAGAGGGGAAATATACCGGGCTATCCAAATGCGTAATCTGTGAAAACATTCTCACTCTGTGCGTGCGTGCACCTCTCGGTGTCGTTACCATATTTATGTCATAACAACGTGTTAATTGCTTACTAGATTATTTTCTGAAGGGGCGGTGGCCAAACTTGTTAAACGCGTTTCTATGACTCCGGGGCAGGAGGGGCTTGTACAGAGGGAGCTTCCAAAAGGTTTAAGAGGCTCGCACCAGCAGCTCAGGAGGGAAAGCAAAGACTGCAGCTCTCGCTGGGAACAAGGCTTTATATACCAGGGCTAAATTTAGTAGTTTTTTTCTGTGCGTGTTTCCCGTTTCCTCAGCTTCGTACAATTGGTCCAGCTTTTAGCTACAATATTTATAAGGTAGGAACTCCTACCAATCAAACTTGCATATGACTTTGAAAACTACTTCATAAGTGCAGGAGAAGTAGTGGTTTACTACTACAAATAGTTTCACGGCTGGACTCTACATCGCTTCTTTGCTGATATTCAAGACAGAGAAAAAGTTTTTTATTCAAGAGAAAAGCTTTTTTGCCATTACAACATATGGAAATGGCCTCAAGCGGGACCATTTTACCATCAATCTCCACATTTGCGAATCAAAAGGAAAAATGCTGGGAAAATGTAAGTGTAGTGTATTTATATATATATATATATATTGCTCAGGGGTCTTATTTGCTTCAGGTGTGAAACAATATGTAGCATATTTTCTTACTGTAACTTTTTTTTAATCAAATCCTCATTATGTATAATGTAGCATACTAAATGTGTTTAATGCATCTAAAGTTCATGTGCCATTTGATTGTAGCCTAGCTTGTTTTTTTTCTTTTCACTAAACTGGCATTTCTTATATTGCAGAGGTGGAAGAACGATATGGACAGGTCGGTGCATTCCAGCTGCGCTGTGGCTGATGTTGCGCAGGGCATGGACCACTGCCTGGGCAGAAAAGACGAAGAGGAACTCGGAAAGTTCTTGGATCTGGAGTTTATTCTCTCTAACACCACTGGCACAGAAAGCAGCCCGTCTTCCGGGACGGGAGTCGGGGGCGACTACAGGCTAGCGGACCCGGGCAATATGTACCACACCGGAATGCCCCAGTCGACCTACACCGTGCCCGAGATGAGCAGCCCGCCTCCACCGTACAACAGCTTGATGGCCGAGCTGTTGCGCTCCGAGGTGGACACCAGCTTCTGCCATCAGCTCTCCGGTAACAACATTCACGGGAGATTCCTCGTCACCTCATCGGCTTTCCCAAACCAGGACTTTGTAGACAACATCAAGGTCGAACCCTCCATGGACAGTTACGGACCTGTTATGGGCATGGTCCCGCAGAGCTGCCCAAAGATCAAGCAGGAGGGGAACGTTTCGTGCATGATGTCCTTCGAGCAGCCGAGACTAGCCAACTCTCCGCAGGCAGCGGGGAACATGACACCGCCTCTCAGCCCCGATGACCTGATGAGCTCCGAGTGTCAGACCCAGATGTGCCACTCCATTACTTTCCCCCAGAGCTACCGCTCCGCAGCGGGCTACCCGCACTCCCACCCACCCCCTCAGATGCAGCACCCGTACCAGGGCGCACACCAGTTCGGCATGTACGAAGACGCGCTGGGAATGCAGCCTACCAACCAAAGAGTGCTGCTCACTCCTCCGTCTTCTCCTCTGGAGATGATGGACACAAAGCCAAAGAGGGGTCGGCGGTCCTGGCCGAGGAAGCGGACAGCGTCTCACACATGCACTTTCGCTGGATGTGGCAAAACCTACACCAAGAGCTCGCACTTGAAAGCGCACCACAGAACGCATACCGGTAAGGCGCACTCCTGTCTCTCTGTATTAATGTTTGCTGTAAAGTCGAAATGTTTGTCTCTGTGTAAGAATGTGTTTGCTGTCAATACTCATGTTTCTTCTTGTTTTCTCTCATCAGGCGAGAAACCATACCATTGCAGTTGGGAGGGTTGTGGCTGGAAATTCGCCCGCAGCGACGAGCTGACGCGCCATTTCCGCAAGCACACTGGCCACCGACCGTTCCAGTGCCATTTGTGCGAGCGCGCCTTCTCTCGGTCCGACCACCTCGCGCTGCACATGAAGCGACACATGTGAGAAATCACATACGATTGAGGACTATGCAAAACGATCCAAAACAACATCCAGAAAGATGTCTCCAAAATATGTATTTTTTATTTGTTTGTTTATTTAAAAGTTTGGAACAAGAAAACAGCATGAGAACATGGTCAGACTTGACAAAATTGTACAATTCTATATGCAAATACTATTTTGAAACATGTAGCTGGTACTACTTTGTTTTTCATCAGATGATATTTGTAAAAAGGCTTTAAAAAGTGCATTACATGACGTTGGCTATTGTGAATACAGGTCAACATATCAGGCTGGCCCTACAATACACCTCTGACACAACTGGAATCATCAGACAATATACTGAAGAACATTGTTTTACCATCATGTATTTTGGTAGTCACCACAGTGCCTTCTATAACATTTAAGTATCCTACGAGTGCCATATTTTCTACTGGCTAAAAATGCAAAGTTTATATATGTGTTATAACTGTAAACAGGACATGAAATAAGCTTTTAAGACAATGTTTTGATCTAAAACTGCCTTTCAGTCTTTCTCCAGAGGCTTGAATTGAATGTTCTGTGTGTGCATTTATCTGTTGAATAACATTTTGAAGTCAGGGTCTTTCTAGTCTTAAGAGTGCATGCCAGACTGTCCATCTCAACGTGACACGATTGTCAAAGGGCTAAATGTCTTTTGCATTAAGACTTGTTGTTCTGTTTTGTGAGTAAGTGTATTATTGCCTTGTAAATATCGTTTTATATAATGTAAATAGTTTATTTTAATGTACATATTAAACTAATTGAACAACATAATTCTTGACTCTTAGTATAATTCTCTTTGGGAGGGTTGTTGCATCTGCTAAGGGATCTTAAGAAAGGAAAATGGAGCTAGCATGCCATCTGTGTAGTGTCACACCAAGTACTGTAACATTATTATAGAAATATTATACGCCTGTCCCTTCACATCAACCATCTGAGCAGGACCTATGGCCTACTATCCTATACTGCAGATCAGGTTTAACAAGTTTACGATATGAATGTGAATGCAATGTTTTCCAGCTGTGGGGGGAACTACTGCCAGAGTCCTGTGGCCCGGCCTATAAATACAAACATTACATTTATGTAATTACAGAGACTGAATATAGATAGGCCGTGCACAGGGACAGGGGCACACCACAGAGAGAATCCCTGCCTCAGTGAGGAGACCCGGAAAGATTGAAAGTTCAGTAGGGATGAGAAGTGAAGGGAGACTCACAAGAAGGTAATGTATCAATAGTCTGATTCTGGATTGTGGATTCTTGAGTCCAGCTATTCTACCAAAGATTTCAGGAACTTGCTGTTTCAGAAACCCTGGGTGCGGATCTATTGTTTCATATTCTAAAATGGTTGATATCAAGCTATAGGCCAATTGCAAAAAACAGGCTTGGGGTACATTAGGGTAATGTTAGGGTAAGCATCAGGGTACTTTTTGAAAGGTACAAGTTCATCTTAGGTCTGTATCCAACAACAACCACCTCCACTCTGTAAGGGGACAGATAGAATCACATGGAGAGTCTTAAAGTACAACAACATTTCTACCCATAATACATCTCTTAATCAGAGACATTCAGCCTGCTTGTATACTTCTGTCAGATGACTGCATTCCTGAACAATAAAAAGTGTAGCTGACTTCAGAATAAACTCCTCTTGAGTGTGTTATGGGCCTAATTATGTCCTTCAGCTTTGTGTAAGAGTAAAAACAGGCAGAGAAAGGGGGGGTGGTGATGTAGGGGCCACCCACAGTGACTATTATACAGTACATTGACACTATAGGGAACTATAAAAGTGGACCTTTTCTAAACTGTTACAGTTTAAAGGGACTGCCACATCTTCAGGGTAGTGGGTACCCCCACAGTGTAGTGAAAACAGGAAGCATAACCATCTCTATGAATAGACCATTTACTCAAGTGAAAAATCAAACATTCTCATATCACTTTTTTGTTCTATATGTAATAATAGCCACTAAAAGTGAACGTGGGAAGCGTGAACCGTGAGTTTGGATTCAGAGGGTAACTTTGGTTTGATATGATTGAAGTAGTCTGTCATCCCTGCAACCAGGTGTGTGTACACAATTCAGATCTTTTCATTTATATCTTCATATCCGGCTTCCTCTATAGATTATGGTGATCAATTTACTTTACCTTATTTTTACCTCTATATCATATCCCAAAATGAGATGCGCTGCATTGTAGTGCAGAGCAATCTCCGATTTAAGGGATGAAGTTTATTTTCATTTGTTATTTGATCCACATCTGAATGGCAACAGTGCACTGGCTGGCTCAATGCCATGGAGCACCTGAAACTAGTGGAGATAAAATATCTAGTGGAGATAAAAATCAAAGACCATTTACAGAGCCAAGAGGCATGGATGCCTGTTTTATTCAGTTTACGGCTGAAGTTAGGGCCTAACAGTAAATCTAACAGTGACAGGACTGATCCTAAAGGTCACAGGGGGTGATTATGGTGGTTTGGGGACTAATATTTATATGACAGCAGCATCTTATAGAGATCCCTGTAGGTTACCTGAAAATAAAGGTTATTTCAAGAAGTCATTTTGATCTAGGGTAATATCTAAGATCAGCTTGTTATCCAAACGTTAACCATAAGGTAGAATAACCCCAAACTGACCCAAGATCAGAGTCTAGGGGTACCTACCCTTCAATGTTGTCAAATATTTTACATGTTGATATTCTCTCATGTTGAGTGCACATTTGTCTGAGGTGAGCACTTTATGTCATTCTTCCAGGCCAGATAAAATTGCTATAAACATTGCTGGCTGCATTTGCTTTCAATTTGTCAACCAGAAACTCCACACACAGTATGTCCAAAAGTAACAGCATCTTTTCTTACTGCTCCACAGGGACTGTTACATAAAAGGCAATAAAGCAGAGAGGGCATGGAGAGGCAGGCTTTTTAAAGCTCATATTGTAAAGCTCTACAAGCAAGGGACATGGTCGAGTTTTATATGAAATCCCTGAAACAGGCAAGGGAGCATTCAGTGTTGTTAGTGGAAATTAAAGGGGGCAGTTCAGTGTGTGTGTGTGTGTGTGTGTGTGTGTGTGTGTGTGTGTGTGTGTGTGTGTGTGTGTGTGTGTAGATCACTATCACAGCAGCATTAGCGGCTGTATAAACGTATACTGTAGGCCTCTGTTTGCTTGGAGCTATGATTCAACTTCTATCCACTCCACCACTTATGTCATCCAGTACAGTTGCCAGTAGAAAGCACACGGGCTCCGTCCCGCTAACTAATGCCCAAACCTCATACAATAACCTTACAACAATGAAATGTACTCGTCAACATTCTACACAGTAACCTAATTTTCTGTTTTAATTTGGAGCCTCTGTTATCGAAACACTGCCTCCGTTTAATGGAGTCTACACTATCTACAAAGCCAGAAAGTAGCCTATCGTAGAGGGTTCCGAGACCTTCAGGAAGCCAACAGCCATGTGGAATGTGGAAACAAGTGGGAATGGCATGGGATGAGTATGCCATCTACTGGAATAGTTTTGGAAGCTCCTCTATGGGAAACACCCATCAGGTCAATAGGATTACAGTAACATACGCCATTTAGCTGACACTCTTATCCAAAGCAACTTACATTGCAGTGAGTGCATACATTTCAGTATATATGGTCACAGCAGGAATCAAACCCACAACCTAAGCATTGTTAGCACCATGCTCTACCAACTGAGACACAGAGGACCACAACAGTGGACTGGCAAAGAGACGTGCCTTTGCTGAGTGCAACGGTGCTTTCCTAAAAGTCAAATCATATGACGGGTCACCTTTCTATGCACTTGTAGTGAAACATAGGCCAACAGACTTTTTGAAATTCACTTGGTACACTGATACTGTTACTGTATATCATGTTCATAGACACATGTTGATGTCTCTGCTTGGAGAAACACATTAGGGGTAAGTGAAACAAAACATCCATTCATTCATTCAAAGATAAACGTCTAGAGTGGATATATCAACTAGATGGCCAACATTTCCCACTGCTCCGGCTGTAGTATTGCTGTGTATACCACACTAGAGATTTCTTCAAGATAAGCCCCCCAACAGCTAAATGGTGAATTACATGGAGTGACAGAGTTCCAGAGCGGGTCCATCTGGATTATTTTAGCCAGCATTCCTCCCCTGACAGTCAGCTCTGTTGGAAAACATGAACATTTCTTCTCGTCTGTACCACAACCTCCCTGGGGCAGCCCTGCTCTAGAGAAAGCCCCACTCCCTCCCTCCATCCCTCCTTGCCCCTCCTCCCCCTCACTCACACACCTGATTAAATACACTGCACCAAGCTGACTGTGCTTGGTTGGTTATATGTAGGCTATTAAGCATGGCAGATTGGTTACAGAAGAGCTTCTCTTGACTTGTTTTTGTAGCTCATTTCTAGGTCTTGGAGCTGGGCTGAAAAACACCAAGGCCCCCAGCTAGCTAGCTGTCAGAGTGGGGCTCCCTGTGTATGGGCCCAGCAGGGTTGATGCAGCCAGGAGATCCCCTTACAGATAGCCCTGATGGCTACGGATCCCCAACTCCCCACTGGGAATTGGTGTGTGTGTGTGTGTGTGTGTGTGTGTGTGTGTGTGTGTGTGTGTGTGTGTGTGTGTGTGTACGCACATGTGGAGTTTGCATTCTCCAACATCATGAAACATTAAACAACCATCCTGCGCCTCCTCCGTCCACCCCCCTTACACCTCCGGCACACACGTGCACGCACACACGCACACGCACACACGCAGCATCCACAAACACACGTGCGCACACACACACATAAACACACACACACACACACACACACACACACGAAGGAAGGGATATCCTGTGTGTGTGATTATTTCCAGGAATCTCCTCTCTCTGAAAAAGTGGGTGGTGGTCCTGTTTTCCTGGTAAAAACACTGGTGTTGAGAGGTACAGCTTGTGACATGCCTGGAGAAACCTCTAATGCTCATATGTCAAGTGTCTGCTGTCTCTGACTACATACCAGTTCAATCATTCACCCTGACAAGATAAATGACTAGAGTGGAGTTTTTTTTAATCATAAATACCTTGAAAAAGAATGCCTAAATAAGAACATAAACATTGAGTGTAATTGGTGCGGCGTGCGTATCTTCCAGTCTTCCTGACCCATTTCCAATGGCCATTTCATTTCCACTCCTCCATTAACGTAAGGTAAATAAAAACGTACCTAGGAATTTCCTGTTATTTCATACGGAGACAGTTAACATTCCCCCAACACGGGATTGCTTGGGTTTCAAGTAATATGTCCAGAAAATGAGTGGTGTGTTGACACAGAATTATTTTTGCAATTTGCAGCTGTATCCTTGAAATATAGACGCCTGTAATTCTCAGCACATTTAGCTGGTGTTGCATTCTGGCTGCAGGTCTGGCATGTGAGGGATTATCAATGAGCATGTTGTCTGAAAGTTTGAATGTACTACTGTATATTTACAGGTTTGAGGAGGTCTAATTCAAAAGTTCAGTGTATGAGCAACAATACATCAACTATAAATCGGTTGTAGATTCAAATGCCTTATGCTAATCATAACTGAGTTTAGGCTGAGGTATCATTTTGTCCATTTATATTGTTACTGTGACTTATCATATGATATTCCCTTTAGCAATGATACATGAAATTTGCTGAATCACAGTGAACTGTTATTGTATATTATAAATCCTGTAGGCCTACTCTCTGAACCTCTAACACACATCCTGGACTTGGTGTAAAACAACAGAAAAAAGAAAAAAGAAACAACAAACAGGAGACCAACTCATTTAACTGAAATGTTTATTCTAGTAAACAATGACCATGTACAGAGGATTAACATTTAAAATAAATCCAAGCTTTTTCTTTTTTTTTCTGTTGAACTATTAGTGTAGTCATATATCCTCAAGATGTTTTTTTAAGTTACACATTTTTTCACTTCTTATGGGACAAATATAACAGACATAATATACAGTTTGTATACACCGTATGCATTTCAGTAAGACAGCATTGATTATTTCTTGTATTAATCTACAGAGGAAGGAGAGTCAAAGGCAGGCCAAGAGGAAAGGTAATGCATCGAGCTTCAGATCAGCTGTCAAAACCTAGAGAAGTCAAACTAAAAAAAGAAGTCCTCAACAATCTGTTTGGCTGTATTATGTCTGCAGGGACTGCACCTACTGTTTATGCATGATCAAACTCAACCAAACCTGGGCAGTGGGTACTCATTTCAAAAAACATACATACATATCAAAAGTCCAACTGGATTCACAGGTATTTCAACACAAACAAACGACAAGAAAAAAATAACAAGAAATCCAAACTATTGCACAATGGAAGTATCAAAGACAAATACAGCATGATTGGTATGTGTGTGTGTGTGTGTGTGTGTGTGTGTGTGTGTTTGTATGTAAACACAAAAAACACTAGGCAGTGAATAAGATGAGAGAGTGAGAGGGGTCTGATGTACTGAGTACTTTCCTCGATTCCTCACGTCCTACCCTTCTTCCTCCTCCTACCCTTCTTCCTCCTCCTACCCTTCTTCCTCCTCCTACCCTTCCTCCTCCTCCTACCCCTCCTCCTCCTTCTCCCCCAAATGCATCTTGAAAAGGAGGCGAGGAGAAAAGATGGGAGAAATCTAAGGAGAGACTTTTGAGAACTCAAGGCGCCTGTCTATGATTAAAACACCACAGGCCAGGTAGGGCCTAAAGGTCAAGGGTCAAATGCAGACGATCCCAGGTAACCTCAGCTATCTACAGCGATAGAGTGTGTGTGTGTGGGGGGGGGGGGGTCATTTACCAGGGGAGGGTCCTCTCCTGATATTAATACGTTTTTAATAACGGCTACAGCAAAGGAATCTGATATGTAAACATAAACATCAGGAAGAGATGGTTGCTATAGTAATTCCACCTGGCAGCGTTAGTTAGCGACCCATAACATTACTTGCTGAGTTGTAACTGAAATCATGTCCATCCCCAACCCAAGGGGGACGTCACATTAAAAATACATTTTCACAACATCCATCCTATAATATGGCTCAGGAGAGATCTAGGACAACGTTGGGGGACACAATGACAATGACAAACATTACAGGTAAGCTTATGACAGGTTATGGACACATATAGGATACATACAGTACAATAAGAACACATACAACAGAGGGCCAATGAGTGTAACTGTCCTTTTCATACAGTTAGGACCTTCCTCTCGTACTAGCATCGTTCGCTATTCATTTAGATTCAAAGCTTCAGTTTGAAACCAAGGTAAAATACCACAGGTTTAATGTGCCAAGCAGTACCTTCAGAAATGAGTTCAAGTAAAATCACAATGCAGCTAAAAATAGAAAATAAAGAAGTGGTTGAGCCCAAGTTGTAACACTGACTATGACACACTGTACCATTAAAAAGTGGGCATTTCCAGTAATGAAAGTCACGTGACGTAATAAATTTGCCTGTTATTCACGGTTAACCAAGGAAAAACCACAGACCATCTCTAAACGTCTCTGTAGTTTGTGCTTCTAGGTCTACGGATCTTTATGCAACTCGTTTGAACTAGAAATTATGTGACAAAACTCTTCTCTATTTTTTTTCAATCGTGTTTTAAAACAAATACACCAACAAACAATAAGATAACAAATATTACACAATGAAATAAAAATAGTAAAATTAAGTTAACCTTTTCTAGTAAACATAGTAAAAATTGAAATAATATCCCTCATTTAGCCTTTCTGTTGTTGGATGTACATCACAGCGTTGTGGACCTACTTCAACTGTCCGTTATCACAGTCAAGTCCCTGTTCCTTTACTCCATTGCACATTGACTGAAGAAGCACTGCAACTTTTGTCCAATTAATGCCTCTACTATCTCACACACCTCACCGAGAAAGAAAATATATCTGTACAATTTGTTTCCGGTCCTAGCGGACCACTCTTTCACACACGTAACAACACTTGCAGTAACCAACCGGTCAGAGGAGATGGTCGAGCACCCAGCCACTGCTACTGTGGCTCCACAATCACACTAACAAATACTAAAATAATATCTCATACTTAAGCATCCCAGAGATCTACAGTACACGGAACCAAAAAGGGTTCTCCTACAGGGGCAAGCCGAAGAACCCTTTTTGGTTCTAGGTAGAACCTTTTTTTTTTTTTTTTTTTTTTTTCTAAGAGTGCAGCATAACCCTCCTTGACTGAGTATTTTTCCCTTATTAACATTTAGTCAGCTGCTTTAGTCTAGTCTAGCCTGTCGAGTGTGGGGATCCATCCATGCACTCACACTAGATAGACAGACACACATATTCTACTAATTCTTGGTTACATCACATGTTCAGCCTCTACTATAGTGCATTTATGCAGTGCATCAGTTCATTCACAGACCACAGCTCTTCCGTTCTCCTCCTCATGTATCAATCTAAACCAGTAGGAGAGGTTGTGATTGTTGGCATCAACCTCCTGCTCCAGACTCCAGTTTCCGCCACAAAGAAGTAGACTCCGGTTCTGTTTCCACTTGGGGTCAATGAAGACTAGACCCTCCTGTTCTGTTCTGTTCTATTTTTTTGCTTTGTTTGTTGAGAGTCTTTGCGGTGTGGGGAATGTATATGAGATTGAGCGTGTGTGTGTGTGTGTGTGTGTGTGTGTGTGTGTGTGTGTGTGTGTGTGGTGGGGGGGGGGCACATCAGCCCTGAGGGGAATGGCCAACTCTAGTTCCTTCTGCTGTGTGTGTGTGTGTGTGTGTGTGCGTCTGCTAGTAAGTGTATATCTGCATCTGTGTGTGTGTGTGTGTGTGTGTGTGTGTGTGTGTGTGTGTGTGTGTGTGTGTGTGTGTGTGTGTGTGTGTGTGTGTGTGTGTGTGTGTGTGTGTGTGGTCCAGGTCACGCCATCTCAGCCTTGCTGAGTGCGATGGCCAGCTCCAGGTCTTCTTGCTCCTGCTGCCGGAGTCTCTTCAGGCGTTCCCGCTCCGCTCGCTCACTCTCGCGCTTGGCCCACTCCAGCTGCTGGGCTTCATTCCCAAACTAGGGAGAGAGGGGGGGGGGGGGGGGGGGGGGGGGGGGGAGAGAGAGATGCATTGACTACCTAAGCTGAGTTCATCCCTCACGCATGAGTTTCATAACACACACACTCATAAACATGCTCATGCATACACACAAGCACACTATACGCCAGTGCCTGACTACATCCTTTGCTCAAAGTCATTCAACACACACGTACACTGTGACACAACAAATACACTGTTTTGACATGCATACACAATCCACCAGTGCCTACGAAGGGAGGGTTTACAGTAGGCCTTCTGTACTATACTGTTCCATCCATTCTGCACTGTATGTAGGCCTGTAAACACAGCATGTACACACACCGTTGTAAACCTATACCTATTTTTTTAAACTGCACTGACTGCTCTTCAACCATTGACCATTGACAGCTCTGAGTGAAACCTGATCAGTGCAACACATCACAACTGTGGTCTACCTACCACAATCCATATTAGCCTACACAAGTGATGTATTGTACGATGACAGTTGCCTCTAATCGCTGAGCGCGCTTACGCTCAAAGCACAGACTACGTAACTGCACCCAAACAAACACTTCTCACTCTGACCGCATGTTCAAACATTCTTACCTTAACTTTTTCGGGTCCTGCGAGAGAGAAAGGAATTACAAAACAACAAAGAAATAATGCACCAATTTCCTAACATCATCATCATCATCTCTTTTTTTTTTTTTCACACTGGGCAAACTACAGGACATCACCAGAATACACCACTAACTAGGGATGAGCAAGCAACAAGGGGGACCTTTTCAATCTGGTCCTGAAAGGAAACGAGTGAACAGCTAAACGTGCAACTGAGAAACGTGCAATGGTGACATGCAGAGAGAAAATTAAGAGGGGAGAACATTTTTATTTTCATATTCTATTCATATTCAACACAATCTAGTATAGTCTGTATGTCTACAGTAGACCGGCCACAGCACAGAACCAATGGCAGTCTCTCACATGCACACCGACACACTCAGACTGGAAGACACTGCTTGACCATGCTTAGTTCTGAGAACAATCTCAGGTCAAATGAGGGCAAGGTACACTTAGAATCATTCTTGCCAAACTAAATATTGAACAGGATGAACATACACTCCGTTGAGGCCTTTAATAGGAAAATTACATTGTTCCTTTGAGGTATGTATCCTTCAGTTCATATGGTATCATTTATGAGATGATATTTTGCCATCTAGAACAGCATGTCTCTTTTGAAAATCAAGGCAATTGACTGTTGAAATAGTTTGGTTGCTTGGGGAGCAATATGGTAGAGCAGGATCTGTGCCAATCATGTCATGCAGCAGAACAACAGTAACACAGAAGATCAGGAGGACTAACACACACTCACACACACACACCACACTAACACTAACACAGGACACATAACCACTAACACACTACACACACCAAGACTGGAGATACTTGGGTATCTACACAGTGGGGTACACACTGACACACACGCCAATTCCATGCAGAGTAAACTAAGGACTGAGAGCTGAGTAGTGATACTGCTGCTTCCCATGTCAACAAGTCCTACAGCCGGTCGCTTGGATGGAGCTGTCTGTCTGTCTGTCTGTCGACCACACTGGGTGGGCTCTCACCTCCTCTTGGGTCTGGGGCCTGGGCCTATGTCTAAGGTTGGAGCTGGGGGAGAGGGCTAGGCCTTGGGCTGAGGTCTGGGCTGGGGGCTGACCTGGGAGCTGAGGCCTGGCGCCTGGCGCATAGGGGCTGGGGGTATTGGGTCTGGGGTCGTGGTCTGGGTCTATCGCTGAGGTTGGAGTTGGGGGAGAGGGCTGGGCCTTGGGCTGAGGTCTGGGCTGAGGTCTGGGCTGGGGGTATTGGGTCTGGGGTCGGGGTCTGGGTCTATCTCTGAGGTCAGGGCTGGGGGAGAGGGCTAGGCCTTGGGCTGAGGTCTGGGCTGGGGGTATTGGGTCTGGGGACGGGGATGGGGTCTGGGTCTATCTCTGAGGTTGGGGTTGGGGGAGAGGGCTAGGCTTTGGGCTGAGGCTGAATTGAAAATGGCTACACAGTGTGAGGCACCCACTGGTTAGACAGATAGCCCAAAGAATCAGCTGGAGTATCTACCACTATCCTTAAAGCACCCACTGGCCTGTTGAATAACAGCATTTTACACCACTGCCAGAGTCCACTAGCTGGACTGCCAGAGAGAAGGAAACAATACGAGTTTTTCCACTGTGCTTGTTTTGGTGAGCCTGTCTCTATAAAGTTCTACCAGCAGCAAACCACATGGCAAAATAGTATTTTCATGTTCCAATCGCACACACACACTTCAAACCACAAAAAGGCTGACACCCTTTCCTGCATGAGAGAGAGAGCTGGGCACCACTTCTGCACACCACTTCTGCAATGCTGCGCTAACACGCTCCAGTGCACGACTTCAAATGCATTCATCGGTGGGTGGCAACGAGATACAATGCATCGGCAAGGGGAGAGAGAAAAAAACCCAAGTCCTCACCACCTAAAATCGAAATAAACAAAGAATACGTAACTGCCTTATGTGTAACCCTTGACAGGCCCACTCTTCATAGGATACAGCTAGTAGCAACGCAGTTGTGTGAGAGATAGAGAGCCGTCTCAGATCAGGGTTTGATCACACCAGCTTTAAGTGATGATACTCCGACCTGAACACACAATAAGTGATTATGCCAGTAATAATAGTATGTCTATATCACAGGACTGGAGTGATAGAGACATATGAAGCTATAGGCTATTAATCCTCCAAGTGGAACAGCAGTTAGTTGGTTATTACTGGTGACTATGCCATGGGTTTGTGAGGGTAGATGCTAGTAGGCTCAGATCTATGGTGGAGTGATCTGATGGGTTATTGACAGATACGGAAGACGTCTGCACAGTGAATGGGAGGCCCACAATGAGGTGCATAGATATATAGATTATAGATAAACAGCCAGTGGGGCGTTGGCTTCGTTCCTTTGCTCTAGAACCCTTACTTCTGCTCTAGGACCATCAGGTTAAAGTCAGTGGTGCTGCTGGTGTGTATAGATATAACAACTAATAGACTGGACAAGGAGAGAGTATCACTGAACTCAACTTACAGAACTGAAGTCTGCAAAACCACAGGGAGACTCTTTAGGGGCTTTACTTGAGGTGGAAGACGGAGCGAAGGGGTCTTTGCCACTAAAGGGGTCTCCCACCCCCTTTTTACTCTGAAAGGGGTCGCCGGCGTCGCTGGCGAAAGGCTGGAAGGGGTCGCTGGGCTTGGAGGCGTCGCCCGCTCCGGGCATGTTCACGGGGGTGCTCTTACCTGAAGGACAGTGAGACATTAAGGACAAGTCAGAAGAAGAAGAGCCATGTACAGATATCTACAGCTCTGTCAAGAAGAGGTCACAGAAGAGATTAGAGGAGCACGTCCCCCATGTGAAAGCCAAGTGTAGGAGAGATAAGGGAGGAGGGAGGAGGGAGGATGACATAAGATCAAATGTTAAATCATGTTTTAACGATTCTGGACTGACATTCATTCACGGTGATCTGAAGGCTGGAAAATGTGACTGTGGTTACGCAACATGTTTTGAACATCACGTCACATCCTAGCAGATGGTTGTTTATTTTTGAAATGTTATGTTCAACCCCCACCCCACCCCACCCCACCCCCGGACACGCATGCACGCACGCACACACGCACGCACGCACACCACCCACCTAGTTCTCACCTCATGAGAGATACCCGAGTGGTGTCGTGAAAACCACAGCAGTTTCAGCTCTACTAGTGGTATTTCTCAATAAATTAAGAGAGAGTGCACAAACAATGCACCCCCCTACATCCCAACACCTTATAGTGAAAACAACGCCAGTGTGGCATGAACAGGGAAAAAGATATTTGATGGTATGAACCATATAGCTTGCATGAACCCAAGAACAAAATACAGGTCTAAAGACATTTCCTGTTCTCTGGTGGGTTTTCTGGTAAGCCGCTGGGGTTGAAGTTCTGCCCACATGACCGACAGTGGATTTGGTTCACAAGTTTATCGGATATCAATGTCCTCATTGGATGACTTCCTTTCGGGTGAAGGCTTGATGCCTTGATGACATGTTGAGAGAGAGACATGTTGTTTTGTTTTCTACACAAAAGTTAATCTATAATAGGATCTTAGTAGGCCTAATGTTTCTTTAGATTGTTCTGTGTCGGCCTAGGTCACCAGAGGCTGCAGGAGGATGTTACCATCGTGGGAACGGTTATGTTGGTAGCTGTTCCATCTGAAGGTGTTAACCACATCGCCTGTTATTTATCTATGTGTTTGGTGTACCCTTCTCGGCCAGCCATGCTCAGCATCCAGGCAATCAGTTTCTCTCTTTCAGTAAACCATGTACCACACACACACACACACACACACACACACACACACACACCTTTTGCACCTTTTGTTGTAACCGTCAGCTCCACCCTATTCCAAAATACCAGCACATCACAAATCAAAACCATGCAGAAGTCACACCTCACAAATATATTGCTTATATGTATAGCAACGGTTTTCACATCGTTCTCTCAAAGCAAGGCCTACATCTTGACATCTGCATGAATCTAAGGAGCTACTCTTAATTAAGCCTACTTGACTAGAGCTCAGACTAGAGACAAATCAAATTGTCCATTAAATTGTCTTATCTATGTTGCAAATTCAGAATTACTTTCCTCTGTGTAAGAAGGCTTATGTGCAACCTGGCATGCCATGGTTAGAGCACGAATCACTCTATTTAGGCTGACTATTAACTCCATATGTTCATCTCTCAAATTGTCTTGTGCAACCAGGTGAGGACTACTCTGTGGCACTGTCACTTTTGCATTTCACTGTATACTTGCATTTCACTGTATGCATGTGACAAATAAAGAATCTTGAATCTTGAGGAGGAGGAGGGTGTGACCAGAGTATGACCAGAGGAGCTGCACTATTCACCAGAGGAACACAGAGGAAGGGTGGGGTTGAGAACATCACCAGGGCCAACCACAGATCATCTGTTATTACTCATCTCCTCACCAGGGCAGCAGGCACCTGCTCTGATCTGCTCTCAGCTCTCTCTCTCGCTCTCTCTCTCTCTCTCGCTCGCTCGCTCTCACTCTCTCTCTCTCACTCGCTCGCTCTCACTCTCTCTCTCTCACTCGCTCGCTCGCTCTCTCTCTCTCTCTCTGCTGCTGCAGCATGGAATCAGGGTCAGACTACTCAGCAATATTAATGCCCATCTGGAATTGTTCTTACACTCACAATGCAACCAAATATGATATCCCATTTATCTTGCCCGTACTGTAGTTGATTAAACCAGAATCGGATTCATTCAGAATAAACAGAATCGGGTTTTTTTTCCCCCAGAAATAATTACAGATTCATGGTAGGTTTAAGCAAAACATATTTGAGTCTGTTTATTAGTCACATGTATGTTAAAAGGTGTAACCTATCTACCTACAAAAACGACATACTGCACGGTATCAAATCTGCTTATGAGGGCAACTGGACTCTCACCGCTAAACTGTTTCATTTGTTGTTTTTTATCTTCTGAAGGAGTATGAAACAGATAGTTGTCAATAGTCAGATAAGAGATTAACTCTTATCTGTCTGTACCCATGAAGAGCTTTTCCTGTTTACAACGCAGAGCTCAGGGTGGAAAAGGGGGTTTTCAGGCCATTCAACAACAATGTTTCTGAACAGTAAGATCTACAGTGTAGTGAGAACTTCTGTTTGATTTTGTAACACACACACACACACACACGGGTATACACACACACATGCACCCACACGCATGCACCCACATACACACATACACACACACACACACACACACACACACACACACATACACACACACACACACACACACACACACACACACACACACACACACACACACACACACACACACACACACACACACACACACTACTCCTGCAGGGGTAGACAAGAAGGTAGTCTAACACCACCAGTACGGTTTGGAGAACATCAAAAGGCTGCGCTAGGCTAGCTAGCCCCTTACAACTGTTTCTATGAACTATGCTTCTGGGAGCTACATTCTCACAGTCAAGAGGTACGGGTATCTGTTGTGGCAGAGCACTCCATACTCACAAGGTCTTTCTCTGTATCTCGCTAGAACAAAACACAAATGGGGAAAACTCAGTACAGTAAGATGACAAAATCATAATAAGGGAAATGAGAAAGGTGTGGTAAACATTCTATTATGCAGAACTGAGAGGGAATTGACCTATATACTGTATATTGTACAGAGGCTTAAATAGAGAGAGGTATTTGTAGTTAAGAGTGAAGGTAAAACTATGCAATAAGCCATCCGAATTCATAAATGACTGTTGGGCACAGAGAGCACCCTGGGGTGCTCAGCCTGTGTTCGAGAGCAGTAATTGTTACTAGTGAAACTGAAACGGGTGGCATTTAACCGCCTTGGTTAATTTGGTTTCCTCACAACCTCCACGTCCTCCATAGTCACTCTATCTCTCTTTCTCTCCTACCAGCTCTCTCTCTATCTCTCTCTCATCTGCCGGTCTATATTCTCTCTCTTGGTTTCTCCCCTTATCCCTCACTCACCACTGGGAGGTTTGGGTCTGGGGGGTACGCTCTTCTTGGGCGGCAGTGCGGGGGTGTCTTCCTTCCTGCAGAAAGGGTCATCCACAAACCCAGTCTTGAGAGAGAGAGAGAGAGAGAGAGAGAGGATGGGGATATATCAGCGGGGGGGATATATTAGCCGTTGCCACAGCTGCCATAAATATTAGTCATTTTGCATAGCTATCCTCCAGTGCAGAGTCATATCAGGAGTGATCAGCCTGGGTGAAATCGTGTTGATGAGAATTGAGGGTGTCAATTCTCACACACACACACACACACACACACACACACACACACACACACACACACACAGAGACAGGTTTTTTTTCTTGGGGCTGAGAAACTGAAATGCTCAATCATTATGTTTTTATGAACTCTATGGTTTCAAAGAGGTACCCATTGACATATTGATAGTAAAAGGTACCTTCTGGTAGTCTGGGAACCCGGTTCTTCCTTCCAGTGGCTCTCTGACCTTCGACATTTGGCTGAAGTCTGCAAAGCCACTGTTGCTGCCACCAAATGAGCTGTTGCTGCCACCAAAAGAGTTGCTACCAAACGGGTCCAGGGTGCCAAAGATATCTGAGAACATATGAAAATAAGAGATCCAAGACTCAGTCCGTAGTGCAGGTTAAACAAAATATACACATACTTATTGACTTTGAAAGCATAAATACAGTGTGCTTCGGGCTAAATTATTATACCGACTTGAATATAACTGACTGATATGAATTTGAGCTTTTCAGAGTCAGCGCTAAAAAGTTGGTTGTGTTTTTCATCCAAGTTTCACTGATCAGTGGGATGTCTGTAGAGTTTCAGTCAAGAAATGAGTTGATCAGTTTGAAAAAAAACGAATCGAGTGATCAAGTAGCGATGTAACACCTCCGAAGTTTAACCGACAAGGAACAGGAGAATCTAACTGTGGCTGTCACGGCCTACACACAGTAGTGTTCTACGTCCCTGGTCCACAGTGGACTAGAATAGCGTGGCTATGAGAATTCAATACTGCACGCTGTAATGTTTTTCTATGGACTACAGCCATTTCCTAGAGATAATAAGAGGGTTCTTGTGCAACAGCAGAGAATTAAGTAGTGATTGAGGACGGATATACACAGTTGGGAGACTCCACCGTCCCCAGGTCTATTTCTGATATACCTGTTACGAACCATCCTCTGACCAGGCAACCATGCATCTCCTGGTTGAACTGTGATTGTTGCAAGAACTCAAGGTAAGCCCTATATGCGAAGTGTGAAAAAATCCACCCATATGCGTTGTGTAAAGACACTACACTAAACACAGAATGAAACATTCCACCGCAGCGCGCGTAGTGTAAGCACATACCCGATTTATAGCTTTCACAGGCTCCCAAGCGCTCTACCGGTGCCATGTGTGAGTGGTGCTATGGCAGATGCGAGGCCTATGTCCCTGAGTAGCTGCCACAGCCAATCAGCCGGTGGCCTCTGTTGTACTGTTGCTAGGTGTATGTACCATACCGAGTACGACTTGGCTTGACTAAACCGTTAAACGTGAGAGAGGTAGCAGCCTCATACAGGCCATAGCAGAGAGAGAGAGAGAGAGAGAGAGAGAGAGAGAGAGAGAGAAAGAGAGAGAGAGAGAGAAAGAGAGAAAGAGAGAGAGAGAAAACTGAATATATCAGACTTCAGAAAGGATAGAGGGAGAATAGAGGGAACAAGAGAGAGAATGAGATTTGGTATGTACAGTACCTGGACCTTTGGGTTTAGGGCTGGTGGAGGTGAAAGGATCGCTGGTTGTAAAGTGACTGGACTGTAAGAACAAGCAACATGAAACACTGTAACAAATCCACCCAGTTTGAATCAATCAAGTTTCTATATACATATATACTACACAAAGCATGAACACACAAAGTTATATTTATTATACACACACATTAGTTAATATATAAGCCAGGTTAAACATGTTCATGTGATTAGCTGGCAGGTAGAACAGTCTCTTTTCTTTACTTTGGAGGGAAGAGTGGCACTTTTACTGAAGGGGTCGGGGGTGGAGAAGGGGTCTGCCTTGGTGGTCTTCTTGAAGAAGTCTTCAGATGAGGCTTTGAAAGGGTCCGTCTCTTTGAAGGGATCTCCCCCAAAGGGATCTGGGTAGAGAAGAGGGCAGGTCAGTCAGTGTGAAGGCCATGGATCAGACATAAGATGCTCTTCATGTAGAGGCTAGTCTGACTGGTCCCTGTACTTCACATAGAGACCTCATACAGCACAGCAAACCTTGACTTTGTAGCACCCTGATCTCGAGTCTCAAAGTAATAGTTTCTGAACATCCTACTTGGTTGACCAGGGGGGAGTTGGACAAAGGTTTCCTGAGGTACTAAGATGACCTTACAGCTATAAAGCTTTGTGAAACTCACCGCTTGTCAGTAAGACTCATGTGGTCCAGTTCTGGCACGATAATTCTTTCCCCTCCTTTATGACAATCTAATATATTGTTTTGGAACTATTGAGCTATTATGCATGCTGGTTTTAATCTTGTTGAAATATATGTGTGTAATGATTTATAAAAAAAAAAAAAAAAAAAAAAAAAAAAAAGATTCACTAATTCAGCTGTTAAACTGACTCTGCTATGTTTAACATTCAGAACTTCGGCATTCTCAATTACGCAAAACCAACACAGAGTGTGTCAACAGGCTGACATTTGGCAGTCGTCATAAGGATAACATTAAACATTCTGCGAGTGTTTTCTATGGAATGGTATCTTATTATAATTACAGTCAGAGGCAGCTTAGGCATGTGACCTTAGCACTAGGTAAAGTGCTACAATAAAAACATCAGCGTTTTACCATCAACACTCCTCGTTCTCCAGCCTCATAACTAAGACAGGGGAGCTGAGAGTCACCACTGTGACAGGGCCCAGTTACTCACTGGGTTCCATAGTTTAAAATACTGCGAGGATGCCATTGTAAGGATGGCCACATAGGTCCATTCAAACGTTTTAATTTCCATTTATATATTAATGGAGCGGTTTTTCCGACCCAGATTGAGCCAAATCCTGGACTAAATCACAATTTTCAAGGACTAGGTTTAATTTTAGACAGAAAAATTCTTGGTCAGAATAAGTCAATTTACAACACAAATGATAATGTGTATGTCTTTCTCTTGTAGTGAGTAAATACCTGTGGGGGCTGGTGGCTGCTTTGCGAAAGGGTCGTTTTGGAAAGGGTCACCTACAGGAGAGGATTTAAGCAGGGGGGTAGAGAGGAGTGGGGGAGGGAGAGAAGACTGTCAGCAGAGGCTACGCCATAGGAGGACAAAAGCTAAATGCTAGAAGGGGGTGGGGTGGGGGGGGGGGGGTGACTCTAAACCCAGAGATTGAAAACAAATTATAGAGCACACTAAAGACAAACAAAGACAGTACTACAAAAACAAAGTTTAAGCCAAGCTGCAGTACAGTCTACACTGCTTCTGGTGGAACTACTAATAACATCAGGAGAGATGAGGCGAGGCGAAGTGAGGAGAGATGAGTGAAGAGGAAGGGAGGAGAGGAGGGATGAGGGGAGAGAAGAGAGGGAGTATAAGGGGAGTGATGATAGAGGTTTGGAGGAAGAACAACATCCACAGGGAGAGAGAAGAGAACGAGGGAGAGGGGAGGGGGGAGGGGGGGGAGAGGGACACACACAGAGAGATAGAGATAGAGGGAGCGAAAAAAGAAGGAGAATGAGCACCTTTGAAGGGGTCTGTTTTGAAGGGGTCTTCGGAGTGGAAGGGGTCTGCGTGCATCTCCTGAGGGGTGCTATTGAACACAGATGTCTTCACCTTAAAGGGGTCCTCCTAGAGGTAGAGAAACAGGGGTTTACGACATTAAAGGTTTCTCCTGGAGGGACAGAAAAAGGGCTCTGTAATGTCTGACTGTGGTGACTGTCTGACATTATTTAGACTTAAACCCGACCAGTCAGCCACCATATGCCTTTCAGACAGGTATTGGGAGAAACCACAACGCACACCGGCAGACTCCTGTTTATCCAGTCTGCCGATAAATCCACAGACCTGCCAAACAAGACGACCATCAAATCACATACTTTACATTTCGAGTAGAGGAATGTGGGTTCAGAAACACTAACAGAGACCTGTGAGACAGAGGAATGTCTACTCTGACTGAAGAAAAGGCCCACTATGGCCGCCAGACGGGACCCGAGCAGAACGTCCCTACACCCCCCCCCCCCCCCCCCCCACCACCACCACCACCTCCCCCCCCCCACTGAGCTTCAGTTTCAATTTAATAACACACAAGGCAATTTTTGTCCTCCTGCAATTTGCCCATTCTTGGTCTGCTATGACTCTCCTCTGTGCGCCTCACTGCACTCAGCTGGTCCGAATGAAAGTCCTGTCCGTCCGTCCGTCCGTCCGTCCCCCCCACCTTTATAGGAAACGCTGTCTGCAGGTCCCACATTCTTCAGAGTTGTCGGGTTTCCAGTAAAGCCTGCCTTCACGTGCCAGGCGAGCCCTGGCTAAGAAAACGCTTACTTGTTATGTTTCATTAACAGGCTTCTCCACGTTTCAATAGGAGGCCCAACCGTGATCCCTGTATTCACTCTGCCATGACATCCAACGCCGGGAGGAATTAGGGCCAAGAATAAGCGCTAAGTGTTCGAGCCTTTTCAAAACGCACAGGTAATAAAGGCTTAAGATAGAATAACAAAGGCCTGCCAGGTAAAATAACAGAGTATGAGAGTATTTAAGCCAAGATAATTATATTATTCTGGAAAAGTCAATAAGATATAACCAAACTAAAGGATTAATCTAAACCGCTTCGATTCTGCATGCCCTGGAGTCGCTTGTTTGAATGGAAACAACACTTTTTTCCGTTAAACGAAGGAGGTGATAGCTTCTTTTTTTTTTGCAGGCGAGGTTTTGCCCCTAATCTCCTCTCTTTATCTGTTAAGCCACAGTGAAGGCAGTGAAACCTTGGCTCGTGAGGCGCCGTTACAGCTGTGGGAAGTTTTAACACGCAGGTGAATGTGTCACACCCACAGAGCCACTCTGTACTGACGGTGAGAAACATCACTATAGTCTATGCTACCATGGTCTACGGTCCCGTGTGGCTCAGTTGGTAGAGCATGTTGTTAGTAATACTTTTATTGGGGGTTTAATTGTATAATTTAATTGCACTCACTGTACTGTAAATTAAGTGTCTGCTGAATGGCATATATATATATATATATATATATATGCCATTTAGCTGACGCTTTTATCCAAAGCGACTTACATTGCAGTGAGTGCATATATTTCAGTATATATGGTCCCAGCAGGAATCAAACCCACAACCGAAGCGTTGTTAGCGCCATGCTCTACCGACTGAGTCACAGAGGACCACACCACATATACTGTACTGCCTTACCCTAATCCTACCCCTCGCCCTAACACTAGCCTTAATCCTAGCCCTAGCCCTAACCTTAACCCTAGCCTTTAGTCTGCCCTCCAGTGTTGTCTCCGGTCCCCACCATGGCTGTGAAGCCTCCGTTCTCCCTGTCAGGAAAGCCTTCGCTCATATCGGCCAGGTTGGTCATGCTGCCCCCGTGGGTGCCATTCAGGGTGCTGTTGTAATGCTCAATGCTCTTGGTCATCTCCTGCTGACTGTCCTGGATCTGGGACAGCTTACTACGTGCCTGCAAGGACAAGACAATACACACACACACACACAAAGAAACACAACACACCCAGTATGTTAACACAGGATGACAACACATAACCCAGTACGTAAATACAGGACAGCAACACAACACCCACTTCGTAAACACAGGATAACACATACTGTAGTATGTTAGGGTTACAAGGATAACAACATTCTGACTGTATTTCCAAGCCAAAACCACATACCATTAGCATACCTTCAGAGCAGCAAGCCATACGGTGAAAATGCTCATATTATTTCAATGTGTCCTTGAGACGCAAAATCCTACATATAATAAGTAACAACCTGCAATCTCTCCCATTTCGACACGGCAGCCTTTCCAAGAGACATATAGAGTGCATATCACTTTCACCACAGGTGAACGCAAAGGATATGATTCACTGGCGTGGGTCGACTACCCCGCCAATGACCTTTTGACCACAGTTATGTAGTCTAACGTAGTGTGACATAAACACACTGTTTATCTGACGGGGGCTGGATGTGACCAATCATCTGTGAAGAGAAACCCTCTCTCTCTCACACACAGTCACAATGCTGCCTGAGTGTGAGTGCAGACGTCACGCAGCTAGTTCAGAGTAGTTCAGAGTAGTTCAGAGTTCACAGTACAGTAGTTCTGCTGAGCAGTATTCCCCTCAGTCACAGACAGTGGGATTACAATTACAGAACAGAAACACAATAGAGATAGAGATTATTGAGATAATAGTGGTTATGATGACATCAAATGAGGCTTAAAATGGGCCCTGAGGGATATGGGGCCTTGCATATGTACTGCCTTTTTGTTCATACACATAACCATCCAAACATGGCCCAAATAGTTTGAGATCCTAACTTGAGAATTCAAGTTTGATTTGGTTGTACTGTATGTTTACAATTAGGATGAAAGACTCTGAAGTCTAATGAAAGTGTGACACAACTGATCTAATCTCACACTGCAATAACAGTTTTGGGGCGATGGATGTTTCAACATGAGCATTCATACTGGTTTTTCCCCACTTAAAAGAAAAAACTGTCAACTATGGCTCAGCAAGTTTTCTCGGTTTGGTGTTGCGTGTAAGAGTGTATCTAAGGCGTGGGCTACGGCACGTGTAAACAAGTCTGAGATGATTCAACTGGTGGAGGTAGAACAGTTAGTTGATGCTAACTGAAACTGGCACACCCAAAATAGCCAGTGATCATAGGACTAGGTATTGTCTAACTAAGATATTTCCCGATGAATTCAAGAGAGTTAGAGTTTGACTATAACATGAACAGTTACACAAATACATTGTTGTACTTTCAGCGAAAATTCAGTATCTCTGTTTCCAATATATTAATATACCTTCTCAGGAGAACTTCAAGAATTCCTATATATAAAAAAATTATGATAGAACTCTAAAACAAAACATTAGCCTGGTTGTTATGTCATTTGTGACACAAAGTCTCCCCCTGGTGGTGACAGTATAAAGTGAAATCTGTGACTTTCCCAAACTACTCAAACTGGATGCTTCTCTCACACTGGCTACAAAGGTCTCCCTGTAGCTCTCCTCCCATGTCTGTCTCCCCCTCCCTCACCTGGTTGATCTCGTCTTGTGTGGCTTTGAGGGACTTGATGATGGTCTCCAGCTGAATCTTGCCGGCCGTGAGACTCTGTTCTAGCTGGCTCTCCTCTAGCTGCAAGTGGTTCAGGTCAGCCTTGGCCCGGATCAGCTCCTCCTCCTGACTCTGGAGGTCCGACTCCTGGGAGTGGATCTGGCTCTGCAGGGACGAGATCTGAGGAAAGAAAAGGAGAGAGGCGAAGATCCACCAGATCAGTACTGGTGAAATGTTTACAACTGTTTACCACTGATGAGTTTCTCACAGATTTATTTAGACTGCACTCCCGCCATCTCTGTATCTCCCTCTCCTCAAGTCGTCTCTTGTCAAGTGTCCCCCCCCCTCCCCCCGCGCTCTCTCTCACCATTTGGGACTCTTCCTGGCACTTGATCCTGACGTCCTCCAGCATATCCTCTAGTTTGGCCTTCTGCTGGTCCATCTCCTCCAGCCGCTCCTGGGCATCCTGTTTCTGGGCCTCCAGCTCCTGCAGGCTGCACGTCTCCCTGTCCAGGTCATTCTGCATCTCCTGAAACACACACGACCATGACACTACTTCATGACAGAAACACACTACACAACCTTTGAACCCCTATGGTCTCATTGCCCTTAAGCAACAGCATCATAAGGAGTTTCACACACTGTATATGTCTGTGAAAAGTTATTTTTCTTTATCAAAAGTTACACCACAGAAGAATATCCTGTCTGATAAACAATCTGTGTGACAGATCAGATAATTTACATCATGGCAGTATGGCTGTCTTCACTCACCTGCACCTCAGAGGACTTGTGCCTGATGGCCTCCTCTGTCTCTCTGATGTCCTGCTCTAGGGTATACTTCTCCCTGGGGTGAGAGACACACACACACACACACACACACACACACACACACACACACATATCCATCAACACGGCCAGTCACAAGCAGACTCAGCCAGCCGACCCTCCCTGCAACCTGCCGCCCTGCCCCCTCCTCCTCCTCCACACACAACAAGAAGAGAAAGCAACAGACTGGGACATCTGAGAGAGGGTTACCTGAGTGCACTCCAGTGTGTAAAAGCAAGAGTGCTGGGTTGACGCAGCATGAAGAGTAAGTGGTGAAAACAAAAGATTGATAAAATACACACAGTAAAGGAAGGCTGGAGATGGGGGGATGAGGTGAGATGAAAGGAGGGGGGGGGGGGACGGACGGACTCATCCACCCCAGGCTTTAGCTCTGTGGGCTAACACAGCCTTGTGGCGTGCAGGAGACCCAGGTTCGAACCCAGTTCATCCCACAAGTTGTTACTTTTCCATTCCTTGGAAGTGTGCATTTTATCAATAGTGTTTTCGAAAATGTCATCAGTTTAGGAACACTCACTTGAATGAACTCCCTTCAAGACCTGCTGGTCATATTGACTCAGCAAATATTAGACTCTGACAGGTTGTTTTGGTTGGAGACTTATGATCTGTATAGTAAATAGTGTGTAAAGATTTATATTTGAAGAGTGATGATGAAGGAGATGAGAGATAAAACAAACATAGCATGCATTAACAAAACGTATGACAAACTAAATCCTCAAAAGACATATATGGGCAGTTTCCTTTAATAAGTGTGTTTGATTTGCACAGCAGAGCAACTGGGATGACCTGTTTGATATTAATATGATCTTGGGAATTACCTCTGCAGCTGAGCTATCTCCTGACTGATGTCATCGAGTTCTTTGATCCCAGTAAACTCTCCTGACCCCACTGAACTGGAGCTGTCCTGTAGACGGGGAGACGGAAACGATAGGGGGCGGGGGGGGGGGGGGGGGGGGGTAAACAGAATTAGTCCCACTCAGCGAGGAGGTGATCCAGAGTGCCACACCAAACCAAGGGAAGAGAGAGAAAGAGAAAGAGAAAACAGGAGAACAAGGCAGGGCACAGGGAGAAGTCACCACAGAGGGACGGATTAGAGGGCAACAAGGTTTGGGGGGGAGGATCAATCACCGCCATCATCAGGTCAACTGAGGAGGTCAAAGGTCAAAAGGTCACACCATTCACAGCACTGGACTGTTGGTCTCACACAAATGCTTTTCATCTCTGGGTTACTGTCTAGCGAACCATCGAAAGCATTTGTCGGTTCTCAGTTTTTACCTACCCATAACTTGAACATTATAGCCTGATAGAGTGATATAAGGCAGAAACATCAGCAGCAGTTAAGCAAGGTTAGGGTAAAGAAGAAGAAGAAGAAGAAGAAGGAGAAGAGGAAGAAGAAGAGAGTGTGGGGTAAGCTCCTGGTAGGGACTAGTCACTAGAGAAGCCTAGGCCAGCAGAAGGAAACACAGGCAGCACATCTAGGAGCCTCAGAGGGCACTATGCCATTCATTCACAGGTTCAAATTCGACATCTCACATCGTCTCAAATAAAAGAATGAATGCTTGCATGTCTTACAAGACATTTGCTCTTCAGATCACAACAGTTACTCATATACAGCCAGAAACATCTCTCACTCCCCCAGACATACAGTACATACAAGGGAGAAAATCAGCATTCCTCTCGCCCCAACTGTCATTGTCATCAGAGTGTAACAGACAGACAAGGTTATCACTGTTTCAAACCAACCGTCTGTGAGGAGGGCCCTGGCAACGGCAGCATGTGATTGGTGGTTGGCAGGCAGAGAAAGGGATGATTGGAGGAGAGGACATTATAACTCACCCGTCTCATCTCAGATAGAGCAGCCATCTCTGAGCCCACTGGAGTCATATACCCTGACATACTCTGTGGACAGAGGCAAGGGAGAGTGAGTTAATACTGACCATAACGACAATGCTTCATATCATTTACATTTTTACATTTCAAAGTAACACTTTGAATTTGACCCCTTGAATTTGATACACTTGCTACAATGCTGAAACAGAAGAATCGTATTTCTGCAATGAATTTAACTGTCTTTGTGTATCAAACTGTAAATGCAGACAGGACGTATTTCCAGCATGAGCAATGTGCTATCTATATAAGTGGGTGTGGGTGTGTGTGGGTGAGGGAGGTACACACTGGCACAGGGGTGCCCCTTTCCGACGGGGGGATCATGTCGGGGGTCAAGCTCTGGGGGGGGTCGATGCCTTTGCTGACTTTCTGCTGGATGAAATGCATGGCGAGGCCAAACTGCTCCCGCGTCAACTTCCCCATCTGTCTGGTGTCTGCCAGCGCCCTGGAACAGAGAGATACACACACAGACACTGTTACATACTGTCAATATCTCCTCACCTACCGTCAGTACTGTCAGCTGTGAGTGACATGGGGCAATAAGTGGTCCGGCATGGAAAACTCTTGAGAAACACTGAGCCCAACTGAAACTGATTCTACAGCAAGCAATTCTCAAGGCAGCAAAACAATAAGTTAAACTAAGCTACATCAAGCTACATCAAGCTAAACTAAGCTACATCAAGCTACATCAAGCTACATCAAGCTACATTAAGCTACTGTGAGTACTGAGGATGACCACTGAAAGTGATGCATTGTGAGCATTTTCGCTCTCAATAGCAGCAAGAAAACAAGCTACAGTGCGTATGAGCATAGAGCAGGACCCCTTTCCTCTCCATGTCCCACCGTGTAGTACACAGTACAACCTAAACAGTATATGACAACAGACAATAAGACAGTGAGCTACAGTTAGTGATGAGCATGGCCCCTTCCCTCTCTCACCATATGTGTGCCAGCAGGTTCTGAGGCAGTCCTGAGTGCATGAAGATGTCCTTCACTTCCTGTCCGCTCACAAAGCCGTCCAGGTCCAAGTCCGTCTTCAGGAAGATATCGTCAAAGCGCCCCCTGTCTGTCACCGGGACCACCCAGTTCATTGAGTGCTGGCATGCACAGGGAGAGAGAGAGAGAGAGAGAGAGAGAGAGAGAGAGAGAGAGAGCACATGTTATTACATGTCTTACATTTTATAAGGTTTGTGCAGTGTGTGTGTGTGTGTGTGTGTGTGTGTGTGTGTGTGTGTGTGTGTGTGTGTGTGTGTGCGTGCATATATCTTACCTGTCCAGATTTTAGTGTGTGTTTGGGGGAGAGGCTGCCCGCGCTGTTAAGAGAGTTCATGCTGCCGTGGGAAGGGGTGGAACGGAGGCTGTCTTTGGGGGGCGGGGGGCTGGCAGGCAGAACGGGCACAGTACCAGGGAGGGAACCCAGAGACTTCTTCCTCTTGGATAGAGGGATGAGGGAGGAGGGGAGGACCGAGGGGACAGGCTCCTTCTCCAGGGCCCGATAGACCAGGTGCATAGCCTGGGGAAGAGGACTGCTGTTAGTCTCTCATTACAAGTAGTTACTAGGTCATTACAATGTACGTAGTTGGTAGGTAGAGATGAGCTGTGAGCTTTACTCAAGTCTTCTCATGCTACAATTTATTGCTTGTAAAAAATGAAGTGTCCTAAAAAATTTGAAAAATTAGGTGTACTAGTAAATGAAGAACAGCTTACCACTGCAAACTCATCTCTGTCCAGATGTCCATCTTTGTCTATGTCACTGAGATCCCAAACCTGATGGAGAATACAATAGAATCAGAATCAGAATCAGAATCAGAATTATTTTATTTGGCCAAGTATATTTGCACATACAGGAAATTGACTTGGTGAGGTTGGTGCATGGGACATAAAAAACAAATGGCAATAGAATAGATTACTTTTCCTTTACTATGATATAAATAATACTATTATACACTTTAATAAACACAGGCAATATAGACAAGGCAATAAAAGAGTAGTGATCACACTCATGAGGACAGAATGAACCCCTGAGGAGTTTGGGTATGTAGACGTCTTACCTTTCCCAACACGTCCAGAGGTAGTTTAGAGTTTATTAGTACTGGTTTGACTTTGTCACCAGAGAGGAGTCCATTCACTGGTGCAAGACTTTCAAATATGCCATCAAATTTACCCTTTTCTTCAGGCTAGACAGGACAAGAAACAAAAACAACAATGAGTTTTGTCGGTATCAGAAGACACTCACTGTTGGTGATACTGGATTTCTCCATTGACTCTGTTGTATACTGTATATATCTTGAAAGTCTTTCTCAAAACCGAAAACTGTTTGCAGCAACCAACCAAACCTACAGTAAGACCCAGGGCAGGGGGGCATTTCACCATGACTCACCCTGACAGCCCAGTGGGGCTCACTAGAACATGATGTGCTCAGGGATGGGCTGCTGGTGTCCTTCTACAAAACAAAAAAAAGAAGACAACCTTCAACTTTCACCACCATTTCCCAACAAGCATACTGTGTGAGTTAGAGAAGGGCGCTGTAAGGTGTGTAAAGCATTAGGTCTACTCAACACACGGTCATAATAACAACTGTCATGAACATCTGAAAAAGTGGAGTTTTGATTGTACTCACAAACTTGGGTGGTGGGATAGTGAGGTTGAGACTGCCTAGGCTGACATCCTGACCGCTCTGCGCACAGGCAACCAACCTCAGAGCTACATAGAACCCCTGTAGAAGACAAGACAGCAGCACTATCAATAACACACACACACACACACACACACACACACACACACACACACACACACACACACACACATACTAATGTCCCAGCTGTCCCCGGTGATTCCCATTGTGTCAGTGAACACCTCTGCACGTACCACTCCATCTTCCCAAAGGTCAGTGTTGCGAGCCGTAACCAGACAAACGCACACCCAAAAATATAGTTTGTCCCAGATGTTGACTTCACCTCTCCCACACACACACACACACACACACACACACACACACACACACACACACACAAAAGGTATCACACAAAAAGAGGGTCATTCATTCTCTCTACCTGTTTATCCAAGAAGCCTTTTCCATCTGGGTCTGCCAGGTCCCAGATCTAAGGAACACAAACATGGGGATTAGCAAGGAAATCACTGAATAAAGCCTCAGCAAGAACATGGGTGGGCCGAACTCATATACATAAACAGTACACAAGCTATCTGCATTCAAGCCCCTCACAGTCAGATACAAATATATAAAGACATATTTAGATATGGATCAAAGCAATGACACTAACTTGGAATGCAAACATTCTAGGAATAGAACAATAAAACAAGCACACTGGTCTTTTCGGAAAGACTGAAAATAGGTAGACGAGGCAGAGATGTTGTCATCTTTTCTCTTCCCGTAATATTCCTCAGGGACATTTAACAGCATCTGTGGTGATGCTCATGTTTCTCCTCCATCGCAAATGGAACGAAATTATTTCCTACCGGTCATTGGTCGTTGTTTTTCAGACCGTTTATCCGTCAACAGTGAGACTGTTCCCCTAGCTCCTCCCTCCCCAGCACAGGCCCAGTGGTGTTCCCTCCCTGTGTCCAGCAGCAGCACAGTACAGGACCCACCTTTCCCAGTGTGATGTCAGGGAGGCCAGATTTCTTCAGGAACAAAGCAGCTTCCGTGGGCCCCACTCTCCCTGTGTTCCCTGGGTCCACCTTGTAACCAGCACACACAGCAAACACTCTGCTGTTACATTCTGGGGTCCAAAGTAATATAATATATAATAATATATGCCATTTAGCTGACGCTTTTATCCAAAGCGACTTACATTGCAGTGAGTGCATACATTTCAGTATATATGGTCCCAGCAGGAATCAAACCCACAACCTAAGCGTTGTTAGCGCCATGCTCTACCAACTGAGCCCCAGAGGACCATCATAGTGCCATCATAGGTTTTGGATATTGAAAAACTACAATTTAACTTAATAATAATAATAAATAATAATACGTAATAATCACAGATGAAATCGAAATGTTACTCATAATACAGTATTCGTCTCTAGTCTGATTCTCACCTGTCTGTAAAAGTTCTCATACATAGGGTTCCCACTTGACAGCTGTGGGTGAGAGATTTGGCATTAGTCATAACATTTGTCATAGCACATGAAGACAGTGAGACACCCTTCATTGACTAAGCACAATAAATCTATACAAATTATTTTCCAACTGACAGAATATGTGACAGTTACTAAGTGTCAGTGAAGCCCCTCAATGGTAACACGCATAAAGGCTACTATTCACAAGTTTTTTTCACAATGTAGCTGACAGCATCGTGGTGAGTCTGGACCACTCCCTAAAAGTAATTTTTAATTCACAACCAAAGCCCAGGGAGGGATTTACTGTCCCAAGAGTCATCAAATATTTAAGTCTTAAAAAAAATAAAACATAACGAGCCCGTAGAAGCAACATTAATATGTACATTGGGATGGCATAGCTGGTCCGTTGAATGTATAACTCTACCTTCTCAGACCATTATCATTGGCATTACTAAGTGGAATAGCTGCATGACTGTATTCGTTTATAACTTCAGTCCACAAAGCTAGGTCCCCGGCTATGAGTAGGCTAGCCTATGTTGTAATAACACTATAACAAGCGGTCTGACAGCTATCCGGGCCAGATGAGACAGATAAAATGCGCCTGATGATTGTTTCTAGCAACGCAGAGATGACAGTCCTGAAATGCTGAAAATGATACACTGCAATGCCGAAAACGATGGATGGAGATCCATTTAGCTAGCTAAACTAGCTTATAGCAGCATTATAAGCTAGCCAGTGTTAGCATCACCAGACAGTAGGCATCACCACCTCCTTGCTTGGTGCCTAGTTATCACCCATCAAGCTACCTCAGTTATTAATTAATTTTAATTTAATAATTCTATTCAATTTAAATACCCAGCGATTCCATATTCTATACATTCACGAAACAGATCAGAGACTATTATATTTAGCTGCCAAACGGTAGCTAGCTCGTTACCTAGCGAGCTAGCTAAGCCCCTCAACTAACGGTATTCATTGCGAGCAACTGAACTGATAAGGCCTTGTCCCATCCAGCTAGCAAGCTAAACAGTCTTTTCTCTTGTTCAAAACACATTGCTGCAATCTACAGTTAATTTGAAATATAACGTGTTCAGCTTGACAACATTTCCTCCGTACAAAAGTGACTAAATTCCTGCACCGATAGCTACCTGGGTGAGAGATGTGAGAGCTGCCATCTTCCCTGTTGCTGCGGGAACGCACACACCCTCTGAGTATGACTGTCGTTTCGATTCACCAAAAACACACCTCCTCGTGGACAATGTCTACATGGCACACCGATGATGACCATTTCATGTTGGACAGTGAACAGCAGTGAACTGTCCCTATTCTTCAGTTGACAATAGTGAAGGTTATGTTATGACTAGGAGTGATTTGGTTCAAGGTGGTCATGCAGTGTAGTAGAATCAAGAGTCAATGACATCGTCTCAAAGCTTTGTAAAAGCTATTTATTTTACATAATGCTGAAACAATAATTTTCAAGAACCATTCAGCAAACCTTCAAGTGGTGCGTTTAAGGCAAAACATCCTCTGCTTTATTGTAAATTTAAAGAAGAAAACAAAACAACAACAACAAAAGAGATAAAACAACAGAAGAATTAAGATGCAAAAAATCAATTTCAACACTCCTGTGGTATAGTTCCACACACAGCCATGCTCAACTCTCATGCAACCTTATACCCTATCTCTTTCACAACACTCTCCACAATAAAGTGCCTTGTTTTCCATGTACAGTATTATACAGAAACTCCTCTGGGACAGACTTTTGCATCAACACAAAGGGTAAAGAAAAAGCAGAGGCCAATGTTGTGGGTTGTTCATCATGATCGCTTGTTTTTTGGCATCTATACCTACTTCCAGCACTTTGACTTAACTGCTCATTCTTCATGAAATGGACAGTTTGATTATGATTATCAAAATAAATCCTATGGCACTCATCTACGCATACTTAAAAATAAATACATAGTTGACTATGGTAACTGTGAAACTTTGTAAGCTGTACCATTTTGCACATACCAACAATCACTCTTCAATACACAGAAATAAACCCATAAGGCGTGACAGAGTCATTGCAATGATCCAAACTTACAGCATGATTTCTTATGATGCATAGAGGATGAGAGGCAGTCATAACACACAGTAATGATAGCGATAATTAATCTCTGAACATTCCTCTCTCATACATCAGCTTTGATGTAATAACAAAGACATTTTTGTTTGTTTGTTGTTTGTTTGTTTTGTAACTGTCCAACAAAAAAGTGTTGCCAAATCAACTCCTCCAAACATAACCTTTGTCTGGAAGGAATAAATAACACTAACATATTGAAAGAGCTGGAGAGTGATGATAGTCGAAAAGATTTGGGATCTATCTCACACCCCCGATTTTATGAAACACCTATCTAACCCTTTACAATTTAAGTTACAGTTCCTCACCTTATTGACGAATAATAAACTTCAAACTATAAATGGATTTGAATTTCATTGCCATTTTGCTGGTTTTGACACCTTACAGTATATCTCTGTATGCTCCAGTATATTACCCCAGGGGTAGAGAGGCTTACATAGCAAACACAGGTCAACCAAGCACATGTATGTTTGGGTTTCCCTTGGAGGGGTTGAAAAGCAATAGGTATGGTGAGGGGCGGAGGGCAGGGCAGACTACCACTGTGACTCTATGAATGCACACGGCACAAGCAGCAGGAATAGCAGCAGTGGTAGAGAGCCCAAGGAGAGGCTCATCATGATCTCAGGAGAATAGAGTTGGCAGCATAGCTCACATTTAACAACACATCATCATCATCATCATCATCATCATCATCACATCATGGGTTTGTCCAACTAAAACCCTCCCTCCCGGACCAGTCACATTTTGGAAACCCTTTCGCACCCCTGCTTCCTTTTCAATCCAACGCCCATTCTGCAGCTTCACAGCATGTCCTCTCCCTCCCGTGCCCTCCGTTCTTCCCCTTGCTCGGACGCGATGCAGCATCGATCACTCATCATCAAATGTTTGTTGAAGCAGGAAGTTAGCAGCTAGATTCTCATTCTTCTCACATGCGAAATATGCCTGAATGACAAGTCCTTCTGGAAATCCCAGGGCTTTTAACTGTAATGGAAATACACAAAGACAACTGACAGCTCAGAGATACATAGGTTGGTGAACGGCATAGGGATTTTACAGAGTGGTAAACAGATGTATAATGTTACGCAGGGACAGGATGAGGGGGACTAGGGGGGAATAAGTGAATATCATGTGAATGTTAGTGATTTTTACAGAGGGGAGTTCCCGAAGTGATTGTTTTCCAATTCCACCCCTGATGTTACTTAGTTTCTGCTAATAGCCCTCCTACCCTCTCGATGGCCTCTTTCTCCTGTGGGGTGACCTGGATGTAGTTGGTCTGTGACTGTGGCGCCCCCTGGGCCTGGGCTCCTTCCCCTGCAGGTTCTTCTCCATGGGGCTCGTTGAGCATCTGCACAAACCGCTCCTGGTGCGCGGTGATTTGCTGCACAAAATGAATACAAATGAAATATCCTATATCCCTTCTCAAGAAACAATTGCCAAAAGGAATGTGCAAGAATACAATATCCTGTAAATAAAAATACCTGTAAAATTGACACATTTCTGTGGCCTGGGGTGGTCCAGTAAGAAAGCATCCCTACAGATGTCTCTGGCCATGTGAGTGAGCTGTTTATGTCAGTGGACATATAGATGGAGGAAGGTTGGCAGTGTTTATGTCAGTAAAGATGGGTTACGTAGGGTCGGGAGTGTTTAGGTTAGTAGAGATGAGTATATGAAGGTTTGTCTCGTAGTGAGTCTCCCTCCTGACCTGCAGTAGCTGGGGGTTGTCTCTGCCGAGCTGCTGGAGTAGGGCTGGGAGGAGAGCCGGGTTCTGCTGGATGATCTGACGCATCTGCTGGAACTGAGGCTGGTTCCTTAAGAACTCCAGGGGGTTCCCAGTAGTACTTCCAGACGATGGGGGCTGGGTTGAGGACACTGCTCCTGCTGCAAAATCATGGGACAGACACATGCAGTTTTGGGAAAAGACATGGGGTGGGCTGTTGCGTGTGTGTGTGTGTGTGTGCGTGCATGCGTGCGTGCGTGCGTGCGTGCGTGCGTGTGTGTGTGTGTCAACAAACCACGGTGTGTGCTGACAGTGTGTGGAGAGAGTGTGAGTGGAGAGTCAATGGTTGATATATGAGAACTGTGGGAGGTATTCATGAGATCTACAGGAGCCATATAACAGCACAAGAGGAGACAATGTGTGTGGATGGGGAGCGGGGAGTCTCACTGGTGGCGGCTGGTGGGGGCTGGGGTTGCTCTGTGGCGGGGGCGGCAGGGTTAGACGGAGCGGTGGGCTGGGTGACCTCATGGGGAGGGAGATCTTGCTCTGCCGGAATACCCTGGAGAAGGTGAAGTGTAGAATTTACAACCGTAATATACTGTATACAAAATCACAGACATGAAATGGTAAACACGTGTACAGTTGAAAGTACTGTATACTACTTCTTGTGTATGCTATCATTTATCAGGGGCCATGCATAACTTATGTTGCATTAGAGCTACAAATCAAGCTCACTGGCATCTGCAGGCCTTCAGTAGGAACATGTATAATATTCTACACCCAGTGTGATGCTTTGAGATAATCATTGAGGAGCATCTCTGAGCCCTCTAAAGGAAAAGTGTGACGGAAGCTCAGAGTTAGCTACACAACATGCAAGTGATTCACTAATCCACCATTAAATCCCTGTTATAATAGTGATGTAATTTGTTTAACTCACCATAAGAAGGTATTCCACAGCTCTGTCTGGGTTATTGTAACTGGCTCTGAGTGCTGCAATCACTTGCTCCCTTTCATACCCCATAGACATGATCTCAGATACTAGGTTCTCATACGCCTGTCCTGTGACTGTGAAGTCGAGCGGGAGAGAGAGAGAGAGAGAGAGGGGGGGGGGGGGGGAAGAAGGACACAGTGTAATACACCAATGACATAGCTAAGCTTTATATTATTATTATTATTACTATTATTGTTAAATTGCAATTCCATTACCCAGTATAGATGCTGCTTCTTCTAAGAGACCCAAGTCGTCAACAATGCTGTAGAAAAAAAAGAAGAAAACTAACATGAGTTTGTGAATTACATTGTCATTGTGTAAATATTGTATCAGGCATGATTGAGGCTATATAATGCTTTTGCATGTTTGTGCATTGTGACTTTTCCCCCACCTGGAGGAGGAGAGGACTGGTGGTGTAGCACTAGGCTGTTCTGGGTGCACCTCCTGGGGCATGTCATCTGGCTGAGAGGCTGGAACTGGGCATGCTGCTGAGGCTGGGGCTGAGGCTGGGGTTGGAGCTGGAGCTGGGGCTGGGGCTGGGGCTGGGACTGCACTGGTAGCCAGGGCCGCAGGCAGAACAGGGGCTGGAGATGGAGCTAGAGCCGCAGCTGGGGCTAGGGCTGGGGCTAGGGCTGGGGCTGAGGCTGAGGTTGTGGTGGGCTCCACTGACTGTGTGGAGTTAGGGGCAGGGGCAGGGGTGGGTGTGGGCACAGGGGTTGGAATAGATGAGGGACGGGCCGTATCTGAGAGGGGCACCCCAGCCACAGCAGAGGGAGCAGGAACCGGGGCGGGTGCTGACTGTGGGGCCAGCTGTGAAGGAGCTGGTGGTTTAGGCTGTAAGAGGACAACAAACAGAGCTGCCCAGAGATGATCACAATGACTACAACGACAAACAGTTTATCAACCGATCTCTGTTAACATTAATCATACAGTACACTTATCAAATTATAAGAGAGCTCCCCTTTATTCTACTGTTATGAATGTCGTTCACAAATATTCTAATACAAATGTTGAATAAGGCTTACCTTTGTCACCATGACCACCACAAAGTTTTTCTCATCTATTTTGTAGTCCTTCAGAGGTATGTCGTCATTCAAGATTTTACCTGTTACATCATAACAAGAAGAACCTGTAAAATCAGACCTACAACATTTCAAATGTGTTGTAAATGTCAAGCAAGGATATTCAATAAAAGTTATCTCACCTGCATAGATCAGTTTTTGCCCTGCGGCTGGGTAGCCATCCTTCCCTTTCTCCACCTGTATCTTCTCCTTGAGGGATTTTACCTGCCAGTGATGAAATGATACTGTTAGGCAAGACTTTAAATATTTTTTTTGAGATCACCTCTCCTCACCTGTTCCTGAACCTAACATGGTAACATGATATGTGTGTTGTCTGAATCATACAGCAAAATGAAATTGAGTTCTACATTCTATAATTTTCAATTCAATATGCCCTGAGGTTGAGCGGGTAAAAGATACATTACAAGGGGTCTACATTCACAATACACTAATACAAGTAAATCTATTTTGAAAGTTGACAGTTGACGCGTCAACACAAATAAGTGTTAATGATACAGTAATTAACTTTTCCTGTGCTCATTTTTTTTTTTTTTTTTTTTTACTATTGCCAGAGTTGTCAACAATGTATAAGCTGTCAGTCAATACAAAAAAACGCAAATAGAGAAGGAATTTACAACACAGTGATAGGATAGAATAACGGGATAATAATAATACATATTATTATTATTATTATTATTATTATTATTATTATTATTATTATTGTTGTTGTTGTTGTTGTTGTGATAATTGTTACTATTATTAATCCAATCGCATTATTATTATTATTATTATTATTATTATTATTATTATTATTATTATTATTATTATTATTATTATGTATTCGTTTCTAATCTTTCAAGCAACTTACTAGAAATATTCTCAGTCGTGCAGGGTATAAACAAATACACTTCTGTCAAAAGAAATGTACAGGACGCCCCCCTCTACCCGATTCCTATTCAGTCTGGTGATCGGGGGTTCAAGAAAGCTCTCCACGGTACCACAAACACTGCTCCTGAAATCTTGCATCGTCATTCATGTTGAAACAGTCAAGCAATCTCTCAGCGCCACTAAACTCGTGTTTGTACATCAGCACCAAACTGTTTACAACGTGACATGGAAATAAGCAACATAATTTTAAATTGCATCCCCCCCCCACACACACACACACACACTCCAGATTTAAATCGCATTCACCAAAGGCCCTGCTTCCCCCAGCCCCTTTCCCCCGGCCTCCAGTCCAGCGTATTTACTAGAGTATGTGGGCTAACTTCCATTACTCACCGTTAGTTCGGGATCTATTTCTATTTTAAACGTTTGTTGCTGGAGAGTCTTCAGCGTTATCGTCAACATCTTCAGGACTATTCTAATAATTGCCAGGCGCTAAGGCGTGTAAACACCAGTTTCTGTACTGTTGCCTCTTCCAAATCCACAGTACCTAGTTGTGACTCAGCTATCTCTCACTGTGACTGTAACGTTGGGTTGTAGTCAGACGCCATCTACTTGCTGCTTGAGACAAGACATACTGCTGGGAGCTAGGGGTATACCTCGTGAATGTAAATTCCACTCTCTATGACACATGTGCATGTGATGGTCTACCAAATACCAATTTTAGTTTCAGTCCCTCCCCCTGCAATACAATGGAATGGTGTTTTTGGTTTTCATAGACCATCGAAAACATGATTGACAGATATATTTTCATTCATAAAATCCTCAGCCTAGGCATTTTAGAAAGCAAAATGTCTGGATATTATAATGCAGTGTATTTATATTGACTGCATTTGATAATGTAATATTTCTAGTATACCATCTAGACAATTTGCAGCACTCTTTGCAGTAACTGAGTTTAAGTTAGTTTCAATTAGTTTCATTCAAAAATCACAGCCTGCTATCAACCTCTCATCAGAGAAACAGAGATCAGGGACACATGCAGTCATGAGTACCTCTTTTCATCTCGGTCATCAGCGACTTTGAGAGAAAAACTTCATTTATTCACTGAAACTTAAACACAAGAGTGCCATAGGGACAGACTAGACGCATGTTAGAAAGCAACATAAAAAAGAGAGTCACAGTTTGGATCCTTTGTCCGATACAGTAATTTCTAAAGCAAGGTCTGAGACAGCAACACATACAACAACAACAACAACAACAGAGAGCTTAGGTGGTTTATGAATGATGAATTAAGAGAGGCTGATTGTAATAATCAGGGAATAAATTAAAAGGATGTCAATGAGTATAGTACAGTATTGCCTAAAACTGTATAAAAATAAATCATTTACTGTAGGAAAGAGTGCAAAGAAACTAACACGGATAGGACCCTTGTTTGATTCCCAAAACAACAGACAGCAGATCAGGTGGACGACAATGAAGGTGAAGAGGATAATCCCCTGCTTCTAAACAGACGGGCATGAAATTATATCAACTGTGCTGTTGATAAAAGCAGGTAGAGCCAGTAAGCAGCACATAGATTAGAGCAACTGCAGGACGCACAGACAGGACAGACCACATTCTGAACAAAGGGTAAATTATCAGATAAAAAAAAAAAAGATGAGAAGAAGAAAAAACAACGACAACGTAAACCCTTAAAAATACATACATGTTAATCAAAAAGAAGACAAACATCGCCTGCCCCACCACCCCTTTCCCACCCTACACCTGAAGAATAGGCTGCCAGAGGAAGGCCAAGTCCATAGGGTTTCACTGAGAGTGAAGATGCACAGCAGTCACTCTACTGGAGAACAAACAGGGTGGGACAGAAATGTCCACCTGTCTCCTCTACAGCTCAGTCTTCGGTGCCGGCGCCACCTCCTCCTCTTCTTCCTCCTCCTCCTCTTCTTCTTCTGGCGGGCTTTCCTCTTCTAATTCCTCATCCTGTTCATCTTCCTCGCCATCTTCATCCTCCTCGTCATCATCAGCTTTGTCCTTCTTGCTCTTCTCCTCCTCTTCTCTCTGTTTCCTGGCCTCCTCCTCCTGCTCTTCCTTCATTTTCTTCTCTGGTCCCTGTAATACAAAAAGGGGTCAAATGAGACATGGAAAAACACTACATATGGCATATGGCATAACACTACATAACACTACATATGACATACTGTCATACTAGATTTATTAATCCCTGCAGGCAAATTCAATTGCCACTGACATATAATATGAGAATATATGCCATTTAGCTGACGCTTTTATCCAAAATGACTTACATTGCATTGAGTGCATACATTTTTCAGTATATATGGTCCCAGCGGGAATGACATAAGACAAATAAAGTAATAGACAATAATAATAATAATAATAATAATAATAATAACATCAGCATGTTTTGCTCTGTCTGACATTTCAAACCAACATCAAACTGAGTACATACTGTGCAAAAGCACAACATTGAATACTTATCAACAGAACAAGATGAGGATACCGTACCTTTGTAGCTCCCCAAGTCTCATTCCCAAACTCCTCTGCCTCTTTTACATCATCACCGATCAGGAAGTTGTCAAAAATGGTGCCAGACTTCACCTATTTAGAGGGAGAGAGAGAGACCGACATACAAAATGTTCAGCCCCAGAATTTCTCTTCGTCAACAGAATCACCACAAATGGTCTGCACAGTAGCATACCTGCCACAGGTCCAATCCCAGCACTCCGATGTCGTCAAACTTGTAGATGGAAGCGTCAGCTGTGTATTCAGGGTTGTCAATCTCAGGGTGGACCCAGGTACCTTTGTAGTCGGGGTTGTCGATCTGCTTTGGTTTCCACTCTCCCTACAAAAACAAGGCCAGAAATAAGACTCTGTGTAACTAATAACTTACATAATAGCTCCTACATACAGGAGATGGCACCCTGCATAGCCATGATAGTACGCTGGTCCATCATGACGTATTGTCAATATGTCATTAGGAGCCAGTGGACTATCAGGGCTATGTGTGTGTCTACTTTGAATTGGCCTTAAAGGGATGCTTCTCATATTTTGTGCACTTATCATTCATTTAATACAGCACTATATAATGAAGCTTAAACTGGTTCTAGTTCCAAGCCTGTAGGCCCACCTGGTACTCTGGGTTGGGGATCATAGGAGGCTCCCACTCTCCATCCATGTCCTCATCCCAGTCATCTGGCTTCTTAGCATCAGGGTCTGGGATGTTCTCAGGCTTTTCAAAGTCCTGGTAATAAAGTAAGTTTATAACATGTTATAACACAGTAATAACTAAGTTATTTATGGAACAGGAAACATAAGCCTCTTAGGCATTAGAGAGAAATGGATGTTAATTACTATAGTTCTGACTTTTGGTGCCTCCCTACAAAAGCAATGTCACACTCTTTTGCTGGGTAACTCAATCTAAAAATAACAGACTAGCCAATAAACTTTATTACAGCAGACACTCTACAGTAATGCAACATTGGGATCAACTATGTCACACAGCATTTTGAGGGAACCCAACACTCCCTTACTTGAACCAAATATGACAAAACAGTGTGCACCCCAATGACAATACAAAGCCACATCAAAGCCTCACCTCAGGCTTGGTGTCAGCGGGGTCGTCGATCTTGGCCCTGTCATCCCAATCTGCAGGCTTCTTTGCTTCAGGGTCCTTGATCTTCATAGGTGGAAGGATGTCCCAGTCCTCCTCTAGAGTACCTGACTCCACCTTCTCGTTGTTGATTTTCACCTCGTAGGATTGGTCAGGGTTCAGGATCAGAGTGTACAGGTGTGTGAGCTCGTCATCCTGGAGGGAAGAGGTGAGGTGAGAAACAGAATGGGTAAGGACGTGACGAGGGAACCAGGCCAGAGAGGCAATGTGCAATAATCACATCTAGAACGATGTGCAACATATTTCTACTGTACCTTGCATTTGATCTCTTTCTTGATGAGATGGTTCTTGCCTTTGTAGTTGAAGATGACGTGAACCTTCTTGGTGCTATAGCCACAGATATCAGGCCCTATAGAAAAGGTACAGAAAGTTTGTCTTTAATTGATTTCTTAACTTCTTGAAAGCCATATCAGTAAAAACATGAGTCATCTACAGCTAAATCTATTTATTTCTTACTAAAAGGTCTTTCAATGAATGATTAAAGGACAGTGGAAAAACAACAGAGCTAGCAAACTCTGGCTAAAAATCCTTCTTTCCTCAAACAGAGGTGGTCACACTTGTCCCCCACCCCACCTGCCCACTCACCAAACATGATGTAATACTGTGAGTCCCCATGCATGTCGGCCTGGTCCAAGACTGAAGGGAAGATTTTGACATATCCGCCTCCACAGTCAATCTTCTGCTCATGCTTCACTGTAAACTGGACCACCAGAGGTTTGCCCTCATTGCTAAAGCTGTCGAACCGGGAGGACAGGGCATAGAAATGAGCATCCTGGCTGGACTGGAGACCTATAGGGTTGGTTAGATGACAAGATAACATATTATGTCAAACATCAGCATGTGTATCCAGATGTTAGGGGGGAAAGGTTATTTTATTTGTTTTCGATTTGATTATATTCTATTCTATTCCATTCCATTCCATTTGTGTGCATTTTTGAGAGAGAGGTCTGGTCAAATAACAAATAAATAAAACACCAACAGCTTACCCTTTACACTTTAATTTGCATCGACAACCAACATCTAGGGTGCCATTTGCAAGCATTAGGCATATTATGCAAACTCAGGCCAGAGGAAGCCATTTGGTGTATATATTGACAAATGATTCCACATGTGTTCTTCCAGTGGTCAAAATACAGTCTTTCACCTCACCTTTATCTGCCTCAGCATCCCCATAGAACTTGCCAGAGGTAAGTTTCCACTGGCCATAGTCAGAGTTGTGCTTGGACTCCAGCCACCGACTCTTCCATGCATCTGGAACACAGAGCATTTACAACATGATCATCTAGGCTCTACGAAGCACAGACAGGAGACTACACGGATGTTAGTCATTAATGAGAAATGGACTAGTTGAATAGAGGAATACGAAAGTGAAAGAATGTATGTCAGTGTGTGCTGTGCAATGTAACGTATTGACTGATTGACTGCCATATGAGGAAATAAAATAACAGCAAGATTTTCACTTCATGGCATAAATTTAGGAGACCGTTAGTATTTTCTAATGTTCCCCTTTGAACAGATCATTGAATTATTTATGCATTCTTGAACCACATTATGTAACAAAAAAGTTATATAGAATTATATTAGAGATTACATAATGGAGATATTTTTCCACGCAATCATGCGTTCAACAATATGCATACAATGTGTTATGCCTAGTGAACAACGCTTGTTTGAAAGTCCAACAACTGAAATAATGTATCAATATACATGATTTCCAAGACAGGCAGTAAACGTTTAAGTAATGATCAAGACAACAAAAGGGGAATTTACAATACCTCCATCCAGAAATTGTTCCTTGAAGTAGACAGTAGCGTCAATAGTGACAGCTATCGATGCCAAAACTGCAAGTATTGCCACGGCGACCCTCATTCTGCTTTCCTCCTTCGCTGCCCAGGTTGACTGTAAATTCTTCCTGAGATCTGGTTATAAACGCTCAAGGAGAGACAGGTAATTCGAGAATGTCTAACTCTTTATTCCTGCACAGATGGCCGTGACTCATTGGACAAGGTCCTCTCCAATGAAAGGAGACCACGAGTTATTTTTCGGAAGTGCTCGGATTACAGCGATTACACATCGCCGGGCGGCTTTATTCAAAATACAATAAAGCGCACGTCAGTGGAATGCACAATACAGGAAAAACTGAGAGTTACAAATATGTTTTTAATGCCGATATAGTCTACATGCTATGTTTTACTGGACGGTAATCTAGTTTGGTGTAAGAAATTGATAAGGCTAATGGAACAAAAACATTTAGGCCTAGGCTATGTGAATAATGAACATGTGAGATTGGGAAGATTTTCATATTTCATGCAAACTGTATATTATAATAATAGTATGTCAGCCACAATTTGAATATCTTTATTACTTTAAGCCACAATTTGAATATCTTTATTACTTTAAGGTTAGTACTCTGCGTTGTATATACTGCTTTCGTTAGAATAAAACGATCGGTTGCTAGGAATAGGCAATACAATTGAAATGTTGTGCTTAACAGTATACTAAACTAGTAGAAATGTAATAGAGCATTAAAGGGATATGGGTCCGTGTACGTCGCGGCCACGCGATTTGCGTGTTCAAAACGGAAATCGGAAATTCATTCAGGAATGATTGCGCTGCTCCCAGCTTTCCGTAGAGTCCGACGGACGGACGCATTTCAATGATGTCATACAAAAACACAGCCATGGATACGAGGACGCCGTTTACAGTGGAAAGTTGTTACATTGTAACGTTGCATATGGGGGCTGATCTGTCCCTGCAATCATGTCGTTTTTACAAAGTTAACCACTAACCGGATACATTCTATCAGGTGGATACATTGTAGAATGTCACTAGCTGTTCACGACATTGCAAAGGTTGCTAGTAGAAACACTAGACTATCATGGCTTTACGCTTTCTTATTTCCAATCAAAAATGCCACATACATGACATAAAAACATACCGTTTTATGTAAAACACAACGTTTTATGTAGGCTAGACAGTAGAGAGTAGACAATGTGGAATCGCGGTGGCAGAAGTTCAGCCCTGGAAAGAGCGCAGACACAGCTCTCTGGGAGGAGGATTACCGAAAGTGCAGCTGAGCGAAGGGACGTGCCGGAACACTATGAAACACCTGGATATCCAGTAAGTTAAGCATTTGATACGTTATGCTTGTTCACTTACCTATCCCTATCATCTAACTGCAAGAACATTGGTTGGAAAAATATTCAAACAATGTTGGGCATTCTTATTCTTCTCTCATCTCCCAGGGTTACATGGACCTGAGTGACCTTTCCTCAGAAAGCGCTGTGAGTAGTGAACACAGAGATGACATCATTGGCTCCACTGGCAAAAGGCTGGGCAGGGAGGATCCACCCCCACCTGAGAGCATTGGAGCAGGTGGCGGTGGGAGCAGATTCCTCAAGAAAGCCCCCCCACCTCCTGCTGCAGCTAGTAGCCAATCTCCAGCGCTGAGTAGGACCCAGGCACAGCCGTCTGCAGAGCCCAGGTATGTGGCCTCCGCCCATCGGAGCTCTCAGAGTGTGGCCCTGAGCAGACTGGCTATTATAGAGGACCGCATCCGCAAACAGGCCAGGGACTGGGCGCCGGTGGCAGTCCCTGACAAGGGCACAAAGCCTGCCCCTCAGGAGGACATCCCCCTCCCTCTCTCTGCCCAGTCCAGCACTGACCTCAGCATAAAGAGGAAAAACTTCCTCAAGAAGACAGTGACTGCAGCTACTACACCCACTGTAGCTCCCAAGGGCCCAGACGCCACGCTATTGGGTAGTTCCAAAGCCCTTCCAATCAGGGTTGTCAGTGGAGGCGTGACTCTGGATAGTGACGAGGAGGACATGAGGAAGCTCCTGGGGGGCTCGTTTGAGTTGTCAGATGACAGCTTCCAGAAAGAGAGAAGAGTGTCTCCACAGAGAACAACTAGAAAGGTAGCTATTGCTCACTGCCATCCTAATGCAGTATAGTATGAAAAACATTCCCAGTACTGTATATCACACGTGCCTAACACACCCTCGTGTTTCATGAAATGTCTCTCCTTTTCTCTTTTATTCCCTTACAGTCCTTCATAAAAGGCAGCCAAAAGGCCTCCCCCACACCTCCACTGGCTGCTAGACCATCCTCCTCAGTTAGGGCCCAGTCCCGCTCCCCACCCTCCCCTCCTCGTCGAGGGTCCCCTGTACGCTTCTCTCAGCAGAGCCCGTCTCTTTCAGTCCGCAGCGCCTCTTTGGTCCTATCTCCATCTCCCTCGCCCCCTAACGCCTCCTCTCCAGACAGGAGGGGGTCCCCCAGGGCCAGACTCCTCAGGCCCTCCCGGTTCTCTGTCTCTGCCCTCAGCGAGGTGCGCTCCCTGGAGGAGCTCTTCCCTGAGGCCTTGGGCTCCCTGGCGGAGCTCTGCCCTGAGGCCCTAAGCTCTGATGATGCCATCAGCGAGCTAAGTGGAGCCTCTGATGGTGACTTCAAGATCAATATCATGACACTGGATGACCTGGTACCTGTTACCTTTGGTGCTACTGAGAGATCAAAGGACAATAAGGTGAGTAATAACATGAACCAGTGATACTTTGAGGTTAATTTGGGATAATGTGCAATATTGCTCATACTCATGAATGAATTGAATGGATTCAAAACGATGAAGGATTACACAATAAAGTAATGGACTTATTTCCATTTCCATTGTGGTCTGACATTGTTTGTTATGTCTTTTGCAGAAGCAAACCAAAGTAGTCACCAAGCACAAGGCCCCTGCCCCTCAATCACTGATAGAGGAGATTTCCACAGAGGACCAGGCCCCAGCTGAGGAGGACTACGAAAGTGACTTTGAGAGTGAGATCAGGACTGAGACGAACCGGAGTGCCAGTGAGGTCTCAGAGCACCTGGGAGGTGGCGGAGAGAAGGAGGACCCCTTCGAGGTCAGCGAGGCTAGGGACAAGGTCAGCGTTTCAGACAGATCCAGGAGAAGGAACGACAGCTACTCTAGTCAGTCAGATCAGAGCAGTCATTCCCAAACCCGATCCTACGCCTCCCGAGAAGACTACAGTAGAAACACTGAGTCACTCAGCGGCAGGAGCAGCAGGGTCTCGTACTCCAGATCCTCCTCCTCCTCCTCCTCTTCCACCATCATTCCGCCTCACAGTCGCAGATCTAAGAAGTCCCACGTCACCTCCATGAGAGAAGCCGCAGTGCAGACCCAACCAGACGGACTGGCTTACACCTGGTCCACCGGTTTGTCAGCTAATCTGACGTTAATGTGTTTGCGAGTGTACTTATGTCAAAATGGCCTCGGGAGGTAGGCCTAGCATGGTGGCATTGTGCCCTTCATCACCTTACATAATGTAATTTCCCCCTGTGAAGGTATGGCTGCCCTGGGGCCAGCGCTGGGGATGGCCTACGTGGATCCAACTCCCGTCGCGAGTCACACTGTCAGTGCAGAGGCTGTGGAGGGTAAGAGACCAGACCTGTTGGACAGTTAAATAAATACCTGACATTTTCATCGTTCTCATTTACCATAACTCCCCAAGCAGGTTCATAAGAGAATGTACAGTAGTTGGTGAATTAGAAAAGGCATATTCAGACCCCTTTATTTAGTTTTATCTTAAATTTTTTCAGCAAACTAAGAATATGCCCACTGAACGTGTGTGTCCGTCTGTCTCTCCCTCCCTCAGCCCTCAGTGCATACAGCCCTGCTGTGTTTGCCCTCAACGACATGCTGAGGCAGCAGCTGTCCCTCACCAGACACTTTGTCCAGGCCAGCCACCACGTCCACTCGTCCCTGCTGCAGTCCCTGGGCCCTGCAGACTACACCTACACTACCCTGGAGGACACCAAGGAGGTAACTCAATACAAGTCAGGGACTCTCAGCCATAGATATACCAGACCTGGGTTAAATACTTGTCAAATACTTTTAAGCTTGCCTGGTACGATGGAACCAATAGAAAAGATCCAAAAGTTAAAAGTTAAGCTAAATCAAGCACACTGGATACTTTCAAGTATTTCATATGCATTTGACTCAGGTCTGAGACATGTATGTGATTCTTAGATCAGTCCTCTCAATCTGTATTATCTCTAGAGTTGATGTGTGGCATTGACCACAAGTTCATTGTGTTTTGTAGTTTATTCGCCGTAATAGGCCTCAGAAGCTGACCATGGAAGACGCATTGGAAGAGGTCCTTCAGGAGATGAGAGAATATCACTACATATAGTCCCTCTCTTCTCACATCCGCCCAAGTCTGGCAAAGGAAACCACACTACATCTGACCAGCAGGGGGCAGACCTCGTCTGGTTCAATTAAAACATTTCATATGAGACAACTTTTCTATCTGAAGAAAATTTGAATTGTGTGTTGTATGTACAAATCCTGTGTTGTGTGCTCTTGTCAATTTACCTCAGGATCAAAATGGCATCCTCATGATCATCTCTGGTGTGTCATGTTTTCTAACATTATACAGTATGTACTAAAATTGATGGCAAATTGAAGTATGTGTACTGTGTAGGCATCTCTAACATTGTTTAATTAAGATGTTTTGTATCAGAAACATTTTTCTAAATAAACTGTAATCATGTGTTATTTTCCACTGATAAGTGCTTATGTAAATGCTTTCAATGATTGCGTTAACTGTGAGCACTTTCATCCAAACAAGAAAAATACTTATATTTAAAATCCTTTATTTCTCTATACTGTGTGTTAGTAGAGGGTCATTTAATTGAGAATTATGACACTGATTCCAAGATAATTCTTTGTGACCATCGTTTTGTTGGATTTTCTTTTTCTTTTTTTTTATAACAAAAGAGCAACACAGTACTACAGTACAACTTTCACATACTGGATCAGGAGAAGAAAATACATGAAAAAAGTATCACAAGACGAAGAAAATGAAACACAAAATTCTGAATCAGGAACCCAAGCCTTTGTGAAGGTTTTGCTAACAGAACAGAGTGAGGGATAGGTAGTGCTAACACCATCATTGTTGTGAACAACAACTGATTTGTGAAGAGGTATATTCTGGGCAGGGGTTAATCACTTCGTACGGCACATCACTCTGCAGGAGGGGGAGGGGCCTCCGTAGGTTCCCGGTTCACTGGGGGGAGAAAAAAAAAAACATCTTTACTAGATGCACCATCAAAAAACAATGGTTTGAGTATCACTCCTATTTGTGAAAATACACCAGGATTTCAGGGCCCAAGATTAAAAAGGGCATGAGCCAGAAACATCCCCTAGCTAGCCCCTACCCTCTATGTAGATCTGAATGGATTGGATAGGTTTAAGAATGGGGTAAAAAATTCCCCATAGCCTAATCAGAGGGCAAGGTGGAGCTGCGACCATCTTGTTTATACCTATGCAATCCTTTCATATCTGCACAAGAGTCTAAGACAGAAGGGCTAGGGGTTCTTTCTGGACAGGGACAGATGTCACTAGATTCATTCATACCTTCCTCCCTTGCTTTCATACGGGCGACAAAGTTATAACTCTTGTTCCTGCGGTAGTTCTCGTACGGGTCGTCCAATGATACCCCTACTCCCTTGTACTGGTCCCACTTGTCCCGTATGTCTCCCCCCTTGATGGGGTCCTGGATGCCCTGTTCCTTTGCACCAAGCCCCCCTGAACCACTCCAACCTGGGTAGATGAGACAGAAAGTAACATGTCTTACATGGAGCAGATCTACAGTAGTATTGATCTGCCAGATAAGCGCACGCACGCGCATTTCCACACACACACAGGTGCACACAAATACATATTGCGTACACATATTCCCTCACACACATACACAGAAACACACATAGATATTGTCACAGACCCATCACTTACCCATCTTCATGAGCAGCTGATGTCCCCTGTTCTCTTCCCCCAGTTTGGAGTCTGGAGGCAGGTAAGCGGGACCTGAACCCAGTCCAGACGTGGAGCTGTGGAGAGAGGAGCCAAAACACTCAGTGTTGTGTGTGTGTGTGAGTGAGTGTGTGTGTGTGTGTGTGTGTGTGTGTGTGTGTGTGTGAGTGAGTGTGTGTGTGTCAAGAGTAGGCAGGCAGAGCATGCTGGGGGACCAGAGGGACTTACGGAGGGGAGGGGCTGCGAGATTTGTCGCCTTGACGTTTCTTCTCAGGAGAGCGAGATCTGGAGCGAGACTTGGAGCGGGAACGACTGCGGGAAGACCTGGATTGGCTCCTGCTCCTAGAGAATAGAAAAGATAACCCACATCATCAGCATACTCACATAGCTCAAATTTGCTGTGTGTGTGAGAGTTATTACCGTGTGGGCCAAAAGGAGGTTTAGAGTGTGTGTGAGTGTGTGTGTGTGTGTGTGTGTGTGTGTGTGTGTGTAGTACCTGGAGTAGGAGCGCGAGCGGGACTGAGACCTGGAGGAAGAGCGGGAGGACTTGGAAGATCTGGAGCTGGAACGAGACGAGGACCTGCCTCGACTACGAGAACGGCTCCGTGAGCGACTACCTCCCCGCTCACTGGAGGAGAGAGAGAGAGAGAGAAAAAGACAGTGAGAGAGATGGGTCTTTATATTAACACACAACACATTGAGATGTGAAACACAGGGACAGACCTAATATCGTCCAAAGTGCAATAGTGTACGAATGTAAAGTGCAGGTGTGTGATGTTTGTGACATAAGGACAGTCAGCAGGTGCCAGATAGGTTGTCTTCTCACCTGTTGCGTTTCTCTTGGTCTTTTTTCCTCCTGGCTCTCATCTTGGCTCTGAAGAACTCATACAGGCCGTTCTGTTCCCAGCCCTCACTGCCAAGGGAGGAAGCCACAGTCATCACCAAGGGACTGTGTGTGTGTGTGTGTGTGTGTGTGTGTGTGTGTGTGTGTGTGTGTGTGTGTGTGTGTGTGTGTGTGTGTGTGTGTGTGTATGTTACCTGTTCCTGGGTCTGTCATGGGAGGGGGGGCTGTAGAAGGCCTCTACAGCAGCTAGCAGGCGATCACTGGGGGGCATGGGAGGAGGCAACCGGATGTCTTTGGGATCCAGGGCTTTGTAGCTACGATCATCAAGCTAGCACAGGTAGAGGAAGACAACAAGATGGTAAACACTAACATACAGACCTGAGAGGACAGCAGAATCCCTCTGTGTGACTAAGAAAATCATACACCACAGATATGTTACTGACTAATATTGGGCTGTTGATTTCAAAAATAAAATGTCATTGCTGATTTGTATTGTACTATATACTATATATATGTACTATATATATATATATATATATATATATATATATATATATATATATATATATATATATATATATATATATACACACACACACACTCCCCCTATTTCAGGGCTCCAAAAATATTGGAGGAAATCATATAATGTCCAAATAAGGTATTTGGTCGATAATCCTTTGCATGCAATAACTGCGACCCAAAAGTCTGCGACCCATTGACCCCACCAGACGCTGGGTATATTCTCTGGTGATGCTCTGCCAGGCCTGTACTGCAGCCATCTTCAGTTGCTGTTTGTTTTGATCTCTTTTTTTTTTTTGCAATGTATATCTCATCTCAAAGGGACTCACCTGGATGAATAAAAGACGAATAAAATTAAGATTAAATAAAAGTATTATCCAGTGTCACTTACTTTGACTAAGGGGGCCATGAGTCCTGCGGGCAGGTCGAAGTAGGGCACATTGGGCACCAGGCTGGGGTCGTCCTGGTTGACTGGAGCTGGGGCCGGTCTTCTCATGTGGGGGGACTGGCCGTTAAAGCCATGGGGCGGGGGGCCGAAGTCTGAAGGGTGCTGGTTCCCCCCCCAGGGAGGGTGTTCACCGCCACCGCCACCGCCACCGCCACCACCGCCGCCGCCGCCGCCGCCGCCACCACCGCCGCCGCCCCCGCCTCCCATGCCTGGCGGAGGAATCCTCTGGCTGTGATGGTGGTGCGGAGGAGGACCTAGCTCTGGAAGTCAACATGGAGGACAAAGAGAGGCAGACAGTTAATCAATTAGATGTGCCAAAACAGTACAATTAAGAGTATGCAAGTAGATGTTGTTAATTGTTAGTTTTTAAAGACATTCAATTACAAATTCTGTCTGTCCCCCCTTCCTCTTCATCTGCACTGCTATGAAAGCATAGGAAGACGAAAGCAATATGGCCGCCAATACCTCCAAGATATTTGCTTTCATCAGTGCAGAAGGGGAAAGGAAAAGAACAATGCCTATTTGAGGCCATGGTGGAGTATGTATAGTATGTGATGGGTATGAGGGGTGTAGCTGGACATCCTGGTCCCTCACCTCCGGGGAAGTCTCCCTGCGGGTAATCGAAGCGGTGGGGCGGGTAAGGCGGACGCTCAAAGTGGTGCCTTGGCGGGAAGTCATCCTGCATGAAACGTGGCGGGAAGCGGCCAAAGTTGTGGGGTGGCGGGGGGGGCTGGTTGAAGGGTGGGGGCTGCTGGTGGGGGGGGAAGGGACCTCTGAAGTGGGGGGGTCTCTGCATGCGGGGGAAGGGGGGCTCTCGCTGGCCCCAGGGGGGTTGGTCCTGCTGGTTGCTCCAAGGGGGTTGGTCATACTGACCACTCCACGAGGGGGGGGGCTCTGATTGCCCGCCCCCACTCCAGGGACCCCCCTCCCTCGGTGGGCCTCCACTCCAGCTGGGGTCCCTCTGCTCGTTCCACATGCCCTCGTGGCTGTTCCAGGGGGGGCAGGGAGGGGGCGCCTGGCTGGGGTCGAAGGGGGGCTGAGGGAGAGAGAAACCAATACAGGTGAGTGGTGTTCTGCACGACCTTCAAGTTATCAAGTAACTGGCACTATGAATCAATAGAATCGGAAAACAGACGCAAGGCACCATGATGCTTAAGCTTACACAAATTCACAAGAATAGTCCATAGATGGGACCTAAGATCAAATCAGTCACAAACCAACTCTTATTGTCACCGAAGAGCAGTTCTGTTGCAGCAAAAATTACACAGACAGAAGAGTGAGGTAAAAGTCCCCCAGCAGAGGTACAGAACAACAACAGTGGTTGGAGACAGAGGTCCTTACCGGCTGGTTGGGGTTCCAGGCTGACATGTGCTGGCCCTGGGGGTCGAACCAGCTGGATTTGGAGGAGGCGATGTCCGAGGGGCCGCTGGAGTTGGGGTCCTGAGGCCTGGGTGGGCCGCCGTCATAATCCCCAGGAGGATGGCCAGACATGGAGGGCTTCACCTCTCCTAAGAACACCACAGACACAAGACATGGACGCTGGTTTACAAGGGCTTCATTTGCCTCTGTGTGGTATGTATATATTGCCATGTATCTATTATAGTACATATAGCTAACTATTATACATATTATATGTACATATAGCTATCTATTATAGTACATATAGCTAACTAAATAACTACCTCATAACTAGCATTTGAACAAAAGTGTGGGTCTGTCTGTGTCTGTCTCTCACTCACTCACTCTCTCTCTCACTCACTCACTCACTCTCTCTCTCACTCACTCACTCCCACTCTCTCACCAGGCTGTGTGGTCATGGCCCCTCCCTGTGAGACGGCCTTCACGTCAGGGTCTACTGTGGCTAGCTGTCCTGCGGCTGCTGCAGCAGCCACGGCTGCAGACTGCTGCTGCTGCTGCTTTAGGTTGGACACAAACTCCTCGTGCTGAGTCTTCAGAGCCTGGATCTGCTGCTGAAAGGCCAGCTGAACCGGTTGCACCACCGAAGCATACTCCGTGATCAGAGAGGCCTGGGAGGGGGGAAGGGAGGGGAAGGGCACAGTGTCATTTGGGCGGCAGTGCATCATGTCAGGCAGGAGGCAACACAGCTAGGTGGGGAGGTACTGTTCCGGCCACACAATAGTATGGGTAAAGCCTGAACCTCAGTGCTCACCTGGTACTGTCCCAGACCCAGGGCTGGACTCTTGAGCTGCTGGATGGTCACATCGTCAAAGTAGCCGTTCTTCTCCCACAGCAGCAGCAACTGTGGTAACCACAAATGCACAGGGAATAGTCAGAGGACACATTCAGGCCACATTGCAACAGCAAGTTCACTGACTGACTTCCACCAGTAGGGGTCAGTGTCCTAATCAAAGAAATGGTCCAGTCCAAAATATACCTTTTATATACTTTGCATCATATCATATCATACCATATGATATATCGTATAATACTAAATCATATTACATTAGTATAATACAACATTATATCATATCCACTTTTCTTGGACGGCTCCCTCACCCTGGTGATCTTCTGCTGCTTGTCTTCCTCTACAGCCAGGAAGCTGGTGCAGTAGATGGGCACGACTACCTTCTGTAGCGCTGCCAGCAGGTCCCTCTGTTGCTTCCTCTGGCTGGGGGGGGGTAGGACAGTCTCTGTTAGTTCACCAGTAGTACAACCATGCAGGACACATAACTTACATGGAGGGAAGGAAATTAATAAGGTACTTCAAGGGAAGAGGAATCATGAAAAAGGAATGACTATGGTAGAGGTATGAAATCCACATGTTTTCAACTAGGCTTAATCTGTGTCCAGGAAACTGACCAAAAGAGGGATGGGACCATGAGGGATAACATGTCTCTAGGCTTAATGGGAGGTAAAATAGAGCCCATCCCCCTACCAGTGATGGAGGACGTCATTGGTGAGATAGATGAGGTGGAGGCGGAGCTCGAAGTGCGCCGTGTCTGCTGTGATGCGGTTCCGGAGGTGGGATGTCATCAGCTCACAGTGCTGGGGTGACTTAGCATTGTTGAACATCCAGTTCTTACCAGCCTGGGCGGGACAAGAGAGAAACATTTGCTTGAGTCCCAAATAGATCTGTAGAGGTTTGGATAGGTGGAAGCAATATGCCGACATTTACACACAGCCAATCAGAGAGGAAGGCGAAGCTTAAACCTATCCATCCTCTCTGATCTATTAGTGTGGCTGGGGATTGGATTTTGGGATGGTGGTAGTTCTGATGGCTCAGCTGTTTAAATGGTGCTAGCAACAATAACAAACAAATATGATTCCTGCATGGGCCACATTTACTTGACAATATTACTGCTACAGTATTAGACAGAACTGACATATATCCATAGCTACTGTTTATGTCGTGTCAAATGGTCATTATTATCAACTCACAGAGATGGCGTCTTTAGTGCACGTGTCAATGATGGGCTGAAGCAGGTTATCGAACTCAGAGATGTCCTGCTGAGTCTCCACCAGGAGTTTCTGGGTCTGCTGTTCCATCGCCAAAGCTATGGCTGCCGTCACTTGCTCCTGCAATCAAAACAAATCATGATAACAGACTGTTTCAGTTTGTGCCACTATGAAAAACTAGCAAGTAGTTTAACAGTTTAACAGCTAAACTAATGAGTAAAACATACAATTAAAACATAACTGTCTGCAATGTTGTGTCCCTTGTTGTACTGTACCGTCCGATTGTCATTGTTGACACAAATCAAAATTCCTGTCAACCATTAATTGGTAATAACGTTTGAATTAAATGGAATTAGAGCTGCGTCAAAATTCTCTGCATAGGACTGATGCAGGAGCCCATGGTTACAGCAATCCTATGTTTTTAAATCCATCTAGGGGAATACATAAGTGCACGCTTCAGGGAGAGGGGCAGAGAACTGGGACGCAGGGACGGAGGCCCACACCTGTCTGAGAGTGAGAAGGTGTTGTTCCTGCTGCTGAAGGTTCCATTGGCTCTGCTGGATGAGCTCATCTAGAGAGGGCGTGACCGGAGCAATGACGGGCGGGGCGAGGATGGCTATTGGTGGAGGGACATCTAGAACGTCTTTCCCAGGTGGGTTGTACATATCTGTAAAAAGAAGCCCAAAAAATCTGATTGGTCCAAATACAGTATATAACAGAGACAAAGCAATTGCCAATAAGAAATGTATTGTCATATCAATGTTTTTTTGTTTTTTTTTCATTTGCAGTATAGCAATTGGCAAAGCGATTGGCACATAGATTAAAGAAAAAAAAGACGATACTGCAACTGAATGAAATTCTCCAGAACCACAAAGCTGGTACTGAAGGGAGACTAGCATTTCTATACATGCAACAAGCTTCATGCAAGCATTGTCCTTATTTTCATTCTTTATACTTCAAGGGAACATATTCATGATTTATTTTGCATCTGCGAAAAATAATTCAAAATAAAGAAGCAGCCGAAGTTTGCACATGGGTATAACAGTGATATAGACGCAGTGCCTATAGAAAGTCTACAACCCCTTTCAAAATATTCACCTTTTGTCCACAATTGAATGAATTGTGATTCCCTGCTCTGGGCCAACCTAAAGTGAACATTTGGAAAGGGGGTGTAGACTCTATATAGACACTGTATATAGGCATATATTACACAACTGCAGCATCATGGTATCCACAGCAACAGACAAAACTATAAACAACTGAACAAAACAAATATGAGCTTGTTCGTAGAAATGCACCCTGGCCTCAGTTTGCTGTGATTGAGAGCTTCCTGACCTGTATCTGACCTCAAGACGGAAGCAAACAGGCTAAAACAATCCTGCAATACTGAGGCTTTTACAAAATCCCAAATAACTAGCGGTATTTTGCAATTGAAAAAGCACAAGAGAGTTTAGACTATGAAGACCAAACAGAACAACAAAAACAAACGTGTTGATCAACACCGGCACCCAAAGTTTCCTCCATCTCATCTGTGATCAAAAACCTCATGATTGAAAACTACAAACACATGAAACACAATATCAAAACAAGCCTTCAAGCACTGAGTGATGCAAATAAACAAGCAAAATCAGGTTGGGACTTCTATCTATCATTTCTTTTAAATTTCTGCATAGCTGTCCAGTAAATACCTTCCAACTTATACTCGTCACAATCGTGGGCAGTAGGATCTATGTGGAGAAAAGCACACCTTTAACACAACATTACAGTGGCTATTTTACCAGCCACATATTTATCTAATATGACAGAAAAAAAACATTCAGGTGCGGTCTTCTTTTTCCTTCAATTACTAAATAAATACGAGTAGAATGAGATGGCACAAGTTAGGCCTATAACCATGGTTACAGTGGTTTGTTATGTTCCAAACCTCCTACAAAACAAAATTAAAAGTATCAAAGAACTATCCCATAATAATATAATAATAATAATATAAGCCATTTAGCTGACGCTTTTATCCAAAGCAACTTACATAGCAGTGAGTGCATACATTATTCAGTATATATGGCCCCAGCAGGAATCGAACCCTTAACCTAAGCGTGGTTAGCGCCATGCTCTACCAACTGAGCCACAGAGGAGCCGCTATGATCAGTAAGCACAGTGACATCTGAGGTGAGTCCATTTGAAAGGACATAGCTATGGCTATACATACGCTGTTGTTGTTCGATGGCAAGCTTGCACTTGTAATAACCGAAGAAATCCCCTCCAAACAGAAAAGAGAACTTGTGATTGTCCTTCTGTTTCTCCATGGTCATCTTCTCAAACTCTGGGCCATTTCTGGCAACAAACTGGGCCAACTTGTCAATGACATTTCTCAGCTCTTGATCTGTGAAGAATAACAGACAGACAGTGTTTTGGTAAGCTGAGTGATCTCTGCTAAAGCTTGACATATATTCACAAAGAGGGGAATCACCTCCATCCCTCCCTCTCACACACACACACTTAAGCAGCATACATACATACACTTAGGAATTCCTACGGTCAAATTGCCTTTTACATTACACGAATAGGAGAAAGTTCCATCTCACACGACTTCTCTGGAGAACGTCGGGCATTAGTGGAATGCGCAACCGTTCATACTACCCAGATTTTGTCCCTGATTTCTTTCTTTCTTTCTTTCTCTCTCTCTCTCTCACACACACACACAGAGAGAGAGAGAGAGAGAGAGAAACAAACACATCTCTCTCTCTCTCTCTCTCTCACACACACTCACACACACACACACACACACACACACACACACACACACACACACACACACACACACACACACACACACACACACACACACACACACAATATGTAACTTTTCCACGACCAAAACATTCTATTACTGCCTCTTTCCTGAGTCCTTACGCAGCAGCAATATTTATTATTGGAGTCCACTATTCCCTAATTGCTGCGTGATTGTTTTATTTAGAACATTACGCTAGCTCGCAAGTTAGCATTGGTAGCAATGGATCACAGCACTCAAAATACTAACCATCGGGAGGTGTTGGGATATCCATGTTTGTCTTTAATTAAGTGACAGCGAGCCCGCTGGAACTCAAAAGACAAACAGAAAGCAAATGTCCGATCTAATTCGTTTAAGTTATGTGGTTGTAAGAAAATACAGCATTTCCCAACGTTAGCGTGTAACTCCCGGAAGTACTTGAAATGCTTTAGAGGCACTACCGAAGTCAAAAACTGTAATTGAGCTACAGCGCCACCTGTGATACACTAATGAACTTGGAGGACTGAATGGGCTTCTATTGGATTCATGCAATTACGCTGTATGCAATTTCAGCGATCTTGACATTAAAATGACTGCCATCCTCCAGGTCTGGAGCTCCATATAAAACCTCACGATCCCAGGCTCCCACCCCTTTACATTGTCTAAAATTCTGGCCTAAAATGAGTACATAGACGTACATGTTGAGTGGTCTAGTAGTGGGCAGCATGTACAGTAAGAGGGAATTGTAATGGCACCTATGATTGACATTTGGAAAATGCACTGTCTGGTATCTTATTTGGTGTGACAGATGTATCAACACTGTCCCTCCACTTGTATAGAGTTTATGATAATGCAGTCATGATAAGTGTGTTTAAGAAACCTGCAATACTCCACTGAGGTTAAGATCATGAAAAAGCATCAAAAAGCAAAACAAATATTATGCACACACGCACACACACACACACACACACACACACACACACACACACCACACACATACAGAATCAGACATTTGAGGGCAATGCAAAGGGGTAGGAGCCTGGGATCGTGAGGTTTTATACAAATACTCTTGCCACAGTTATTAACATTTTGAGTGGAGATATACAACATTTTTCCGGATTAGATCTTTAGTAATCTAGTTGGGTTGAGTGAGTTGAGTGAGTTGAGTTTTGAGGGTATCACACGGGTTATGACATTTGGAATAGATTTTTGGATCTTTGGATTTACAACAGAGTAACAGAATGAATGGCTCGCGTGTCTCTCCTTCTCATAATAGATTACAACGTAACCAGATTATAAAAATACAATGTGTATGGAGATTACACAAGGTGTGTTTTTTCTGATTGTGCTCATAGGCAGTTCCTGTGTGTGTGTGTGTGTGTGTGTGTGTGTGTGTGTGTGTGTGTGTGTGTGTGTGTGTGTGTGTGTGTGTGTGTGTGATGTACAAATCTCGGTTTATATTGAGGCGGTTCACAGGTAGTTCACAGTCTTCTGAAGGTGATAATCGCGAGTGTATAGAAGGCTTATACTGCATGCATTTCAGCCCGTGTTTTCTGGTCAGTGAGTCTATGGTGATTTACATCATCAGACACACACCATATTTCTCTACAAGTGTGAGAGGGGGAGGGAGTGGTGTGGAGGGGTGGGAGGTGGTGTGTGTGTGTGGGGGGGGACACACCAAACACTGTCTGGCGCCAGCCAACAAATCCCCCTCTCACCCCCCTCACCCTCCCCCCTCTCCCTCTCTGACCTCCAATTATGTCATGCGAAAAAGCTGTGTCCCATTGAAAGCGCTCTTAATCAAACCCAATTAATTCCGCTCCTTTCCCTTATTATCCCCACTCAAGAACGCGTCCTACCAATCAGCCTGTTAACTCCAGCCCGGGCCCTTTCAGGGGCACCGGAGTGGGGGGGAACCAAATAATAGATTATGCAATTAATTCGTCGTTAGAGACTTAATTGTTCTTAATGAATATAATAAGTCTGTGAGTAGACGTGAGTAAGTGATTCATGGAGAGTAAGCAATTTTTTTCTTCTGCGCTCTACTAATCTCCTCGGTCAGCAACCTGTGGGTTTCCCAGTTTTATTCCATTGCTGTGACCTCTACCCACAACAATGTTATCTTTTGTTTTTATTTAGACGAGAGTGGGGATGAGAAAGGAGAGGGGTCACCACATATCCTCTCTCAGCACTAAAGCGTATGAAATATCCCTTATGGGAAAACTCCACATTCACAACTCTGTTGTTAAGATGTATCTCTAGTTATACAGCAATTTTATTGTCTTTCATTATCCCTCTACAAGTGAATCTCTTGCCCTGGAAGAAGGGAGTAGAAACCAGTGAACGCCTCTCATAATAATCACTATTACTGTGGCATGAGAAGACAATGATAATGTATCACATGATAATCACTCTATGAGTCTATTCTGTTGTAGCACTAGAAGACACCATGATAATGTATCACATGATAAACTCTATGCTGTACAATGAGAAGACAGCGGGATGCTCATCTTCAATTTCTTTAGGAGGAGCTGAGGACATGGAGGATTAACCTCAGGTTCATGTGTCTTGCTACCGGATGTACAGAATGACTCCAAGCATTCGTGCCATCTTTTCATACATTGTTCATGACAAAGCATGTGGACAAGATTGATTTTTCTGCACAATCCAGATGTCTGTATTTGATTAGGTTAGAGAAGTCCATGTGTAATAATCAATTATAACAATTTCATTTACAATCACAGGCTGGGAACATGTTTGTCCTTACAGTTCATACTAATTGTTGGACTTCATTGGCAAAGGAGGATAAAAAAGAGTAGCTTCGCACACAATAGTCATTCAGGACATGCACAACACGTACTGACAAATTAATAAATCATAAACACATAAACACAAACGGTTTTATTTGGCCCAGATTCAAAATGTGAAGAAAAAAAAAAAGCAAAACAGAAGAGATGTTTGGATTTCGCACAGCGAGCCAAACAAAAGCTTTTTTTCATGTTGATCTGCTGCTCTTTTCCCATGCCTTTCTTTGTGCCACTCAGTCACTCCAGCTCAACGCATGCCTACCCCTGCCCCCGGCGCGGCCCCAGCCCCTGCCCCCGGCTGCACTGTGCCAGGCTGTCCAGGCAAGCAGACAGTCGGTGTCTGCTCAGGCTATGGCTCAGGATACACTAATAGCCTAATTACAGTACAGAGCCGAACCGAGCTGAGCCGAGCTGAGATGAGCCGTACTGGGCTGGTCTGGTTACACATCGACCATAGCTGCTGATGTAACAGTGCTGGAATGCCAAGGACAAAGAGAGAAATATTGGGTCGGCCCTGTAGTGTGTATCGCCCCAGTGTGTGCTGAGGCACTACGGCCCGGCTCAGGCCCAGAACAGGCTGAGACACTAAGGCCCAGATCAGGCCCAGGCTCAGGCTGAGGCCCAGGCACTAATCCCTGAGCTGTCAGAGGACCCCTCTCTGAACTCATCCTGGCCCGCAGGAAAAGGCTCTAATTGGGGGATTTTCTACATCATTACCCCTGATGAGCAGCCATCCCTCCCTCCTCTCTCTCTCTCTCTCTCTCTCTCTCTCTCTCTCTCACACACACACCCTGTCTCCATCCTTCTCTAGCTTCCAAACACACTCTCTTTTTCTCACACCTTCCTCTCCTACTCTCTCTCTCTCTCTCTCACTCCCACTCCATTGCGTCCACATACTCTCTCCCTCTTTGTCTCTCTCTCACTCCATCTCCCTCTTTCTCTTGCCCTCTCTCTCCTCTCTGTTTTCTCTCTCTCCCCCTTTACCCTCCACTCTCCCTCTCTCTTCACACCCTCCACCCCCTCCTCTCTTTCTCTTCATCCTCTCATGACCATTAGGTTGCCCTCCCATGGAAAGAGAAAACTTGCAACACAATGTTTTTTTTTCATCCACACAGAGAGTTATTTGTTTAGCTCTGAGAGAACTCTGGCAAGATTTGATCTCCAACAACAAAACAACAATATGTGTGTAGTGACAAGAGGACTTTATTAAGAAGACAAACGGCTACTTGAAAAAAAAAAAAAACATATGTAAAAACTCCTCTATTGTATCCCCATAAAATATGGAATTTGAATGGCACATTTTAAGTCGTTTCCCAAATGTGAGTTTCCAAAGACTCTTTCAAAGTTTTGTTTAGAATCAGTCAACAAGGGTCATCGAACGCCTCCACAAAACACCAACAGGTACAGTAACCCAAACACATGCAGATCCAAGACAGACAAACCAGCCAAAAATCCTGTCCATGTAAAACATTCCCCACCCTGTGGACCCAGATGGCCCCCGTGGCAAGGTCCTCCCGGGCTCCCATCTGTCCGGGAGTGTGGTTCACACGCTGGGGGGGCCGGCGAGGCGGAGCGGAGCAGAGCGCGGAAGGCAGGACAAGCCCACTGTGAACATGTGCTGCAGCGGCAGCGCCCGGGGGCAATTAGTGGAGCAGTAGTGGGCCCTGTGGTGGGGGCCGAGACTGGGGGCTGGGGGGCCCCCCCCCCGGGGAGGCCTGATTGATTGGAGTCTCATCTTCCTAACAGGCTGGCATGGAGCCACCAGCCAGAGAACAGGGAAGGAGAGGAGGAGGGGTCCAGTCCAGAGAACAGGGAAGGAGAGGAGGAGGGGTCCAGGCCAGAGAGCCAGAACTAGAGCCTGAACTCATGTTGTAGTCACTAAATACCGGCTGCTATCTCTAACCTTTAGGGTAAACACTTTAAAAAAAAAGGTTTTATCTCAAACCCAAAATTGTTCTTCAGCTGTCCGTGTAGAAAGACGCCCTTTTGGTGCCTTGTAGAAGCTTCTATGTGGAAAGGGTTGTCCAAAAAAGGGTTATTTAAAGGCTTATCCTACAGAGTTAACTGAAGAGGTTTTGATATAATGTAAGTACTGTTTAGTTACAGGAACATCACATTAGCATCACATTATGGCATCCAATGGCAGTAGGTAAAGATGAGTCCAGAGACTGAGATTCTATCAAACTATATTTGTTTATTTTAAGTAGATATTCATTTTTTTGCAGAACATGAACATAAAACATTTCAGAAAACTACATTTCAGAACACTGAACAAACAAACAAACAAACAAACAAACAAACAAACAAACAGGATGGCTATACAGGGAGTAAAACATCCTGTATATTTTCAGATATAAACCTAAAGATTAACTTTCCAAGTTTCTAGTGCATTTTTCCCCCATTACATCTAAACTTTGGCTTATTCTTGGTCCAGTATCACATGATGAACATCATTACAAAACAAAGTCTCTTCTGTGCAAGCTAACCCTCTTTCACTGTTGGCTGCCAGATCCTGACAATACCTGACAAGAGGTTTCTTAAGCGCTAGAAAGCACGTACCAATAACATAAAAACTACAGTAGACAAATGCAAGCTAATGGAGGAATACAAAGAATGACCAAGTGGCAAAACACCGTTGTTTAACTTGAGAGGAGTTAATCATAGAATCCCGTTACGAACCAGTAAAAAAAGCAGAATATTGTTTTTGTGTATCGACAGACGGGGACTTAGTTTACTATTCAAGACTTAGAGAGCCAGTTTTCACACACTGTATGGTTCAGTGCAGTAATGGTAAATTCAGAATTATGTTTGGGGTTACATTGGTATTTTACAGTAGAAAATATGGACTCAATTAGTCTTAATTGGTCTGGTAGAAGTCTGGCAGCACAGACATCTTGAGTTTCCTTTCAAAATAAATGCTGGAAAAATTGCACTTTTGTGTGAAGGAATTTCATTCCTCCGTGTTGTAATATTCACTATATGATTACTGCAATTACAGCAGTTAAATGTTTCCCCTCTCACACAATCAATTTCAATAGGATAAATAATATTATATTCATACCTATAAAATGTCTCAAATCAAGATCAAAATGTTGAAATCCATATAGTAACATCACAATTCAACAACCCTAAGTAGCCCTTAGAGGATGACACATGTTTAAAGTAGCTGATTTTATAATGTACACAAGAGGGGTTTGAGATTTCAATGTCACTGTGACCAAACCAGTTCTAAGGAACACTTCAGTAAACCAAATCTCTGCTTATCAAAAACACGTCCAGTTATTATTATCAAAACATGATACCACAAAGGACCCTTACACGCCCATTTAGCTATACCTATACTCTTTGACAATAAAAAAAATAATATGTTCATGAACAAAATGGTACAGAGGCCTGTTTAGTGCAGTCTGTGACGGTTTTACCACTTGAACTTTAAACAAAGAAGATGGGCTTGGATCAATTGTGGCGAACAAAGAGAAAACTATGTGGAGTGACACATCCTTCTGCTGCTCAGCACGAACACGCAACGACGCAGGGCCAAGCTGCCAACAGGTTTTCTTCTCCAACAGCCACTGAGGCACAAAAAAGGCTACCTTAGTGGCCTCTTTTCGCTCTGTCACTCAATAGAATAGCCTATGCTTTTTAACTGAGACCATGGTATTTAGCAGTGGTTCAGAAATCATCTTATGAAAGCCAAAACTACGGTATGTACTAAAGCACAGTCGTTCCCGAGACAATCATGAGGGATTTTATGGACATAAGACCAAGAAACAGTGATTAGAGTCATATATCAAAGGCCAAACTTTCTGTTTATACAGTATGGCTCTGGGTTTGATCTAATTCAGAGATTAGGCAGCTGTTTTGGCATGCCTCAAGAGTGGCTTTCAAGGAACAAGAGCCTTACTTCATTTAACCTGCCAACAGTGTTGTGCAAAAGAGTGTTGACATCAGTGTGTGTGTGTGTGTGTGTGTGTGTGTGTGTGTGTGTGTGTGTGTGTGTGTGTGTGTGTGTGTGTGTGTGTGTGTGTGTGTGTACATGCAGTCTGTATTCACCTTATTCATAGATTAGTGTTGGCCAGCGGGGTAGGAAGCAGAATAGCTTAATTGAGATGCACATAGATGCACATCCACATAGTAAAATGACATTATCTGATTCAAGATACACAGAAGAACTCAATTAATCTAGTACCCTGTTTTAAAAGCCATGACTGTTTAGTATTTGATGGTTTGCAATGGTCAGGTAACCCACACTATGGCTATGGCAGAATGTTGATTTTACCTTGAATTTTATATGCATTGTGAATAAGGCTAATTAAGACAAGGAGTTAATTGTTTTTAAATAAGTTAATTGGGTGTTAAGGGGTGTTCCCCTCTTGCCAAAACAAATAGCTTGACTGATTGTCTTACGCATCTTTAGCTAAAACCTTAATCTAGTCAGGGCAAGCCAAGACACCTCAACCATGACCTCACAACACCTAGCAGAGAGGTGTGAGGTGTGGACAGAAGATGTTCACCATTGTTACCCCAGCTAACGCAGCCAAACATGAAACAAAAAATCTATAACCACACTCTCAAGGGCTCTACATGAAACTACAGAGGGTTCTTCATAGGGTTCTCCTACTTCGGCTGGATACATAGAAATAGAAACACTTTCTCATACACATTTCAGGATCTGGAGGAGGAAATGCCTTGATGTGTATTTTCTGTAATTATTAGATGCTAAGAATAATATCACTTTGATTTACAAAATCAACATCTGGTCAGTCTTGCTAGTCTGCTGCACTACAAATGTGTAAATACCCAATGATACTCTTTGGGATACTGTGTGAAGCGGCTCAGCGGCAGGAGACGTTGTGGTCTGAGTGATGTCATGATGTGTCTGGCAGTGCATTGCATTGTGCTTCGTTACAACCAAAGGTACTGTACACTTATCATCACGTTGCTCTTATACTCATGTAATAACACTGTTATAACTCTTGCAATTGTATTAGCATGATGCAACATAGTCATTTTTGGTAATTCTTTTGTAATTGAGTACAGCTCAACTCCACTACCATGTAGTTACATAGCAAACACAAAATGACTACGTAACAACCTGTTAATGACTATGTAATAACCTGTTAATGACTATGTAATAACCTGTTAATGACTATGTAACAACCTGTTAATACAATGTTTTTACCACAGTAACTGCAGTGTTACTATACAGCAACCGTAGTGATGTAATGTTAAGAGTGACCCAACCATAGTATGGACATGAGATACACACCCCATGTCATACTGGTGATACTTCTTCAGCAACCTCAGGACGAGCGCATCTTCTTGTCTGGTGTAGCAGTACCGTGTTAACACTTTTGTTAACCAAAAAAAAAAGAACACACTACTGCCAATACTTATTGCCTCTGTTTAGACATCCAACCTTTGAGAGGAGGGAATCAAATGTTCCCAATAAAAAAGTCGACCAGTATCAAGTGAAATCCTCGTTCCAGTTTTGCTCCAGTAAAACATGTCCATGTTTTTCAACAAAGCATACGAAAATGAAAGTCACTATCGTGTCTGACTGTCTCTCAGTTTTTATCCAGGTCAGTCATATTTAGCATCGTAGCGATCCTTCTTCAACATGGATGCTTGTGCAGTTGATTTGCAAATGGCTGAGTGAATAAAAAATGCAACCACCATGCAACCAATGCAACCATAATTGCCAAAGATTTTGAAATCACAAAAGTTAGAGAAGAGACCAAAACAAACCATGAATTGGTCTAATGGGTACACATTTCACTGGTGGCGTGGGAAACAAAGAGTACTCTAGGTCATTATCAACAATTCTTGTTGCCACCTTTCCTGACACGTTTTAAGACGGAAAAAATAGCCATTTAGTATTTTTGCTGGATTGGAAACACAGTTTCATGAATAGCCCATCCCAGGTAGTCACATGGGCTGCCAGGTTTTGTCCATGTGCTGGATGTGCTCCTTGGCTTTCATCCTCAGGGCAGCGATGCTGGAGCTGCGCTGGTCCACCTCCTCCATTGGATACTTGTCGGAGTAGGGAGCCGGACACTGGTACGGAGGAGGTGCTTGGTGCATGGTCTGCATGCCCTGGCCCATGGGAGGGGGGTTGTTGAGGAAGCCGTGGCTGGGGTAGCCTGGCTGCAGGCCCTGGGCAGGGCCCATGAACCCGGGGAGGCTGTGGACTGGGGTGGCGCTGGACAGAGGCGAGGTCAGCCAGGGGTCCAGGGGAAGAGAGTTAGTCATGGGCCCCATGTTGGTGTGCATGGGCGGCCGGTTGAAGGACAGCATAGGCGAATCGTGGAGTTTCATGGTGCTGGCATCCATCTTCTCCTGACGCCTCCATTTGGCTCTGCGGTTCTGGAACCACACCTAGTAGGGAGAATGCATAAGAGTTGGATTTTCAGCATATAAGTATTTTTAACAGTTAGGCTGCCTACTTAACAGTTACTATTTATCTTTTAGCCTATTAAGAATAAATTCTCTTTTACTATACAGTACAACAACATGGTTCCTAAATGGGTTTAGCATGGCTTTTTGCCCCCTTTCTAAGACGTTGCCCTTCTGCCCTCTGCTAAGACTTTGCCCTTCTGCCAACCACTAAGACTTTGTGCCTGTGGTCAGTGCTAAGATGTTGGCCCTTTACCCAGCTCTTAGGCTGGCGGCAATCATCATCTTCCACCTGTTAACGACTGTCGTTAGATGGCTGTGCACCTGAGCTAACTTGGGTAAAGCTTGGATTATGTGGCACTTAAGAGGCTAGAAATACTGCACTGTATGTATATATATATATACACACATGTACATTTACTGTTAATACATTCTATATTTATACAGATTGGAAAAATAGGTATAGTACTTTCTTACATTATTGTATATGAACAGTTACTGTTACTGTACCTGAAATCTATCAATTGTTTTATTGTTTTATTTATTAATATTAATTTAACCTTTAAATCACTGAGAACAAGTTCTCTACACACCTGAACTCTGACCTCCGGCAGGTTGACCTTCATGGCCAGCTCCTCTCGGCTGTATACGTCAGGGTAGTGGGACTTCTCGAAGGCGCGCTCCAGCTCATGCAGCTGGTAGGTGGTGAAGGTGGTGCGGTTACGACGGTGCTTCTTCTTGGGCACCTCTTCATCGGCCGGCTCTGGAGACTTGCCGCTGTCGCTCTCCACACTCTTCCTCAGCTCGCTGAGATCCCCGTCACACTTGTTGGAGAACAGGCCAGAGTCTGACCAACCCATAGAGGGGAAGAGAGGAAAGAAAAGAGTCAGACGTATGTGTTGTACAATAAATACAATATTCATATGTATATGGTAATGTACAGTATATGGTACTAAGAGTTACAAAACCTATTTTATTCTATTCTATTCTTTCCTGCTCTATTCTTATTCTGTGGTGGTACTTTCTTAATGTGGTTAATTCAAAAGGAAACATATTCTTACTGTATATGCAGTCATTGCTAATAATAATCATATGATATTCTGACATTGATAAGGAACAGTATAGCAGGTTATGTATGGGGAATACACATGTATACATGTAATGTGAATGCTGGCAGATATTCACTGTTCATTCTGTAAACAGATGGGCTTTTGCCAATTATGAAGTTGCTTTGGATCCTTTTAATTCAACCAAACAGGCTACATTAGCGTGTTTGACTTTACCTGTCTAATCAAAGTAAGCTGTTGTGTATTGTTCAATTAGCTGTCCTTAACGTGCTTGCCTGCTGCTACGTTAGGCTACGTTAGGTTACTTCAGGATAACCAATTATCAGTTGGCAGAGAGTAGGCTATTCTTTTAAATCAACGTCTGTCTGGGCTAGCTGTCTATAGTGTCAATGTCCCACAACAGGGGCGGGAGGAGGCATATCTAATCATGAGTGAATGGGCAAAATAAATTAGAAAATGAAATTCCCAAAGATGTTAAGTTGATTAAGCTGTTTAAAGAAGTAGGGGAGGACAAAAGCAGAAAACGTTGGAAATTCTAATGAGATCCACACCCCCTTAACTTGCACTCTGTACTGACAGCTTTCCAGTAGAGCACACATTGCTTTGACACCTACAACAATAGGCCACAGTAGACCATGAAGCACGCTACTGTCCCCCACACTGTACTCCGACATGACGCTCCAAAACACCCCTTAAGAGGTTGATGAGGATTATGTGGGGGTATAAGCTGGTATCTCACTGTGACAGAGATAAAACCAGCTGAAAAGATATTGAGGATGTCCTAGGTCCCAGTCAATATTATGGAATGCTGATATCAGATGTGAATCTAGGTTAGGTACAAATAAGTAATATATGTTATAGTCAAAGCTAAAAAAAAACGTTGTCAGTAGCCTACATACTGTAGTTAAATGTTGTGGGACTCATTTACGCTTTGCACCATGGTATCATTTATCACACCATACTCAAAGTCTATCACTGTATACCGGGTTAAGAATTTAATAAGTGTTATTTATTATCCCAAAAAGGCATGCATCCAAAGCTATGCTGATTGTCGTTCCAATGTGTTTCTCCACCAAATGTGAAAATTAAAAGCATCTAAATCTAAAGTCTGTTTTGTTATTTTCATCCAAGTGTCTGGCTTGGTCAGTGTCTTTGCAATGAAAGAGCATTAAGAATTGGACACATGTACTGTACACTTGCTGTCTTAAGACTACGTAGACTGTCCTTGTGCTCTGGTAGGATCCATACTGAGTCTCTGAGGCTTTCACTGCAGGTGTCCCTCACTCACTCTAATGCATAGAGAAACAGATGCACCCTGTTAATACCCTACCATAGCCTTCATGGACGTAAGCCCTAATCTACCTACAGAAGGGCCTTGATGTGTATCACTATCACTGCCATGATTAGGAAATACAGTCAACATTACAAGGAAAAGAACGACAGCCTTAACGCCACAAACTAAAGCCGTAACACCATAAATGTGGCTTTCAAATTAGTCTTATAATTAATAATGAAAATTAATTTAATTAATTTAGGTACAAAGATGATACAAAGACGATAATTAGTCATTTAATCAGTTGCCCTCTCGACTCATTTACAGTGTTGACATCAGCGCTAGTGCTGGATATAGAACTAAACACAGAACTAAGGACATTTAAAAAATGACAGACTAATACTGAATGAAAAATATGGAAAATATCAAATATTACTTTGTAATAATAACATGACTCTCTTATTAATCCTGTAATTGAACCTTAACATTATGTATTGTAAGAGTAATACAGTTAGGGTAGATATTGTGAGTGAAATTCTTTTTTTTTTTTTTCATCGATCTTCATAGCTACAATACCCACACAACACCTGGATGGATATCGACAGAGTGTATTGGGGGTTTGATTATCTTGGTCAAATACTAGATCAATGAGTGAAACCCAAAACCTCCCTGTACAATCCCAATGTGCCCAGTCCAAAACCTAGACCCAGTATTGACCCATCGCAACCAACTAGTGGGTCTCTCCCCACCCACCATTTGAAAAACACTACAATATAAACTATTCTCCATGACTTAACCAGTGCTTCAGAGAGAGAAACAGGACAGAAGAGTCTGGGGACTTTCAAATGACCAAACAGGAGCAGGATTTTGGGGTGGGTTGATTAACCTCTCATTAACAGTCTATGACAAAGCCCAGGCTAGCACAATGCAGAGGTCAGGTTGGGTTCAGTGCCCAGCTCTCTGCCTGTCAGCCTGCCTGTCAGAACCAGCAGTCTGAAGACATCTCCATGTTTACAGTCCACCAGCACAACTCAATGTGGAGGCTCAGAGTGACGCAATGCACTGAGAAGTGCCCATTTAGAAGGAACAGAGGTGATGGCTAACAAGTTGGTTGTTATGTGTTGGTTGTTAATGTGTTCATTTTCATTTGTGCTGATGCTCAAGTGTCTCAAGCCAACGCAAGCCATTCCCACTGCGATCACTGAGTGTTTATTATGATCACACACATCTATTGTTATTATCAATCATCAGAATGATGTCTTTGAATACCGTGTATGTGTATTTTCTATTCATGAATTCAACATATTATGTTTTATATTTATTATAATAAAAAAACATTATATTTTTGTGCAACCTTACCCCCACCAGACCCATTCCTTACGCACCCACCCGCCACACCCCAGATGTCAGAACGAACACCACAGATTAAAGACGATACACTTGATGCAGATATAAAATAACAATTGCAATTATAATTACAATCTCCTCTATGTTTATGGGAAGATTAATTGAATTCCACAAGGGGATGGGATTGGGGGCGAACCCCTGCACTGTCTTGTTTGGAGATTTATCTCTCAATCAGAGTATGCCCACATAGTATCTACAAGCCCCAGCTCACCATGTACAGTACACCTCCCTGGTTTAAACTACAAAATAAATCCACAAATTAGTACATGCTCCATATTTACAGTGCAATACATATAATTGTACAAATGTATTTTGCTACTGTATTTTACTCAAATACAGCACTTGGGGAAAGTATTTTATGACAGTAGATGTCCCTGAATGTGACCCTCCCTCTGATACACGAACAACCCACACTGTACAACCAATAAAGGAATTGAGGTCATGGCTACACTACCTTGCGCAGCCCTGATGCAATGGAAATAATTTAGCCCTAATGACTTTGGGTTAAGTAAAGCTCTTAACAACCCACCCATCTCCTATGTAATCCAGTGATAATTATTCAGATACCTTAAGATGAAAAAATGTGAATAACATTTACAGGGTAAGGGTGGGTAATATGAGGAATATTCATAAGTCACTACTGATGAACACATTAATTTGATATTAACACATTAACTTGCCAGCAAAGTCGTAATAATGATTCTAATACAGGTATGAGTGTATAAGTGTGATGCGTTACCCATAAAGGGTACTGTATTTCCAGAGAGATTTCCTCAGTGATGTACAGTGGCATAGTTAACCTCACTCTTCAGTCCTGACCCTATGCACCCACAGGGTCTGAAGGCTTTCATTTGATTAGTTGAATCAGGTGTGTTAGTACTGGGCTAGAACAATACCCCTGTGTATCGCCAGGAACCAGGAACAAAGAATGTTGTTGATATGTTTCTTTCTACTGTCTCTCATTGGTGAACCAAGTGCTGTAGGTATACTGCAGCTATGTGGGAGACTAACTCAACATGGTAAAGTAATGAATCCAGCCTGAGAGACTCACCATGGTAGGGCTGTTGCTCTGTGCTGTCCCTCAGAGAGGAGAGGTGCCCGTAGGGGTGTGACGCATCCTGCTTCCCAGGGTCTCCCAGGCTCTCCACGCCTACTTTGTGGGGCCCCGGCCCTCCCGCCCCCACAGGGTTGAGCAGGGGGTCTTGGTCCTTACTGAAGCCCAGGATGACATCAATGCTGTGGACGCGGCCGCCCACCGCTGCCCCCCCTCCCTTCACCATCTCGTGGAAGTTACTGGGCGAGAGACAGCCGTCATCCACCATGCTCATGGTATCCAGTGACAAATGCATTCGAACGCTCGGACGCTAACACTATCCTCCAGCAGGGAAAAGATGACTTGTCCTAATACAAGAGGAGATCCCGAGGTTGTGTTTGTCTTTTGGTGAACTCCTCCACAAACTCTCTATGCACCTGTAAAACAGTCAGAGTCAGAGTCATTACATGATGAGGAGACAGTCTCTAAAGCCTAGTATCTCTCCACATAAGACTTCCTCAATTGTATACAAATTATATTTGTAGCAGTTATCAGTAGCAGTTATCAGTAATATAATTCAAATGTTGTTGAGTTGTAACACTATAAAAAAACTCACTATTACTTAAAACTACAGAAACTACAGTAAAACAACGACTAATAATAATACTGTAAGAATATTTTCATATATATTCATATATTCAATATCTGCAATATTCCAAAAATAAATTATTTTAAAAATCCAAACAATAGCTTAAGGCATATACCCGTGTTTTCTATTAGAAATAGGCTACTGTATGGATTTCACGGTACACAGAGTAATATCTTCTAATGAGACATATTATTCAATTATGCAAAAGCGGATCAGCAAAGCCAGAGCCAATTTATTATATTACATAAACTCATTATAGAGCATATTGAGTGCAATGAGATTGATAGACCTGTTGACATACTTAACTTTACTAATGTCAAAATAAATGGATCAAATAGCTGCTTACCAGTACTAACATATGTGTAATGTTTGTACTGGTGTGACCCTCTATTAAGCATAATATAACAAACTGTACTGTATGTGAAGTTTTCAAACAACATGTGCAATATCATCCTAAATGAGGCTCATCTCATCTGAAATAAAACATAAATGCATGACATATGTGATACAAATGGTCTAACCCACTTTATAATTGTTTAATATATGGGAATATATTAAAATATATCTAATGCCACTACATGTCTGTTGTCAGGTAAACAGGTTTCTATAAAATAAAACTGACAGCTTGAAGCTCAGGCATGTTGAATTTCATAGAAAAACATTAATTGAGCCCTGAGCAAATCTTGGTATAATGCTTGAAACACGAATAGTGAAAAGTAATAATAACAAAAAACGTGTTTAATACAAGTAGAGATCATTCGACTGAAAATTTACACAAACGAGATTAAACATAACAAATGTGAAATTGACCAATTATATGTGCATACATGATTGACTGGTGTTGGAGATCACATGGTTTGGAGCTGACTGAACCGTCAGTTATTTCCCAATTGTAGTGATGCACAATGCAAAGTCCTTCTAATGCCTTTTTGGCATGTCAATGCCTTAAAAATAACGATCTACATTGAAAGTTTATTTAGATCTACACTAAAATAATCCCCAACCATGGAAATCAAGGAACATGTTGCGGACCGGTTGCTCAAAGATTTTAAGAAGACACAGAAATATGCATCATAAATGACTGTCTAATCCGAGATAAATCAACACAATGTCAACGGTTAGAAAACGGTACATATCAAAGAAAAGTGGATGAAGAATAGGTTTTGGACCTACCTCTCAGAAGACGACGTGCTTTGCGTTTGAAGTTGTACGACTGTCAATATTCCACCTGTTTCTCCCAGCAGTGTACTTCAACTCCTGAGGCAGCTCACGCCCCCGTCATGCCATGCACACTACAAAGCTTTGTGCAAATTCCACTCAGTCCACTTTTGCATCCTCCCCTATAGTTTACAATCCATATGTTATTCTACGCCGACAAAAACGCAAACAAAGGTATGTCCAGAAAACAAGCTTTAATTATAAATGTAGTTTTGTTGAACGCCTCTCCAAAGCACAGGGAGAGAAGAGGTAGGCAGCGGTAATGGAAATAAAACGAGGGGATTAAAAAGGTTTAATAATTGCAATCCTTCCCCTTTAAGAATGATTGACAGTTGTTTTCTGGTCAAGTAATTGTTCTAAATGTAGCTTACATTCGGACCGCAGGAGGAGGCCGGAGCTAACGAAGCCAGGACAAGACTTTCTTTCAAACAACTATTGTTTTAGAGACAAAGGACTGACTGAAAGTTTTCGCTAATCCCCTCATTACTCCAGTGAAAGACTACATACAACTCTGTGTAGTGATAACTTACATGGGAGTGGAGAGAGAGGCATTTGAAGACCTGAAGCAGTAATGAAGTTGAGGGATTTAAAAAATGTTTTGTAACAATTGTTAACATTTTAAGACGCTTTTATTTGAATTCGAAAATACAAAAGAATGTCCTAAAAACATCACATTTGATAAGGGGAGATTGTGCCTCAGTGTCTACACTGCTAGAAACACCTGTGTTTTACCCTATTGATCACTGATCAAATTGATGAAACACTAATAAAACACTGATTAAAAAAAAAGAAGCGTATTCATTCAATATGATTCGAATGCTTTTGTTGTTGTTAAAAACAACGCAATTCCGCCCAATATTTCCAACTATGTTTCGAAAGGAATAACAAGTGACATTACCACTTAATTACCATCCTTAATTACCAGTAAGGATGATGTTAAACCTACCTCTTGAGAATACTGGCAAGTTCAATATCAGGCAATGACCCAACACTAATTAATTACTGTGGAAAACGACTGTAATTATTCAATTAACACTTACAGTAAACATGTCCAGCAGCATAACCATATAGAACACAGAGATTCATACTGTGTTTATTTCATTGTTAATGTTAAAAACATGAAAATGTAAAAAAGAAACACTTTTACAGTCAAAATCGTTCCAAGTCAAGAGGAAATAAACAATTAGTGGGTCAGATCAATTCAAGACTAGTGATCTGAAGCTTGTTTAACTGTGCATTAGGTATTTAACCCTACTTTTACCAATTGGCTTTAACTAATTGTTACAAGAACACATTACGTGTTATAATCAAGCCACATAGATTAAATTACTGATCATCAAAGAGATCAAATTAAACAGATTACTTAATGTTATGCAATGTTTACCCAGTTTCTCTGTGTTTGTTTCAATTATATCAAGGAGATCACACAGTAGTGTGTAACAACTCAATTGGAAACTAGTATCAAAGCCCAACTATTTCCCATTTGAGTAGAATAGCCTAACTTCTGCTACTCTGCCCCCATGTTTCTGTCTCCCATGGTATTTCAGATGACGCTGCAGCTTTAAGTGAGTGTGCAGTGCAGGGCCACAGTGAAGACATGGCTGGGCGTAGGGAGGTAAGTGTCACAGAGATCAACCGTCTTTCTAATGAGGCTAAGGACTTCTCAGGAGAAATTAAAAGATAAGTTTAAGATGCTCTGTTCATTTATTTCAGCCAGTCCAACTTGAGGAATTAGAAGGGAGTTTGGGTACAACAATGAAAAAAATCGGTCCCCCTGTTGACAATGTTGTCATCCTTATAAAGCAGGATAAGGGGGAAATTAGCTTTACTTGGCTTCATGCTATCATTGAGGTAATGTGAATCAGAATCAGAATTATTTTATTTGGCCAAGTATATTTGCACATACAGGAAATTGACTTGGTGAGGTTGGTGCATGGAACATAAAAAACTATATATAAGCAAAATATTAACAAAAAAATTACAAAATAGCAAAATATTAACAAAATAGCAAAAACAAATGTACAAAATAGAACAATAAAACAATAAATTATGTAGGCTGTGCGAGGCTAAGAGGCAAAGAGGCTAGAGGCTGTGAAATGGTGTGTGTGTGTGTGTGTGTGTGTGTGTGTGTGTGTGTGTGTGTGTATGTGTGTGACAGGGTGGGGTGGGGGAGGGGGGGAGTGGAAGTCGATGATGTAATGTAATAGCATGTTCATATAATTGCAGTTACTACACAGGTATAGGTGCAGTTTAATGTAAAGTTATACTATGAAGTCCCAGCATGGAGCACATGTATACTGAATGTATGTGTTAATGTATGCATTTGCTATATTTGCCTGGTATACTGTATGAACAACACTATACAGAGTTGGTCATAGCTGATGATGTCTGTATTCTACATCAAATATAAGGGGTGTCATTGTTGTGCTGCTAGCATCTGCACATTTGTTTTGTCTACAAATATTTGCTTGACACTTTCCCTTATTTTCAAACAGTTAGCGGTTTAAGAGAGTGATATGGAGATCCTGTACAGTCTATATATGACACATAATGCATCCTTGAAGAAGGAAAAGTGAATCTGACAGATAGATGATGATCCTAAACCTGTTCCTAGAAGAAACATCAGCTACTGTGCATGTTGACGTTTGGAAAGTCAACATACTGTGGGTCATCCAAGGGGAGATTACCTAAAAGCTCACCTTTAGTTCTATAGACTTCACATAGCTCCCCGGGCTCTGTTGAGCTCAGTCAACATAAAGCATTCCTTCTAGAACAGGTCTAGGATCCTCTAAGACTTCTACAGAAGTACAGATGGTAAAAGGTCTGAGGTTAGCTGGGGATCTGCTCCTCACCTGTGCCCAGGCATGGTCACCTTGTCTGGGCCCAGATTAGAGGCCAAGAGGGCTATATGGAAATCAAAAAGGGTGACAATGCTACTGTTAATGTATATGGTCAGCAGATTAACATGCTAGATCACAAATTTTGATTATATTAGATTACACCTGGGCTCCTCCTCCTCAGACCTCTCCAACTCTGACTAAAATGACTAAAATGTAAAATTTGTAAAAGCTTCTATACCTCAAGCCACGCGAGACAAAAACAAAAACTAGAACTCTTTCTGGCTAGCTTGAATCTACCCCAGCTATCAGAAAAGGATTAAACGAGACTCTGAAGAGATATGATAGACTTTATTAAAACTTCAAATAAAGCACCAAGCGTAGGTGGCCTCCTGGCTGACTTCTACAAGAAGACACCCATCTGACACTACATAGACAAAAAAAGGAACTGCTGTCCAAGATCCACAGCACACCATCTCATCTGTGAAACATGGTGGAGATCGTATTATGGTTTGGGTATGCATGTCTGCCGCTGGAACTGGTTAACTTGTCTTCAATGATGATGTAACTGCTGACGGCAGCAGCAGAATTAATTCTTAAGTGTACAGATACATCTCGTCTGCTCAAGTGCCAGCAAATGCCTCCAAATTCATTGGACGGAGCTTCATCATACAGCAAGTCAATGGCCCCAAAGATATTATTATAGCAACTAGGGAGTTTTTCAGGGCCATAAAGTGGAAAGTTCTTGACTGGCCAAGTCAATCTCCAGATTTCAATCGAATTGAACATGAATTTCATGTGCTGAAGAGGAGACTTAAGGAAAAAATACCTCAAAACAAACCACTGCAGACGGCTGCAGTACCGGCCTGGCAGAGCATTACCAGAGAAGGCCCTCTTTAGGTCCATATCCTACAATGGATGTTAATGATCTTGGTGCCACAAAGCCCCCTCTTCACTTTCCAAAGCCCCCCCCCCTCAACTATCATGCTAATTCTTTAATTGTCTTAGTGAAATGACACCTTCCAGAAAGCCCCTCTGCAGGTGCCCTGACAGAGCTTAAGTTGTGGGGTGGAGGTTGAGTGTGCTCCTCGCATGTGCCCAGGCATGGTCACCTCGACTGGGTCCAGTTCAGGAGCAAAGAGGACGGTATGGAAATCACTGGATCGGCGTGCTACGCACTTTACCCATTAACAGGAAACAGAAAGAGTGGTAAGTAGAGTGAGCAGTTTAGTAGGAAATTACTCTCACTTCCTCTACTGAAACAAGCAGGCTCAGGGGGAATTTATAGTGGTTGTGGGGGTGCAGTGTGTGTGTTTGCCGGGGGGGGCGGTCTGAATTGTTGTATCATTCTACTACATTTCCGGTCATTACCGCTGTTTCCTCATTATCCTAATAGAGTACAAATTGGTTAAGAAGGAGCAGCGCAGTTATCAAGCTGCTTAGTTTTATCAGATGACAATGTAAGTCCCCCTGATCCTATTAGAGAAAAAGCGGCTAACGCTTAAACGCGCTGTGTCAGCTTACCAAGGAGGAGATGGGGGGATGGAGAGCAGGGGGGATGGAGGGGGGAGAATGGAGGGGAGTCGGAGGGGGGAGGGAGGGGGTTAATGGTGTAAGATGAGGAGGGGGGAAGTGCACGTGATGCCCCTAACCCCACCACCCTTCACCCCAATCCCTCTCATCATGGTTTAGCCTAACACACGTTTAGTCTTTTTCCCTGAAATCTCTCCAGCTCAGCCCCCCAGTGCTTGACTCTGAGCTCCCAACCAGCTTGGAGCCATCGACACAGCTCCCCCTCCCCACACCAACGCCCCCCTGCCCCCTCTCATCTCTCACCAACCCCTCTCCCAGCCATCCCTTCACCCTCCTCCAGGCAGGAGGCAAACTCAGTCATCTCACCAACTGCCCATGTACAGTACAGTAGAGCACGCACCTAGGATATGAACCACAGGTTATGAGGTGATGAACAACATTGAAGTCAAATCAAAACATTATTCCAAGTTTCTTGCTAGAATGTTCATGTCCATTTCTTCACTCGTCCTTTCGCCTCTCTCCTCTATACCCTTCCTCGTTCCTTCCTTTCTCAATAAGTACTGCATGGAATGGAACATGGTCATTCATCTATTTCCAAAGTGTCCAATTCATCCCAAATGTCCTCTTTATTTTTTAACTGCCACCCCCTTAAGTGGGAAAAGAACTCTGCCGCTACCTCGCTTCCAACCATCTATTGTGGAAATGTGATATTTTTGGCTTTTCGCCTTGCAATTTAGAAATCTGATTCAAAATTGATACGTTGATTAATCTGTTAGATTCTATTACAGCCTTAGAATCTATACATTGTCGCAGATATAGATGGTATAGAGATAGAGAGGAGGTGTAGATGACCTCTCCACATGTTCCAGCGGTCCCAGTGCCAGCAGCCAGTGGCTAAACTGGACTTAGTGGAAGAGTTGTAAACATCCCCCCCCACCCCAATTTACCTTCATGCTGATCATTGCCACAAAACATTACCACAATGTTGAAGTTATAGTAATTAGATATGTCAAGATCTCATTTACAATGTGCCTAGGGGTTTGTCATCAAGTTGGCATTCAGTCGAATCTGAGGGCAAAGGTTATCCTCTTAGAGGGCATGTTGTCCCTCCTGTGAACTGATAAAACGTCATTCAACATTGTGTGTGTAACATTACCACATATTACGGTAATCATAGATATATAGGTATACCTATCTGAAACAGCCCTCATACTGCAACATCTCCCCATTATTTTGTGCTTTTCGAAATACATGTACAGCCTTACAGTACATCACCATCTAAGTATAGATTTGAATTTTGGCACCAGAGCATGTGCAACATGCAAAACCAAGGATTATTGTCTAGAGGTGTATCACACCTCTCCATTTAGACGGCTAATGACACTGATGCATGGTCTGTTGCATTATAAAAATAGGAAACTCAGAAAGAGGAACTGTTAACAACACAGAACTATACTTAAATCCTGTAAAAAGTCGTTGTGTGTGTGCAATAAATGTTACACTGTAATTTATTTGCATTCAAATGTGGGATATAGATTTTTGGCACCACATGGCATCAGGCCATGTAAGCTAATAGTAGCATGTCTGCTAGGGGTTTTGCCTACTGCTTGTTCTGCAATCCTATAGTACCTGACCCCACAAAGGTGGTAATCAGAGCGGTGAGCCTATATGGGCCAGAAGCACAGAATGGACGGGAGAGAGACAACCTGTTCCAACCACTTAATCTGACAGTCTTAACGTCAGTTGGCATAGGGTGCCCTGGAAAACAGTGACGTACTTTGGCATTTAATCTGTTGATTAGGTACGCCTCTCAGACTTCCTTTGACCTTCCCAGTGAGCCACTTGGCCGCTTACCCTCCCATGACCCTCTGTTCTACTGCCCTCTTGCCCCAGCTGTCTTGGCCCCCCTCTTACCCTACCCTCTCAACCCAGCTCTCCTAGTCCTCTTACTCCATTAAACTCCATTTACATTTACGGCATTCAGCAGACGCCTTGCAAAGTATCACTGCAAACTAATACTGGTAAAGGCACTGCAAATCTCACGCCAACTCAATGGTGAAAAAGGAAGGCACTGCAATCACTTGTGAAGCACATGTCACCCCTTAATTTCAGACCCACCCTTTGGCCCTACTACCAGCCCCTCTAAAGGGACCTTTGGTTAGGCCTACTATGAGGTTAACGGGGAGAGACAGACAACACAACATAAAGTAAATGGGTCCAAGTTCTTGATCCCCAGGGCCCGACGAGAACTGTATCCCCCCAAAAAAGTCTCTAGTTGGGCTCAGCACGCTCCTGCCTCTGGTCTGGTATGGTGAGTACAATCTTCCCACCTCTGGCCTTGCTTGCAGAACGACTGCTTCATCCAGCGCTCCCACTGGGTGACGTCCTTGATGGCCCCGCCTCCAACGCCGACCTCGAGAACTGTGCTGACAATGGTGGAATTCAACATAGGCAAGCAGCAAGACACAGTAGGGAAACACAGGCACATTCACAGGCAAAACCACGTTCCTTACTGGGCAGACATAAGGCTCCATGTAGCGCTCGTTGATCAGAGTCTTCAGTTCGTCTGTCCGGTACGGCCTGCTTCCTCATGGCTTCCTCCCATAGTAGGTATGGGTCAGTCCACAGGGCTCAGAGCTCAGTCGGCGAAACACAAAACAAACAGAGGGGATTTTGGCCGCTCCCCTCTCAACCAAGGGTCTAGTTCTAGTTCGGGCGCTTCCAGCAGAATAGCTCTTTCCGCTCAGCTCCGCAAGACCCAACTACACAAAACACAGGGGTTTTATCCAGTTCCCCTCTGCTTGATCAATGGCTACAGGCGTGTCTCTTAATTAGCAGACTGACTACTGGTGTGTCTCCTTATATCCTGTTACTCCCAACATGAACTCATGTTTTCCCATCCTGTTACAATGATTGTTCCTTATTCCACTTTATTTGATTTAACACAAACCTCACATCTTTATTTGATTTAATACAAACCTCAACCTCACATATACCATGTCATTAGCTAATGACTATTGTATGTAACAACAGGTAAAAGGTCCTAGCCATTGAACTCATATAGAGAGAATGCTTTTTTTATGATTTGACATGAATGAAAAAAGACAAAAGGCATACAAAGGAATGATAAATTAATATACAAATAAAATAATACAGCATGTTGAAAACGTAAGCCCATCTCCGATGACCCATTTTATGCTGTGGGAGATTAGGAGGTAGAGGGTAGCTCTTGTCATGATTTTGATCTGTATGTGTGTGTGTGTGTGTGTGTGTGTGTGTACGCACACACGTGTGTTGAGTGTGAGAGTGTGTCTTCTGATCTGGCCTTGTCTAATCTCTCCAGGGGGCTGTGTGTGTAATCCTAGGCCATAAGGCCCATCCAGAAGGAACCCATCAGACAACCACGGCCAAATCTCAAATGTCTCTACTTGGATTTATTATGTCCTCTCTCCTCACCCACTCTCTCCTTGCTCGAACTCATCAGACAACCACGGCCGAATCTCAAGTCTCCTTGATTCCTTTCTTCTCGCCTTCTTCTCAAAACACATTGGAGGAGAAGGTCCTAAGGGAGTAAACTCCGATTATCTCCAGTGCATTTTGAGAAGGAGGCGAGTATAGAGAACACAAGGTATCGAGGAGAGACTTCTGAGATTCAGCCCAGGATTGTAATGAAATGAGAGAAACCTGAGAAGAACACGGTGTGGGGCCCATCCAGACTGATCCTTAGAGCCTGGTTCCTCCCAAGGTGTCTTTTTCCAGGTTTTTTTTATGCTTTATGCAAATACATTTTGAGTAATTGATTCATACTAGATAATTTCTTTATGGAGAGCCATGCAGTGGCACAGGCCTTGTCCACATGCTCTGATGGAATGTAGAGGGTAATTACAGTACAGTAAGTGGGTAGTGTATGTTATTGCGGTGTAAGGCCTAATCACCTCAGCATAAGATATTATTCTTGTGAGAATAAGAGGTTTCCCTTTCCCTCAAAGCAAACTGGACGCATCTGAGAATAAGTAAAGGAGAACTAGGCCTAACAGGAATAATTTAATTTGGTGTAATCTTGTTAAAACTGTAAGGCAGCAGAATCAGTGCCCCAGTGTGTGTTTGGGCCCTATTACATCCCCTCATCCCCAGGCTCTTCTGTACGATGCATATGGGAAGGCTGCTGGTACACTAGGCAGGTGGCTAAGAGACAGGGTAGTGGCTACTCTACAGACTCTTCTACAATAGGACTACCCTGTGTCCAATACTCTTGAAAGAAACAGGTCACTCCAAAATCAAACCTCCCCTGTGTTCCTCCCTCCCTCTCCTGCTCCATCCCTCTCCTACTGCGACACCCATCAACCATTCATGCCAATAGTCTCTCTGTGTCAGGCAAGCACCACCAACGCCTGTGGGTGAGTTTACAGAACCTGGCTGGCCCTTGACTTGTTTTCCTCAGCCCCCACTGGGTAAGCAGTGCTACTGTGTTAGTGTGCCCAAGATTCAGAAGCTACAGTTTGAATCGATAACATTTGGGATTAGATCTGAGTAGTTTGGGATTAGATTCTTATCTGAGTGAGTGAGTGTACTTGACACCTGATTAAAATGACTCTTGGATGACCCCCTGGTTTATGTTTTGCCATTCTGATGAAGATGAAAATAAAATAAATATGCAGTTCTTTTCTTTTTGTTCCTCACTCAACAATATCACATCTTATATGCAGTATCATATTATATGTATCATCGATATCATAAATAATTTAATATTTGTAAAAAATGATAATATATCAACAATATCATATATATCATATATAGCACCTGAATTCCTTCAACAAGAAGAATGCTGCTGTAGACCCCCTTAATCATGTTTATCTGCGATGGTCGGAAACCCTTAACCGAGTGACAATATCGCATTACCTTTCCTAAGCCCTACTCTGTAGAGGAAGTCGCCCATGCTATCTCACTCAGTTTGATCCAAAAAGAGGAGGCAGATCAAAAAGATTTTAGAGCAGCTTAGAAAGTGTCAAAAGTGCAGTCTCCGTTTTAGCAGTATAAGCCTGGATTATAGGAGTCTTGATAACTGGGCATGCTTAATTACTCATCCAATAATGAGCGTGGTGGCGCTCTGGCTGTGGCCTGCTGGCTGTTCTCTGGCCAGTATAAGACTCTCCTGGCAGGCAGAAAGGATGTACTGTATTAGCAGGCATAGAAGAGATTTGCCCAATGTTGGCCAAACAGTAGTTATGGCCCAGTCCACTAAGCAGTGACGTTGTCGGCCAACTTTACCTTCTTGTCTTCTGCTGTCCCAACAAAATCTTGGCCACATTATCTGTGGCGCAGTCCACTCAACCAATTATTGGCCAACATTGTTTTCTGGCCCAGTTGACAATACTTGGAATGCAGTGAACTTGTAACCTTGCTGGAAGGTTGTGGTCTGGTGACAGGTAAAAGACAGGGCGGGACCAGAGCCATAGACGTACAGAGTTGGGAAAACTCTATTTGAGTTTTTTTTAATTTTCATGGGCACCATGTTGGTACCAAAAGTTCCACGAGAATGACATCGTATGCATGCATGGGTCTAGGTGTAGATCTGACTCTAGCCTGGTTGATTGCTAAACAGGAGCTCTGTAGGAGAAAGCTTGAAGACCAGCTGTGGTCTTAGACACAGTATTCTAGGGACAGCCTCTTGTAATTGCATGCATGGTTATGATCGCATGCTTGGGCACAGAAGGCAGAAACCCTACTCTTGACATTACTGGGGCTCACTTAGAGGAAGGTTGGCTACCAGCAGTGGTCTTAGACACAGTATTCTAAGGACAGCCTCCTGTAATTGCATGCATGGTTATGATCGCACGCTTGGGCACAGAAGGCAGAAACCCTCCTCTTGACATTACTGGGGATCAGTTAGAAGATCCACAATCAGAGGATCCGCCAGGGCTGAGAGAGATTTCCGAAACAATCGTACAATTCCTTCTCCAATAATCTGTCTTTCACCACAAAGAAGGCAAATGCTCAAATCTTTTAATATGTTCAACATTTTCCAGTTGATTCTTCAGAAATTATTTTTGGGAATATTACAATACGTCCTATTTGGAGATTTAGGGGCACAAAGCAGATCCAAAACATGTGCTATGGTAACAGGAGGGGAGGGGATCAAGAGAGTCAATCTGGGGTCCATCCCCATGGGCGAAAGACAAATACCAGGCTTACAAAGACTTAAACCCAATGACATCTTTAATTTGGCTTGTAACGTGACAATCCCAAAAAATAAACTCTGGCCCTTTTAATCTGGGTTGAGTTATTCAGAGCTGTTGGAAGACAGAGAGAGGAACCTGTTTTCTTTTGTTTTCTTCAGAAATATAAATCTGTGTACGCCATTTGTAAATCCAGGATGCAGAATTTTTCTCGCCTTCACAGATGTACATTATTATTTGTTACCGTCCATTCTGACAACCTTTTGAGCACATTGAGTTATGTTTTTTGTCTGACAGAGATGTCATTTCAGCAGCCTGCAGCTTTACATTGGTCACAGCTTGGCTACAGTTAATACACTTTTGCCCTTTGATCTGAAACCTGAGGCCTTAGCTGTGATGTCCTTTGTCCCAGGACTTAAAGTAAGCTACTGTAGATGATAAGATGATCTCATAAAAACCTCCACTTAGACGATCCCACAACAACCTAAGGGAAGAAGAGTACAGTGACATAAATAGCAAAAAAAATCTACATTTGCTTTCTAGTCCTCACTTTATTTTCAGCATTTAAAATCGAATCAAAATGCCACCACATACTCTCTCCACACCACACAGTCAGACCTAATGAGTCCCTCTGACTGAGAGGGGAGAAATGGGCCTGCTGTAAGTTTACATCTGCAGCAAATGAACGGAAGACAACATAGTTATATGTCCATCTCCAATCCCCTGTAGCTCCTAAGAGACTGTACACAGACAAACTGCTGTCGGCTTTGTAATTCCTTACTTATATCAGCAATAACATTCAAGATTTCACATATTAAGCTCTGAGTCGCGGGGCATATTGCTGGACAATTACACTCTGAAACAAGCAGATATGGGGGATCTGAGATTTAATCCTGGATAAGCATTTTTCCGCTCTCCATCTCCCTCCCTCCCTCCCGCCTCTCTACACCACACTCTCTCCATCTACTCCCCCTCTCCCTCCCCCTCTCTCTCTCTCTACCATACTGTTCCTCTCCCTCTCTCTCCCTCCGCCTCCCTTTTTCTTTCACATGACCATATTTTTGTCACAGATACCATGCCCCCTTTTCGACCAGGTTTTTTTTCCTGTAAAAGAGGCTCAGTGAGACTTACCTGGTACAGTATAATAAATGTTATAGACAGAGGACTTCTGAGATATGGGAAGCTGAGCGGATACCCTGCATGTTACACAGCACTGCACATAAAAACAGTAGAAGGAGTCATTTTACAATAGTTCATTAAATTAGAAAGTGACATTAATAATCAACAACGGTGTTGTGCCTTATGATATCCTGCATCCTTGATGGCACAACATGAACTTACATTCTTTAGGTTGAAGTTTAAATAATTTAGCCTATCAAAGCCATGTGCTTTAAAATCAAACATATGAAGCTTCAAGATGAATTGAAACTGTTGAACATTAGTTCTCTTGGTTCCGTTGAGTGGCTTCATTGCAGTTCACTGGTCCTAACTGCACCCAAGAACAATAAGAGTTAGCTCGTTGTGTTCGTTGATGGGCTGGATCCCTATCCCATATGGATGTGGTTACATGTTCCCAGAACAACCCAATTGTTGCAGAACCATCCAATAGTCTATTCCAGGTGGTCTATTCCAGGTGGATGCTACAGTGCATACAGTATCAGTAGTGGATGAGGTGAGTTTCCCCCCATACTATGTACTTTAAATGCACTGCATACTATGTACTTTGAGCACCAGGAACAGTTCTACAATATATAAATCCAATCCAAATCCATTGTGACCCACCACCAACAATGGATCCAGCCTAGTCCAGGACTCAGCATTCAGGCCAGGCCAATGTTGGTTGATCCTGAACTTTCCCCCTTCCGCTGGCCTACAGTACTCTTCCGACCCAGGTCTGCTAAGTACAGGTCAGTACCCTGCACCAGGTCCAGGGCCAAGACCAGGACCAAGGCTCTGTTTGGTTAGCTCTCTCTCCAGCTTCTCCATCAGCTTGTGGAAGGAGGGTCTCTTCCTGGGCTCACTGTCCCAGCAGCCCCTCATGAGAATGTAAACACCAGGGGGGCATTCCTCAGGAGCCTCCATACGATAGCCCAGGACCACCTTCTCCTTCACCTCATTCACAGACTGGTAGTGGGGGTAGAGATGGGGGCAATAGAGAGAGAGAAAGAGAGAGAATGAGAGAGAGTGAGAGAGAGATAGAGAAAGAGAGAGTAAAAAGAAAGAACAGGTGATAAATTGATCACTCTAGGATTCAGCCCAGAATGGGGGTTCTTTAAAGGTCAAGTATGTAGATATTAGTTTTAAAATAGTGTTAAATGGCCATGATAAATCGGATCAATCAAGCATATTTACGTTTAACAAGTTTCAGCGTGGCCACAGAGGGCAGCAAAGCGCCAAAACTACATGCTTCACCTTTAAGTAATTCTACCTGATCCTCAGGGGGCAGGACGGCCATGTCCTTGACCTACAGACAGGCAGAGACAGGGCTGGGGTAGGCAGGTATAAGGGATTGACAGGGAGATAGTGTGTGTCACAAGGGGAGCTGTAAGTACTATAATCTCTTCCACTTTACGTGCACACACTCTGGGTAGGGACGAGTGATAAATTGATCACAATGACAGATTTCTGTGAAAATTACTCACATAGATCTCTAGGATTCAGCCCAGAATGGGGGTTCTTTAAAGGTCCAGTATGTAGATTTTAGTTCTAAAAAAGTGCGAAATGGCCATGATAAATCGGATCGATCCAGAAATGAGAATTCATGACAAAGAACAGACACAGAAAAGCGCTTTCTAAAATCTGGTGTCAAGGTAGAGCACTGGCCTTCAGGTACCATTTTCACATTTTGTTTGTTTACAAGGATATTCAAATATTTGCCGCTATTAGAAAATGTAGCATATTTACGTTTAACAAGTTTCAGCGTGGCCACAGAGGGCAGCAAAGCGCCAAAACTACATGCTTCACCTTTAAGTAATTCTACCTGATCCTCAGGGGGCAGGACGGCCATGTCCTTGACCTACAGACAGGCAGAGACAGGGCTGGGGTAGGCAGGTATAAGGGATTGACAGGGAGATAGTGTGTGTCACAAGGGGAGCTGTAAATACTATAATCTCTTCCCCTATACGTGCACACACTCTCTTCCCCCCCACCCCCACCCCCAACACACACACACACACACACTTATCCATAGCCTAACCCCCAAACTTTCCTACGTTACCTATTTTTGGCTCACCGCCAACAGGGGCTGTTGCCTTAGAAATGAGGCCTACAAGCGCTAATCCAGGTTTATCCCAGTCATTATTACCTGCTTAATGCCATTGCTTTGATTTCTCTGGTTTCCATACCTGCGTAGTGACTAACTGAGACTCCCTAAAAACAGATACTATGTGGATAAAGGTGATCAAGTGGGTCGTTTATATATAGAGTTGAGGAGTTAGGAGTTGAGGAGGTAGGAGTTGAGGAGTTAGGATATAGAGGTCAGGAGTTTCAATACTAGGCCTTAGGTTTCAACTGTTTGTACTGTATTTGACCGTTTTTATCATTCCAGAACCCTAATACAGCTGTGACAAAGACTCCTCCAATACTAGCGATACGATGTAATAAGAGGAAGACCAATATAAGCTCTTTCAGAGCAAGGTGTGCTTCTTCACAAACACACATCATGACAATGATATCAGTCAATATCATATTTATTTCCCCCCCCCCCCGACCGTCTGTCCTCAGCTCTGCCTAATAAGGTTAAGGCCAGGTGAAAGTGGTATCTATCTAGGGCAAATCTCTGTCTTGACGCACTCACCTCGCCCCAACTAACATTTCAAGAGGTAGTCTGTCTACCAGGGGATAAAGGTGTGACGTTAGCTGGATAACCGGTAGTTTAAGGGGGGATGACCACTACCAGCTGTGGCTTAAGTCCCCCCCCCCCCCCACCCCCCCTTCATCGTTGTTAGGACCTGCCCTTCCATAAGTCTGTAGACAGCCCTCCTTAAGTCAGACTAAAGTAACATCGTTAATACTGTTACATACTCTTACATACAATATTGTAACATGGTGTAATACTGTATTAATAGGGGAACATTGGCGTTTGGTGTACAGGGTTAGACATGCTATGACACAGGGGTCACTGGGTCAGACCTCACTGGATCAAATGAGTTCTGGCTCCTCTCTAATTCTTTCTACTTTTATTTTATATATATATATATATATATGTATGCAATATGCTTTCATCCAAAGCGACTTACATTGCAGTGAGTGCATACATTTTTCAGTATATATGGTCCCAGTGGGAATCAAACCCCCAACCTAAGCGTTGTTAGCGCCATGCTGTACCAACTGAGCCACAGCCAAGCACCCTGATTACATTTTGGACATTTTTATTTCATCTACCGTTACACTTTCACATCCTAGAGGAGTCTGAACTCACCATTTTGGGGTAGGGCTGTCGACCGTAAGAGAATGTCTCCCAGAGGAGAACTCCGTAACTCCAAACGTCTGACCTCGTGGAGAATTTCTACAGGACAACCAGAAACAACCACAAAATAACCACAAAATAACACAATTTGTCATCCAGCTTCATGATATCTCCGTTTCAAGGCTGTTAATATAATGCCACTGCATTTCTCTGTAACAATTAATGATGACTTGGTGAGTGATGTTAAATGTGTAAGCCACACTGGCCCACATCAAGCATAACATAAAATCCATATCATCTACTACTGTAAACATACAGTATAAAGCCCCATAAATGTAAAGCTTTATGGGTAAACATCACACCTCTTTCTTCAGGGCCTCGGGAGCGGTCCATTTCACTGGCAGATTGACGTTGTCTGAGGTCTTACAGTCCAGCTTGGTGAGGCCAAAGTCACTGATCTTAGCGACACCCTCATTCGAGACCAGGATGTTACGTGCAGCCAGGTCTCTGTGGACCAGTTTCATCGACTCAAGGTACTCCATCCCCTCACACACATCTCTGCAGAAACAACACGCGCCACGTTAGAAACAAACATACGCATTGTTTCTAATGAAGTCATGGCTGTCATTTATTTTCCTCATAAAAGACTAGAAGAAGGATTTTGAGGCTGACAAAGGGAACTCAATGTGTGCCAGTGCAATTGTACTGTGACTGTGTTTGCTTAGCTGTGTGTAGTAATTATATTAAGTACACATTTCCATGTATGGAATGAATGTAAGGGACAAGAAATATCAAAGTGTGTACTTTTGGGGACTCACAGAGCAAAACGGAATAGCTGGCCAGTGCCGATGACGGAACGTCCCCTTGTCCGTAGGAAGTTAACCAAGTTACCCTGCAACACACAGATGACAAGGAACACCCTTTTACTTATACTTATAATATAATAATATAAATAATATGTTCAGTCGTCTTCATGATGACGACTGATTCAATCATACCAGGGGAGGCTGGTGGGGGTAGAAATCAGAGGATGGGCTCATTGTAATGCATGGAATGGAATAGGGAATGGTATCAAACATGCCTCGCCTGGACCATACTCCTGCCACAACTATGGGACATAGAGCTGAAGTACCTTGGCCATGAGTTCTGTGACTATATGAAGTCCATCGTGTAGGATCACCCCCAACAATCGCACCAGGTTCTTGTGCTGGAGTTTCCTATGGAGAGAGTCCACATCAACAACAATAGCACTTTATTCCATGGTACAGAAATGACCAGGTACTGTAATGACCTGGTCAGGTATTTAGCAGTAGATATTAAACAATAAAATGATAATTACACAATCAATCACTTTTTTGTTTTATAATGATGAAACTTTAAATCATAAATGTATTTAGTATACACAGATGGGTGTACTGTAGGTGAAGCAAAGCTAGACAAGGAGAGGAATCCACTTTAGAGTATTAGGATTCACCCCATGGGCTCAGACTCACGTCATGACTGTGGTCTCCTGCAGGAAGGCCTGTGCAGTGACATCACATTTGATGTTCTTTACCGCCACCTTCTGGCCCATGTAGTCCCCTCCATACACCACTAGAGGGACAGGAAGAGACATGGACAGTCAGTTGCACCTGTAACATCTAGAATAGGATTTCTCAAGATATATGTAATATGCGAAGTCTTAAAAACAATTACATTTCTTCATGGTTGTACAGTACCAACCAACCAATTGTCTGGGGGGGATATGTCAGTTTGTTGAATGATGTTTCTAAGCCTCACCTCCAAACTCCCCCTCTCCTATACTCTCTCCCAGAGTCAGCTTCCTGATGTCCAACAGCCATCCCGCTGTGACACACGTGTGAACACACACACACACACACACACACACACACACACACACACACACACACACAGACAGACAGACACACACACCACACACACACCACACACACCCCGACACACACCCCGACACACACCCCGACACACACCCCGACACACACCCCGACACACACACACACACACACACACACACACACACACAGAGACATTACAACATGTTTCAAAGGAAGTCTCACCATATAAAATATGTTAGCCTAAAGGAAGCCAATAAAATGATGTGGTTACTTACATTTAGACAGCTCTAACTCAGCTGACTTAGTTCCTTCTTTCTCTTTGGGCTTCAGAAGAGTTGTAGCAATAGCTCCCTTGTTCTTGGAGTAAAACTAAAGACACATGACAAGTGAAGGATCTTGTGACTCTGGGTGACAATCTCACAACATCAACACATATGATCATATGATAATTGTTTGTACTGATACAAAGTAATGTTCTTTGTTCAGGCATAGGCTATCATGTGTTCTTTCTTTTAGGATTTCAGAATAGTCTACTCTCTCAGGGTGGATGAACTATGCTCTCATCAACACTTTTGGACATCAACATAACACAGTACTACTACAAAGTACTACTTGCACTTGCCCCACCGAGAGTCTAGCAGCGTCATCAGCATCAACGAGTTAGATAATGGAAACACTGCAGCTCTTTGTAACGCATTTGTGACTAGCTCATGACTATCACAGACACACAGTCAAGATTGTACACTGACACACTCTGCCTTGCACTTAGCTGTCAGACTCTGTAGGAATCAGCTGTCTACCACTGTCTGTTAATAGATTACCACATGACTCTCTGTGAGTTTCCTCACTGGAGTTAGTCAGCGATCCGAGTCAGGCCTAATGATGTCTGTAATACATAGATAAGGGAGGAGAGAGAGATATTTAGTGTTTAGTCCCTTCTATCTCCAAACCCCATGGCCCTGGTGCTCTCAGTAGCTCAATAGCCTCTGGAAAGCCTGGGACAGATAAACCTTCCTTTCTAACTGTAAAAAGTGGCATGTATTTGTAATGTCACACTATGTACCTTGGTGGGTTCAAATTGAGTTCAAAGTGATCCTTTTACCACAGAGAGGTTTCCTACTTGTATTACTTCACAGTATATAGCTGACAGTGAATTTCAGCTTTTAGTGTTTTTGTATGTGGAAATCGTATATTCTTATCCTCAATAGTTTCTATTCTCAGTTGCTCTCCTCAACAGAAAACCTACTGATGATAAGTATACAGTATCTCCATCCGATTGTGAATACCTTTATTGCATCACTTTGATTAGCTTATATCATCCGAGAGTTCAAATACATAATGGTATTTCGCAATATGTACACTCACTGAACACTTTATTAGGAACACCTGTACACCTTCTCATGGTGGAGGTGGTGTAATGGTATGGGTAATGTTTTCTTGGCACACTTTAGGCCCGTTAATACCAATCAATCGTCGCTTGAATGAATGCCACAGCCTATTTGAGTATTGTTGCTGACCATGTGCATCCCTTCATGGACACAATTTACCCATCTTCTAATGGCTACGTCCAGCATGATAATAATCTTGTGGATTGAAGGATTGAAGCTGTTTTGAGAGCAAAGGGAGGCCCTACCCAGTATTAGTATAGTGTTCCAAATAAAGTGGTTGGTGAGTGTATTTCTCTGTCCCCGTCTCACCTCTATCATGTCAATGAGGTTGTAGAAGTACTGGGTGTTGTCGATGGTCAATTTGTTGTCTTTGTAGATGACTCTATAGTGGATGACTTCCCTGGAGAAGCTGACACACAGGACGTAGTCACCGGGGTGACGGATGGACTCACGCACCAGGAACAGCCCGTCCTCCATGGGTCGCATCTTTGACACGGCCTCTGGGCCCGAGATCTTCCCATGGAACCAGCTACACACAGAGATCATAGAATTAGACATATTGTAGTACTGTTAGGGTTAGTCTCCCAGACCTGGATTAAGTCTAATCCAAGACTAAAAAATAATTTGCAGAGTCTTCATTGAAAGCGTAATTTAGTCCAGGATTTGGCATAATTTGTGTTTCACAAATCATCACATATGGGCATATTCTCTATCTCGGTTATTGTGCTATATGTGTGCCGTACTGTTACTGCTGTATCATACTCATACAGGAAATGTCAACATCATACTCAAGAACACTTGTGGTGTGGATGTCAATTAATGGTTAACAAAAAGGAAAATGAAAAACTTGAACTTGAATGCATAAAGTATACCATGTGTCAAACTCAAGGCCCACCACGTCATTTTATGTGGCCCGCGAGAGCTTAAAAAGTACATTATTGTCTTAAAATAAAAGTATACGCTGCTTTACAGCGTCCAGCAGGGGTGTCCAAACCTTTTTTTAAAGAGGGCCAGATTTGATAATGTGAAGATGCCCGGGGGCCAATTTTTTTTTAACAATAAAAGTTACATACAAATGCACTGTTCTATAACAATTTTATTTTCATTGTCACAATTATCTTTTTTTTTTTAATTGCAATGGAACCAAATGTAAGCCACTCAGGCGTGAACAAATCAAAAAAAAAAAAAAAAGAATTCTGCCTTTCTTTCACATCTGGAGTCAGATAACATAGAACAAACTGTATGGAATACCTTAAACTTCCATTTAGTTGATAAAAATCTTAACCTCATGTTCATTTTAAACATGACTTATTATGAGTAATGCAAAGTCTGTTAATATTAAAATTTAAAACATATGACTCTTGCTCTTGTCTTTCACAAGATCATTCAGAAAGTAATATTTTGTGTCACATCTACAGGTACATAACACCAGCAGGCAAACCTATTCAAAAGTTGAATACAGTTATAACTATATGCACTTGGACTATAAGTCCAAGTGCATATATTTATAACTGTGCTTTTGGCTTTCACTGTTAATAGTGGCAGATGTTACCATTCAAAACACTCAGAATTTCAGATTGACCAAGAAACAGGTAACTGAAACAGGTAAGCGAATAGAATTGATTGCCTTGACCACGGGTTTTATAACATGATCAAATTTGAGATGTTTTGCGCAGAGAGCCTGCTGGTGAATTATACAGTGGAGTATAATAGCGCTACCTCCTTCTTCGCTGACTTTGTTGCAGATCAATGTGGACAATCCACTTCGTTCACCAACCATGGCAGGCGCACCATCGGTAATAATCCCACTAACTTTACTGTTTGGCCTTTAAGGCTTTGGAGGTCACGCAGCTCCTCTGTTATGTTCATGTCATCGTCAACTCCTCTCAAAAAAATCAGTAGCTACGCAGTGTCAGATGCATCTGTGCTTTTATCGCAGGCTAATGAAAAATAATCAAAAGTCACTCCCCTGTCCCCCAATTGTCTCTGAATATCTGATGATATGTCCTCTATTCTCCGTGCCACAGTGTTACGAGCCAGGCAAACATTAGCAAATTCTTGCTTCTTCTCGGGGCAAATGTTCTCCACCATTTTCATGACAGTCTTTGATAAACGTACCCTCTGTGAAAGGTTTGCCATATTTGTGATTAACATGGCCACTTCGTAGCTGCTTTGGTGACGTTTTCATTTGACTCACAGGCCCGCGTGAAGAGTCGCTGTTCTGAGGCCAAAGCAGCGTGGAGTTGCTTCACTTTTTCAGCGCGCTAACTCCCTGTTGGCTTGTCGTATGCGTTAGCATGTTTTGTCTGGTAGTGTCTCTTTACATTGAATTCCTTAAACATGGTAACAGTCTCTTGACAAATTAGACAAACACAATTGCTATAAATAAAAAATATTGTAATTCCCATCTCTCCTGGAAGCGTCGGCTCTCACTGTCAACTTTCCTCTTTTTATTTACTGGCGCCATGGCAGAAACTAGCGAGAAGTGTTCACAGCAAGGTCACATAGCCATATAGTTAGAGTTCACCATGCGGTGAAAGGAGAAATTGCATTTTGAACCTTTTATGATTTATTTATTCTGTTTGACAGTCCTAGCGGGCCATAAAGAATACATTATAAAACCGAAGCTGCGGGCCGTGTGAAATCTGACCGCGGGCCGTGATTGGCCCGCGGGCCGGACTTTGGACATGCCTGGCGTACAGTGACCATAAACTACATCTCCCACAATGCATGTCAAATTTGTGACCCGCGAAATGACGGGATCCTGCCGCTAGATCGCACATCGGCGTTTGACTAAACCGGTGATGGATATGAAAAAGATCTACAAATAATCCCAAAATGTCCAAGAAGAGAAAAGTCGATGCAGAGGGAAGGCAATTTAATGAAAGGTGGGAAGGCGAATACATGTTTTTGCTTCAAGGAGAAAACCGATATGTCTTCTGTGTTACGAGGCAGTGTCGGTGATGAAGGAGTACAATAAAAAAAAAAGTTGATTTGTAATAACTTGTTTAGTCATATTTGTCTTTGTTATTCACTTGAAAAGTTTGATCTTTGATTGATGGAGTAATGTGGGTTTCTTAACCTGATAAATTAAAGGGATTTATGTTATAATAACAGTGCAATGTGCTTACATATATTTTTACATTTATGTAAATGCATGTACAATATTTGTACACTTGAATAAATAATAATCAAATGCAGACAGTTATTTGTATACAGTCTTACAGTTACAACCGATCCTTTGAGGGCAACCATGATGCTGATGTGAAAATTAGTTTGACACCCCTGCCATAGAAGAGAAAATAGGAAGTGAACATGGCACCCCTGCTATAGGTGACACCCCTGCCATAGATGAGAAAATAGGAAGTGAACGTGGTCTGATTGTTGAAAAAGGAAACAGACAGAAAAGTAGACATATACATAGCCTTGAAAAGACCTACGGCATCAGGCTGAGACTGGGGTCTATACGAATGGCCCCTCGCTCTCGGACATTGGTGGCTGAAATGACGCCTTCCTCCCCTGTCGTATTTTGTCTAGCCTTGTAATGCCCCTTCCCCTAGAAAACAACATAAAATAACCTTCTATACAACTCAAATACATTTAATTTTTGTTCAATGATCAACTGCTATCATACAGTACAGCAACTGTGAAAAGAGTCCTAACAGTGCTGTTTTGTAAGCACAGTACAAAAACAGCAGTTTGCTTCATTATTTCAAGTAGGCTAATGTAAATTCATGTTCCATAACACGATAAACCCCTTGACATAAGAAGCTCTTAAACCTGCATTGCTGCCAAAACAGAGTATAAATCATTGTCTATGTTTGAATGTCAACACATACTACATAACATACATAACATACCACTTACTGTAGAACGCATAGCCAATACATTGCTTCATTCTGCAGTATGTACTGCATGTTAGTGTGGATATTGGAACATAATCATTGTACCATTTCTGTCTCCATGATAGTGAGGATGTCTCCTTTTCGATAGGCCAGCTCCCCAGCCTTGGGCTTGTTGTGGTTACTCTTGGCCACACACTGTGTGCCAGGCATCCAGCTCTTCTAGAAGAGGAACAGTAGAGTAGAAGGGAAGGGAAGGGAAGTTAAAGACCATGATGGAGCTTCAACACTGACAACGTCATCTGGTCTTAAACTATGAGTCATCCTGACTAATGAGTAATTTTCCTGTGATCCATATCAAAATAACATTTAGAAGAGTAGACGTAGTCAGTGTTTCATCAGATATGATTAAATGCTTGACACTCTTGGGGCCGGTTTCACAGACAAGGCTAAAAAGCATCCTCGGTGGCAATTTGCCATTGAAAGTATGAATTAGGGACTAGGCTTAAGCCTTGTCGATGAAACCAGCCCTTAATGGTAGGGTTTGGGTACTCTTTACTATGAACAACCCAGTTTAATGATAAAAAAGTAGCTTGTATTTTATCTTAAATAGCAGTACATGACCATTTCAGAGTGTTGTAAAATACAGTGGAAACGTACCGTTGCCATCCTACAGAGTAAGTCTGGGTGGACGTAAAATCATGAGGGGCACACACACCTGTTCACACACCTGTTCAATGAGAGCAAATGTCAACAACATCTAAAGAAAAAAAAGTATATATATATATAAAGACTTTATTAGGAACACCTGTACACCTTCTCATGGTGGAGGTGGTGTAATGGTGTGGGGAATGTTTTCTTGGCACACTTTGAGCCCGTTAATACCAATCAATCATCGCTTGAATGCCACAGCCTATCTGAGTATTGTTGCTGACCATGTGCATCCCTTCATGGCCACAATTTATCCATCTTCTAATGGCTACTTCCAGCATGATAATGCACCATGTCACAAAGCAAAAGTCGTCTCAAACTGGTTTCATGAACATGACAGTGAGTTTAGTGTTCTTCAGTGGCCTTCCCAGTCATCGGATCTGAATCCAATAAAACACCTTTGGGATGTAGTCCTTTGGGATCACTTAGAACACAATACTATGATCTAGACCAGAGAAATACATTGTCTGCAAAAATCGAAATGAACTGTATGGCCTATCCTACACCTCATCTAGGTTACAGTAGTCACAACAAGTGGGCTACATTCATCAATATATATCACAATATCACAATATTACATTGTCTGGAATTCCTCAACAATGTCAGGTAGCAATGCAGTAAAGCAGTCAAGGTAGCAGCTTCAGACGCAGTTTGGTACCTGTGGCTCAGCAATGAGGTGTCCTGAATGATCCAAGGACAGAGAGGGCTGGCGAGTATATTGTAAGTATAGCCTACAGCAGGCGCTAGAATAACATACATTTCCTTAACGAAGCACAGGTTGTCTCATAAGCTGGAGCGCATTTGTCTAAAATGTCACTGAACATCTTGACTTTTCTTACCATTCCAGTTTCTCGGCGGGTGCGGAGGGTGTAGTAGCCTACCGTATTATTCTCCCGTCGGTTATTATTAGCGGTGAAGATTTAACAAAGCATACACGGGTAGAGAGAGAGAATGAGGTAAAGGCTTCCTTCTCTCATAGTAAAATACATTGTCTTGACCACAACATCGGAAGTCGCGTCCTCGAGTAGGAGTCGATGAGCACGCGTCACTGTGGAGATATTCTGAACCAATTTGGTGCCATTTCCCTTATGCAGTTATGAATATGCAATATGCGGGAGGGTTTATTACTCAAGTTGCTCTTTTATGGTAGCCCTCGCATATGACCAACGCTACATCACAAGATGTATTGACATAAAAACGGTGTGTGACTGTGGTTACCAATCAATAATAACACACGTCTTCAGAAAAACGGTTTTAAAGTCTTTAATATTGATCCTTGGTTTTAGGCGCCACTACAAAGACATTCAAATAATATAACAGCAACGTTCACACTCCATTTAACAATACAAAGTAAACAATCCTCCTAAATTAAAAACAAAACAATGGGTTTGTGAAGATGACCTTTGTAAATAAAATCAACGTGAAATAAAAAGCACAAGCTTCTTACAAAAATCTGTGCATTTCTCCTTAGCTCTTCATCATACATCATTATGGATATTCAGATCTTTAAAATATTGCATGATTCAGTATCATTTTATTAAAATGTTCCCCTTTCCGAACCTTCAGTCGATAGCTATTAAATCTCTTACAGTATACACAAAAACAATGCAGGCACAAGGAAGAAAGTCCAAGACTTACCTAAACCCTTGATCATGTCAGTAGATACTAGATAGTCCATAATTCTACATTTTTCTCACTCACTCACTTACAACAGTCCAAAAAACAGATTGTGAATAGGCAAAGTTGAAATGATAAAAATATGGCTGCATATAACAACATCATTGTCATTTTATAAGTGCTTCATTCTCTAAGCATGCTAGACTGTGCAACACAAGAGCTTTCCGTAACTCCTCTCTTTGAGACAAAACATGTTATACACTACCCAGTGATTTATTTCCTCAAAAGCTTTAAAAATGTGGTGAAATCAGATAAAGTAGAATTTCACTTCTCAGGTATCTGACAATTTCATGGGCATCTTTTAAAAGCAGTACTTTTCTAGACCACATGGAGAGTGCTTTTCAAAGTGTAACGTTCCCCCCCCCCCCCCCCCCCCCAAGTTTCTTTTCATAGACATCACACCTGATCAATTTGTCATTACCTTTAGGCACAATGAACAGTACGTTTTTGAAACTTTCTTTCTTTGTTTTTGACTTCATACCCTCTCAATAAAATGTCTTCACTCTAGACCGATGAGCAGAAGCCGTCTTTTTCCCCTTTACACATGTCAGTACATGCACCTACGTTAGTAACTCCTACAGAGGAGTATATCACAAACACTTGAACTGGCCTGTGCAGCAGGGATTAAAACCTTCCTTCAATAAGAAAAGCTGACAGGGGAGGAAAAAAAAAAAAAAAGAAAAAGCTGAAAGTGCTTCATTAAAATGTAGGCATCTTTGTCAAGAGTACTTACAGTACCTACTGTAGAAGACAATGGTAAGTAACAGTGGCTGGTACAAGTACTGTCAAATGGGGGGAGGTTTCAGTAGCTTGTGGGCAAATATTCTGGATATGGAATGATGCAATCGTTAGCTCCCTTAAACCTCTGACGTTAAAGCCAATTTTCAGAACACTTGTAAAAGGTAGACGCAACAATATGACATCATCATACACAGTGGAACGACTTCCCCTGACAGACAAACAAACAAACAACAAACATCAAATCTCCATTGTTCCATTGTTGACTCTCTCCCACATGAAAGTACCTCAAGGGAGGGCACATATCGGGAAGAGCCAATGAGGGCAGTCTTTGTAAAACTTTAAGTCTGTTCTCAATTATACTGCGTCTGTCAGTGGTACGTTGCCCAGCTGTGTATGAAGATGTCATATAGCTGCCTCCACCTTGATGTACATTTACAGTACATGACAGTACAGTGTGGGAAAGAGTTACAGTAAAGAATATTCATCTTCCCTCATTCCCTCCTCTCTGTAGAAGAGGCAGAAATGATACAACTATGTCAGTTATTTTCATATAGATGTACAGTATAGATTATTTTTTAAATGATAAATGTAAAGGATGTGTATCAGTATAGACTACAACTACACTCTACTCTGGGGGAAGGTCAAGCGTCCTCTGTTTCCTCCTTCTTGTCCTTCTTTCCCTCCCCCTCTCCTTCCCCTGTGTCGCTCCCATCCCGTCTCCGCTTGCGGTTTCGAGCACTGGCCTTGGATGCTGGCAGGGATTCCATCCCCAGAACCTTGTGGATCTGACGGAACGCGAGCAGCCGCAGGGCATGCTGGGAGCCAAGAAAGGGGTGGGGGGTGGGGGTGGGGGGGGTCAGTGGAATTCAAACCAAAACACATTCACTCAAAATGATTGGTTGGTAGGTAAACACAAATGGATTGTTATCATAGTACTGTAAGTATTATAAGCAGCCGTTAAATTGGGATTCTATAGGTGGTGGAACTGTCCCCTCAAACTTTTAACAGTGTAATAATAACATAACAAATCCCACAATGAGTCTGTGTGCAGTGACCAAAATACCTGTGCGCTGGCAGTAATATCTTCCCTGGCTTGTTTGGTCATGCTCCCTAGAGCATCAGTTTGGTCTTTCTCACAGGGGTCCAGCAGACCAGGCCCATCTAAGTAGAGAGAGGAACACATTTAGATTAGATTGTATTGTCCTCCAAGGACAGACAGTCCATTCAGCTGTTGAGGGTGTCTATGGGGATGAACCTTCTGCTGAATCAGGCTTTCTGACAGAAAAAGCACCGGTACCTGCCACCAGAGGGGGTCTTTTGCAACAGGTCTTTTGAAACAGAGGTGGAGTGGGTGGTCATGGTCTGAGGCTATGATGGTTGTGTTGGGATTGCTTTGTTGTTGAGGTCAGATGTTACTGTTAAGAATGCATTTGAACCCCTCTGGTTGTGCCTTGAGCGTCCTAAAAATGTCTCTGGGTCATGAGTCAGTCCCCAATATGGCCTCCAAAACGGTCTTGTTTCGTCGAAGCCTACACCTACCCTGTGGAAAATGTATTGCCCATCACCCAAAACAACAGATGGTCTGCACCAAGGACAAAGTCGAATAAAACTGTGTGTACTGCTCTGAAAAAGTTAGTTACGCCTTCCGGCTGTGTTTGACTGCCCAAAACTCTTGATCGTCTCCTTTTTCTGGACCCCAACATTACCAAAATAGCAAACCTGCTGTTACAGTTCATATCCACATGGACCTCTTTAGTTAAACAATCTCTCTCTCTCTCTCTCACCTGGCAGCAGTATGCCAGTGGCGATGCACTCTAGGACCCTACGCATGGCCTCTCCTGGGCTGAGGGGCCCTGTGGCACTGCTGATGGCCTTCTCAACCAGCAGCTCCATGGCCTTGGAGGGGAGGGGGGCACAAGATACTTCAGTATACACACAAACACACACACACGCACACACACACACACACACACACACTTGGGTGGATGACTTGAAAAATGTAACCCATTACTATTACACAACATGACAATAAAAGTATTTTTTTTTTAAAATGACTGAGCGGCTCCTCACCCAGCCTGGCATCTTGCCCCAGGTAGGCACACGTTGGCACAGATCCCTCAGTAACCTGATGATGATCACACAGGACTGCAGACCGTTGGCACGCGCCTGAAGACATCGCAAATACGCACACTTGTTACAGTAGTGTGTTACACAAATAGGTTTTATCAACTGCATGTCTCCCGTGACCCTCGGGAAGGTGCGAAGTTTGAGCAGGATTGAGGATCGTCCATTTAGACAAATAAAAACATTTGTGTTCTAATTCTATTCTATTGTTTGTTAGTGGAGTTTGTTCATGAGGATTCCGCATCCCATTCTTTGGGCAAGTAGGCACTCAGGGGTGAGTCTTGTTGTCTAATCCCATTCCATTGTTTGTTAAATGGAGTATGTTTACAAAGACTCCACACCCCATTCCTTAGACAAATAGGTGCTGTACTTTAGGGTGGGCAACTCGGCGTTTGTACCGGTCATTTCTGTGTTTACCTGGAACCATTTGGCATGTCTCAGAGCAGCGAGGTATTCCAGGCACTTCCTCTTGTTCAGAACGTCAGGAGGGTCCTTCTCAGCCACACCTTCAGTAACAGAGAAAATAAAAAATATACAGTATGTTGTTCTCTACGCCTGAATTAGGACTATGATGATATTCTCAACACGTATCCATCCTTTGTCATGTCTGTCGACAGTGGATTCACATAGCAACATTCAAGAACAAACCGTTATGACAAAACCGTTATGACTTCTTGACTATCCAGTGTGTACCACTGCAGTAATTGAAAGCGAAATATATTTACACAGAAAAGGCCTGGGGCTTTCCCATCTTCCAAGAGCTCTGTTACAGGGGAAATACATTGAAAGTATATCACGTTGCCTAGGTCTGCTGATACAGAGGGACACTGATCAACAAACCCAAACAGAATACAATGGAAAATATTTTAGCAAGTTTTCCAAGTAGGACATACAGAAATAGGAAATGCTGATCGGCTCACATTGTAGGTGAAGGAGTGTTTACATCTCACAATGGTTCTGAACGTGGCCTGCACGACAATAGGTATAATTCATTTATCGATTGTTACTTATTCAATTATAGAGACCACTGTGTGGAGATAGAATTACACTCCGACACCTTGTCAGTCAATAATGATAATGCCATTTCAGTTAGCAGGGATGAGAGATGAGGAGGGTCGGGCAAGTTGTAAGACTTTATAGCACTTCTTTATCAACTACTGACCAATCAAATGATGACTAGTAGACATTGATACAGCCTACATTGAGTTCAATGTCAAAAAAAGAACATCTCAAATAATACTGTGAAAGGTTTTAATATTGATCATGTAAGTGTGCACTCATCCCTGGGCATCATCTGAACATTGCTCATTACTTCAATTGTTTCTATGGTTTCACAAGGCCTACAGTGTCTGAGCATATGTCCATCAATACACACACCCTATTGGCACAGAAAGGTCGGAGAGCCCTGCTTTAGATTCCCATGTTGGACCAAAGAAAAGTAAAACCAGGGGGCCTACTGGGACTGCAAAAAATGGGTTTAAATTAAAATAGAAACAAATTAATGGGCTAGTCCAGTGATACACAATCCTGTTCCTGGAGAGCAGCAGTGGGTCCATGTTTTTGTTCCAGCCTAATGCCATCACACCCGATTGAACTAATCAACTGATCATCACAACCTTGATTAGCTGAATCAGGTGTCACTGCTGAATTGGAACAAAAACCTGTTGTACAGTGGCTCTTCAGGACCAGGAGTGAGGATCACTGGGCTAGTCCATTAGTTTTACTTCATTTCGTGGGGGCTAAGGGACAGGAAAAAAACACAAGTATTGTTCTATTTGGATGAAGTCAACTGGGCTTGGTTAAAAGTCCCATTTTGTTTCTTTTTTTTCTCCTTTCAGGGGTTGTTGAGTTAAGACTGGGGGTCAGGTGACACAGTGCATTTGGACTGAAAGCTTTGGCTTCTCTAACCTTTCTCAGCCTGCTCCTCCTTCTCAGGGGCAGAGTCCTCCCTCATCCGCGGCGAGGTGAGAGAGATGGTCACCTGCATTTTGGGCTCCTTGCTCGAAAATATCACGATGGTGGCTTCCTCAGGGTGAGCCTGCACCTCATACTGATCTTCAAAAAATGTCTGCCGGTTAAAAGGACACTGTGGATTACTCACTACAGAGGAGGAGGGGTTGTCTTTTGGACTGGGGGTTGGGGGGGGGGGGGGGGGGGGTAGGGGTGAAATAGCTTTCGGGGGCAATGGGGTAATAATGTCAACTGTCTGTGACCCCACCAGATATTCAAATTATTTCACAATAACTGTATTTCACAGATTACAAAGCCCCCTAGGTAGAATAAGGAGCCAGTGGAGAAGAGCATGGGCATAACCGTTAACAGTTTTACCACTGTTACACATATTCTCAAAAGGAACTAAGTGAGTTTTTAGCAATTGCCCCAGTCTCGCTCTGTAGGGTTCAGGTGTCATAACCAGGCAGCGGATCTAAAGATCAGTCAAAAGCACTTCTGATAAAACACAGGCACAGCAGAGGAAGGAGGAAGGAATTGGAACACCCCACATATAAATCTACATGTTTTATTTGGTGTAAATTCTCTATCCCTTGAATAGCCCTACTGTACCTTGTAGGTTGTGTTTTTACCAAAGGAGAGGAACGGAGTTGTATCTCACCGTCTTAGTGATTAAGATCTCTGAAGTACAGTATCTTTGATCAATTAAATACTCTTCAAATACATCTGAATCTGAATTATTAACACAATCAAAAGGAAAGTTCCCATTTCACTGTTTATTCTGATTTCACACACTTCAACCACCAGGTGCCTCTTGTGATTCAAGTCATCTAGGGTGGTTTTTGACAATGAAAACTACATATTTCCCCATTTTTCAGCATTGCATCTATGTGACAATGTGACATCTTGCCCAACAGATACGATGGGAAAAGGTCTCCTTTTGTTTTGTGTGAACATTAACAGTTCCTCAAAAAGGTTGTGTTTAAAATGTCTGGAGTGGAATCCAACTGCAATTTAAAAATCCCCCACCTCTCTCTCACACACAGTGGATCCCCAAATCAAATGGTACTTACAGAAGCAGTCACAAGGCTGCTTGCATAGTGCTTCCATGACAGAGAAATGAATAGACTTCTTACCGCTAGTTCCTTGGGCAACTCCTTGGCAATGTTCTTGAGCAGAGAGACGGTGGGCTTCTTGGCAGCAAGCAGGATGAGTTCTACGTTCTTATCCCCATGTAACAGCAGCCCCTTGGCCAGGATACCCACCCTCATCACCCCCTTCAACATCCGTGCCTGGGATTCAGCCCTAGGGAAGAGAGAGGGAAGAGAAAGGGGGAGGGAGAGGGAGAGGGAGAGGGAGAGAGAGAGAGGCATCAGGCTTTAGTACTCTTGAATACCACTGATTTGATTCCATGAGAACAAGAGAGAGAAAGATAGACAGAGTGAAAGAGTGAGAGTAAGACAGACAGACAGACAGACAGAGAGAAAAAGAATGAGAGAGAGATAGACAAATAGAGGACAGAGCACAACAGACATGCATACAGCTGACCCTTTCTCCTCTGCCTCATCAGTAGTAGTAGTGGTAGTGGTAGTTGTTGCAGCATCAGCAGTGGCGGCGGCAGCAGCAGCAGCAGCAGCAGCAGCAGCAGCAGCTGGTGTCTCTATCTCCAGTAGTGAGTCCGACACCAGTTTGAGGGCTCTCTCTGAGTGAGAGACTATCCTCTGCACGGCCTGCAGCTCCTCTTCCACGGGGTAGATGGTGGAGTGTTTGGCCATGATGTGGCGGTCGTCAGGAGAGTCTGGACGACGCACAGGCTTAGGGCAGAAGAGCTGAATTAAACCGGGCCCTCTCTGAGAACTAGACAGAGAGAGAGACCTATACATAGATAAAAGAGATGGATTTCTGGTTTCTGGTGTCGAGATGACTTTCAATTTGTTTTTCTTTTCAAGTGATCAGGATCGCTATCAATAAATGGTTGCTTTACTGTTCACGAATGATAACAGGTACATTTAGTACATAACTGTGTATGACCAAAACCTGACGGGGTGCCTGTTTGCAAATGTTAAATGACTCCACTCACCAGTAGGGGGGGCACTGGCATGCCAGGCCGGCTCATGAGTGGAGGGGGGGCCATCCTGCGCCTCTGCTCGCCCCAGTACAGCTGCTCCTCCTCCATTCTCCTCCAGTACATGTCCTCCTCATAGCGCCTGACATAGGAGATATTACACAGCACACTTTTAGGTTGAGGTAGATAAATAAATAAATAGCCAAATGACTGAAACAAACTGACATTTTGCTTCTATGAAGAGATCATGTGAGTGACAGGCATATCAGGGGGGAAAGACGAGGAAAAAGGGAACTGCCATTAAAGGAACACACTCCATTGACGAAGGCATGGGAAGCCCCTTGTGGTGAATCTCCACTGCGTAGGGGCAACTTGAACCTTGCATCTGACTCTGACCTCATCTCCATGTGACAGTTTAGCCCTATGGAGTGGGATGAAGTTGCCACAGACACATCTAACCTAGTCTACAGTCAGCTCGGCGTCTCATCCCTGTGAAGGTCAGGATTTGAGGAGGGCCAGCTGAGTGTGTAGATGAGTGTGTAACCCGAGCCCTGCTGAGTCTGACCTCATCTCCATGTGCCAGCGCTGCTCGTCATCTCTCTGTCTCTTCAGGACAGCCTTCTGTTTCTGTTTCCTTAGTTTGCCCTCCTGCAGCTTCCTGGCTCGGTTACTGGGCTTGATCTCCACCGGCAACTCAGGGTTCACCTTCTTCTACATGACGGGAGGGAGAGTAACAACGTCAAGGAGGAGTTGACTGTGTTATAGGCAGGTGCCTATGAATGTGTTATAGACACATTTCAATGGGTGAGCAAAACAGTGAGCCGGGTCATCGTGCTGCCTTGAGAGAGTCTGCCATCTAGTGGCAATAGTTGAGCAGTGACTATTATTTCTTATGTTGTAATACAGTGGCAGCCAGCTCTAGAAGCATCTTTCCAAAGGCCTAGCTGCATATGATGTATTTTCTTACCTTGTACTGCAGTCGATGCCTTCGTCCCTTCAGGTGCATGTCTTTAGCATTGGGGTCATTGAAGCTGCACTCACAGAGTTTACAGTGGAAACGAATCACCTTCCCATCGTCGTTACGTACCTGAGGAACAACAGGGATACCACCCAAGTAGATTAGAATCTAAGATATTACAGACTGTTGTCTGTTGTTGTTGTTGAAAACATTGAAACAACTGCCCTCTGACACCGGGCTCACATTAGTGAGAGGAGACGTTAACACGACTGAGATGCAACGCCTTCAGTCACAGGAAGTGTCCTCCTACCTCCTCTACATAGTCGTGTCCCACAGGCTGGACGTCCCCCTTCCCACCCGCTCCATCACCATCCTCATCCTCACTGGCTGGCTCGCTCTTGGCCTCCTCCGCCTTGGCTACTGTAACAGGGGGCGTGGCAGGCTTGTTGGCTGAAGGGGAGACGGACCAAACGTCAGTATGAGCAACACGATATAATGTTGTTTGAAACTAAAATGTATAATTACAGGCCAGTGTTCCAGACACAGATTAAGCCTAATACTTCAGTAAAAGGGATCTATTGAGTCCAGGAAATTGCCCAAATCGGTTTGACAGAGCAGAAGTTTCAGAATAGCTTCAACATATACTGTACAATCCAAAAGTTGATCATGCCAAGTAGTGGTTGTTGTTAGGAGAAGATTTACCAACGATGGTTATTTTGGGTGGGACTGGCTTCTTGACGGGTGCTACAGAGGGCTTGACGGCGTTTACAACTGCAGGCTTGGAAGGTGCTACCGGGGCAGTTGGTGTGGTGACGGAGACAGGGGCAGGCTTCCCAGCTGTTGAAGTTGTGTAAACTGGAGCAGAGTTCACTAGAACAGGCTCAGTAGAAGGGATAGGTTTACCAAGCTTTGTATGGAGCTTCACAACCTGTGACATAAAGAAAAAAGAGAAAAAAAAGAGAAAACATCATTTCAAAAGAGAGAACAAATACCACATCACATTTGTGAGGTTAGGGAGGGGTGGAGTGGGGAGGAGGGATATCAAAGAAAACACCAAACACATATGCCCTTCAGGCCTAAGATCCCAAATGAGGCTAATCAGCATGAACAGTTTCTAAGACAGCTGCCTTATGATATCCTCTAACCAGACACCAAGTTGCTTGATTTCATTTGATATGCAGTGAGTGCAGTTGTGCGAACCTTCTGGTGCTTGGCTCCTCTGATGTGAGCAGCGTAGGCGTCTACCCCGGTACAAGAGACGTCACAGAGCTCACAGCGTAGCTGGGTCTGGACCCCCCTCGGCCCGTTACTGCTCCCCGCCTGAATACCAGACTTCAGGGCTGCCTCCTTCTTCTTGTGCTTCTGGCCCTCTAGATGCTCTCGGTACGTCTGTGAAAACAAGGATTTAACCAGGTCAGTGGATAGAATCCAACCAGTGTCTTATATAGTCTCCAACCAGTTCCGAGGGAATGTATCGGCAATTAAACAATGGCTAGATGGTTCTAAACTAGTCCTACAATGTGTACAATCTGAGGCGTTTTACATTTTAATTCAAATTTGCATTCTATTTACAAAGTATAGGTTCATTCTTTTGCCAAATGTCGACCAGTATATCCTCAACTTTTCCTTTCAGGCGTTCTCCAGGGCAACTGACATCAGCCTTCTCTATCAAAGCCAATCAAAGCCCATTAGGTTTCAAGTCGGGGGCCATAGGGAAAAAACTAACAGTGTTGGGTCCTACCTGTGGTCCAGCACAGCTGATCTTGCAGATGTCACAGTAGTGGAGCTGGGGCTGCTTGGGGGGGCCTTTGGGTTTCTGGAGCTTGCTCTGGTGGAACATGGGCTTCTTATAGGCATTGACCGCTGGGGCCGTGACCATGTTGCTGCCCGCGTTACTCCAGGACGAGCTGGTGAGCTGCTTGGGGGGAGGTTGGAGGGGAGGCTGGGGCTGCTGGGGGGGAGGCTGGGGCTGGGGGGGAGGCAGCTGGGCCGGCTGGTAGTAGGATGGTGTGGAGGTGTACCCGCTCGAATCATAGCTGGAGTAGCTGATGCCTGTGGGTGGGGGATGGGAGAGAGATAAGAGAGATGTGAGGGAAAGGGAAGATGGGGGAGAGAGGTGAGAGAAAGAGGGGGGGGGGGGGGGGGGAGAGAGCAGAAGAGGAGATACTGTTAAAACACATATACACTGACAAAATATGCAAGCTGTACTTGAATTACACTAGGGTTGATCCTTAAGGCTAAATGTGGAGTACTGAAAGCTCAGTGGAGGATAAACTCCCTCCCTCCCTCCCTCTCTGTGTCTTAGTCTTACCCGAGTAGGAAGTGGCAGCTGTGGAGTTGAAGGAGGAGCAGGGGGGCGTGTAAGAGGAGATGGAGATGGGGGTGGGGGGCTGCTGGACGCTGGTAGATACCGGGTAGATGTTGTAGCTGGTGGACACAGAGCTGGCAGGGGCCAGGGGCTTTAAGGCTGTGACTTGTCTCTGTGGTGGGGGGGGCTGGCTGTACACGGTGCTGACTGCAGGGCTGTAGCCACTCTTCACACCTACTAGAGAGAGAGAAATAGAGAGAGAGAGAGAGAGAGAGAAATAGAGAGAGAGAGAGAGAAAAAGAGAGAGAGAGAGAGAGACCATCACAGAGACTGCTGGCTGGGGATGCAGGATATCGAATATTCCTTGCGTGGACAATAAAATGTACTACAGCCAAATGATCTGGCACAACTGTCCGTTCCCATGAATAGTGTTAAACAACATTACTGGGATAGTATGGAAACAAGTCAGTAATCTTGGCATTTGGGTGAACTATTCCTTTAAAACCAGTTTACAGTATGAAAAAAGGATCAAACCATTCGGTGGAACTTGTATAATAATAATAATAATAATAATCTCACAATCCTACGTGTGAGAATAAATGTCTAAACGTACCTGTCTGGTAGTAAGCTTCTGTTGGTGTCCGCTGGGCTGGGGCTATGCTGGTCTGGTAGTATTGCTTATTCTCATAACTAGTGACAGCTGGGGGGCGTCCGTAACTGTAGTTATCCTGGAAGGAGGGTTATCAAGAGTAAATGCAAATGATGTAGTATAGCAGCCGCATAGCTGTATAACAGTAATGCAATGCAGCATGAAACTCAAATGCAACAAAGATGCATACACAAGGTAGGAATTGGGCAAAGGTAACCATCTTTATCTTGACAAAAACAGTTTGTTTTGCTATGGTGCAGTATATGACAACCAAAAGCGCTTGCTTTTACATACAGTAGTCAACAGACGAGCATATCATGAGTAGGCTAGTATTCAATGCATGCAATAGGATGCTAGTAAGCAAGAGAGTAAATGGGACTGACCGTTTCTGTGTATACCTGGTACGGCTGTGGGGTGGCTGTGGGCTGGGGCGTGGGGTCCGGCTGCCTGTATCCGTAGTCTGGGGGGGCAGGGTGGGTCTGGTAGGCTGGGTATGGAGCAGAGGCCACAGGTCTGGCTGCCTGGGCGGGGGCAGGAGCGTAGGAAGCTGTCACTGCATGGGCTACGGCAGTAGCAGGCTGGACACTGTAGCTGGCTGTGGTGGGGTGGGAGTAGGCCGGGGGAGGCTGGGTGCTGGAGGGGAGAGAGACAGGACAGAGGGAGAAGTGAGGTACAGGGGAAAAGGAGGATGCTTCAATAAACCAAGTGAAGCTTTGGGTTAGTGGGGAAAAGTAGTGAATTTAGACTATATCCTCGTATATGACTGTTTTCGCATCAAACAACACTAAATCGATTGTGATGCCTTGCCAAACAATGACGCCTACTAAGGAGAACTGCATTTTTTGGCAAGGCAACGGTGTGCCACGGTGCTTGTGGAAACCAAGACATCTTAGCATGTCCTCATATTTTGGATGTATGCCTGGCCTTATTCATTATACCTCAAGGATAACATGCTGCACTGTAAGATATATGCAGCAGAAACTAAACTATGGCTGTGTGGAGAGAGACCTAGGCTTTATCATAAAAGATTAAACATGATTTGCCTAAAGCCCACACTGCCCTTTTTTTTTTCCGTACAGATAGTGCCAGCCTTTATCAAGCTACCAGTACCTTTATACCTAGTTCATCAGAAAACTGAAACCAAGAAAAAAATAAAAACACCATTAAAAACAACAACAACACCAGCAGCAGCACCACCACCACCACCACCGTCTGTTGCAGCCTTGTGCATGTCCCATAAATTACAAGAGCACTGAAATAAGAATGCAATACACTGTGACAATTAGCCTACTGCACAGACCACAGCAGGCTACTCAAAGTTAAAATCTATTTTCTGCAGAATATGCAATACCAAAACGATGACCTTGCGAATGCATGGCCAAATGATTAGTATTCTTCGGGATGCAAATGGACAGCAGTCACAGCATCAGGAATACAAAAACCATCTGTGTCAGCATCTCTGTCTGGAATTACAAAGCCCTTGTGTCAGAAGGGACAAGGACAGCTGGGCTACAATTTAAGGTCAAACAGAGAAGACAAGCATAAAAAATAAACCTGGACAATAGTGTACATCACTCACTATGTACGACACTGGTTATGAGTTACGGTTAGAATAGAATCTGAGAATCATCAAAGAATCTGATTGATGAAACCACATAGTAGTAGTCCTTGGTTTCCTGATGGAGTGACTTATCTATTTCAGCCATGAAGTGACACTCCTTCAGTGATAACTCCACAGTGACACATGAGTACAAGCTATGAAATGTCAAAATAACCGTAGCTGAAATGGTCTCTGTCTTGTTAGTCTCAAGTTGCCAAACGTCCAAGTGAGAAGAAAGACAGGGTGAGAAGAAAGGCCGGGAGCTCAGGCTACTGTCTTGTATATTCAGGAGAGTTGAGTGAGTGGCAGCTATCAGTCGGCCAATCCCATAAAAGCCCAGTGCTTAGACAGACTGTATCATGGTAACATCATTGTGATCATCTGCATCATCAGCTTTGCCATTGCTACATCCGATTTACTTATTGTAAGTCGCTTTGGATAATAGCGTCTGCTAAATGACTTAAATGTGAAATGTACATTTATCTGGTGCTGTGAATCCACATAGACATTCACAACTGTCAAAACATAGCTGTCAAATCGCTCAACCTATGTATGTGCTAGTGGGCAGATGTAATGTGCTTGTGTCTAGTAGTCGATGCTTAAAATGTTGTCGTGATAATGATAACTTAATCTTGTTTTATGCAAACATGTATTTGATATGCGGCAGTTGATTTGTCAAATACTAGCCGGTTTGATGTAATCAGACAGCGTCACTGTCAAGTTCATTTGACATTCTACCTGGATGAGTGACACCGCTAAAGGTTCTGACACGGCAACCAACAACCACAGGAGACATAAAGCTTTAACTGTATCGAACTGGAAAAGAAGCGGCTCCGATCGCAAAGCGGACAACGAAGTTACCACAAATTCGTTTTGATCAAAATATGTGACAGCAGCAGCAGGCTCGAGACAGTCTGCATAAGGAACTCCTTTTTTTGCTAAATCGAGCGTTCTCTGTCTTCGAGGTTCAGCTGGCTATCTTGCAACATAAAAAGCCACCTAATCATGCGTTCCTCCTAATGTGACAGTTTTATAGGGTTTAATTCTACACCAAGTACGAAGTAAATGCTAGCCGGGCAAGACTCCGGCTGGCTACCTAGCCTAACTAGCTTATCCTGAGCACTATCGGGGCCCTCTAACCATATCGCACCAGCAAGGTGGTTGGATGATGTACACTCGTTGCATAACTACATCGAGCATTGATTTCAAATAAGTGCATGTTGACCAATACCCGGTATCAGTTGCATTACCTGTACTGCGGACCGGCTCCATGCGTGAACCCATAATAATTGCTTGCAGCCATCTTGCCATCTACTGTACAGGCAAGACCGATCCGCTAGCTGTCACGTGTCCGTCATCTAGCATTCGCGCGCACGCTTCGATATTTAACTCTCCAGGCGCCGATACAGTGTGTTTCGTTGAACAGACCAATGTTGCCCTGTCGGAAATTATACACAAGTATACTTTTTTTGTTGTTAAATGCCACTGTAAATGTAACAGCGTGAAAATCAGAGTGTAATTGTATCATCTTCTCAATTCAATTGTACAGTTATAGTCATTATGCAAATGTGGTCCACTCCTCGTCAGAAATGCATTGGGGGTTAGCATGAAGAGGATATTGGACAAAGAAATTACATGAAGTGTTATGCAGGTACAATTATAAAACATCAGTTAGGCTCTACCTGCCACCAATCTTAATGCATCGGAACAAGTGGCGTGTATCATCAGATAAGTGTCACAATAAAAGATCTTCTGGTGTATCCCACCGCTGGCCGCCTGCCACCAGCCAGAATGTGCAAGAAGCAAGCAAGAATGCTTGATGGCGGGGAAGTCCTGCAGGCTGCAGCTGGGCAGAAAAGGGGGAGAAAAGGAGGGGATGATGGAGGGGTGGAGCATAATGTGTGGTGAGAAATGGATGAGAGGGATATGATTGGAGGGGAACTGAAGTAAGACTGAATGGGTAAGTCACTGTGTGTGTGTGTGTGTGTGTGTGTGTGTGTGTGTGTGTGTGTGTGTGTAGAGTAGGGTAGGGGAGGGGGAGATGTGTGAGAGTAAAAGATAGAAAGAGGGAGAGAGAGAGAGAGATGTTGTTGCCAGGGAACAGTGGGCAAAGAGGACCATTCACACCACACAGACAGCAGCTTATGGAGTAAAGACACAAAGGGAGAGATGGTTATTTACATGATGTTTAAAGGATAAACAGGCAGACAGGACAAATAAGGGAATTCCTGTCTACTGTTGATGACCTGCCTGGGATGCTGATAAAGGAACAAGCCTGAATATGCTGAAAGGGTAGTAGAACCACACAGTGTTGAACAGACTGTGTACTGTATGAAGAGGAATTGGAGCTGATGCCCTGGCTATTATGGGGTGGTAGAAAGAGAGATTCTCAAAAACAGGATTTAGTATCTAGATATGTCAACATGCAGAGTAGGCAAGCAGAAAGAGTCATCTTGATACCAGCCCAGATGAATTCCAATTAAAGGGTTGTTTAGGGGGACTCTCGCACCATCTCCTTCCCCGACGAAGGTGGAGGGGTGGGGGCCAGGGGGGGTTAACAGAACAGAGCTGCCCCCTGTCTTCAGACACCTGCTGCTGCTGCCTCTGGTTGACATTGGAAACACGGAGAGAGAGAGACAGAGAGAGAAAGGGGGAGGCTCGTCCCATGCATCACCTTTGACTCTGGTCTGAAGGATTATAATTTGTGCTTGTCCAATCTTTGCATCAGCGAGTAAGGAGGGAGGACGCCCGGGGAAGGACGGACGGAAGAGATTCAAGGGATCTCTTACTGCCCACGTGAGTGACGGTCTCAGACCAGACACCGTTGCATTCTTATTCTTTTCACTGTGTGTGTGTGTGTGTGTGTGTGTGTGTGTGTGTGTGTGTGTGTGTGTGTGTGTGTACCCATACCCAATATGTGTAGTATTCAATCAATATTCAGGATTAGATTACAATGGTTGTGCCTTTCCATTGTATTGTGTGGTGATGGTCTGCCTCACATACAGATGTGATGGTGTCATACCTTCTAATGTACCCCTATGCCTTGTATCATTCTGACATCTTCTCGGTGCAGATGCATTTCGGTGCATCTGTTTCTAAAAATACATCCCATCTCTGACCCGGGGAACCTAAACCACTCAGTAGACCGCAAGCTTTCTTGATTTTTCCACATGAATGAGGAGGTACGGTGAGAGGAGGACTTCAGTTCAATGAGTTGAATTCAGATGTTGTGAGGCAGAATATACTGAGTCTGAGTTGTTGCTATATAAGAGTATGAGCATAATCATCCTCATGCTTAGTCGAGTGGGTGATGGTAATTATGCTTCTGTTGTATCTGCAGTCCATAGAGGGCCAACTGTCCATGTGCAGTTCATAGTACAGAAATATCTACTGTTTTATTGACAACTTAAACCATATGACAAATACATCAATAAACTGACTATAGTATGGATTTGGTTTACATACAGTTGCGTCGCAGTACAATCACAGATTATAGATCACAGCACATAGCCAATAGAACGCAGCCAGTGGAGTCAGTATCATCGGTCTGAAACATGGTCTCTTTAAGTGCCGGTAAAAAAGAGGATCGGCCTGAATGTGAGCACATCAGAAAGGTGACAACTGACCCGAGGATTAGAGTCTGATGAGGAGGGATTAAGAACTGGTTTCTCCTAGACCTTGAATTCCCTCCAGGAAATATCCTCCATCGAGGTTGACTTTGAGGGAAGCTGAAAGGGGACCTGAGTCACATGGCACTCACATGGCACCCATGTGGATTGAGAGCCTTGTGACCTGGATTCAGGCTCTCTATGTCAAATGATGAAACACATTAATGAAATAGAAATATAATAGAATGAAATAAAACACTCACAATGACAGTGACTTTTTCACTCCATGCCATTGTTCTCTTGCATAATTATAATGCTCTTACATTTTTCATCTAATCCTTATTGTCCAGGTTGGTCTTATTGAGATGATATCTCTTTTGCAGGAGAGACCTACACATCTGTGTTATGACTATGTAATTGACCTTCTGACTTTTACCAAATGGGATTTCTTTGCCATTTTGGTGTCATTTATCAGACCTTTATGGAGAGTTTTGCTTTGATCCATCGAATCATGTTTATTCTGTATGAATTTTGCCGTCTGCCCATCATTCAGAATGAACAGTCCGCTTGGTTGTTTTGAGAAAGGAGATTACTATGATTAAAATGTGTTATTCTTTGTGCCCAAGCCCCCTCCCCTGCCCTCCATGGGATGGGCACCACAGAGGCGACACTACGAATGGACAACATGGAAGTCAAAGATGAGTGGCAGGATGAAGACTTTCCCAGGTCAGAGTCCCTTTATCTTCATCGTCTCTCTGTCCTTTATGGTAATCCTTCATCATTATCTGGTCCTCTGTGGTCATCTGTGGCTCAGTTGGTAGAGCATGGCGCTAACAACGCTTAGATTATGGGTTCAATTCCTGCTGGGACCATATATACTGAAAAATGTATGCAATGTAAGTCGCTTTGGATAAAAGCGTCAGCTAAATGGCATATATTATTATATTATCTTCCCCATGCCAACCTAAAAGAGACATTCATATTCCCCTTCAAACTTCCAATACGTGCCCACACCATTAGAGTGTGTTGATAGAGGAGATCTGTCCTACCCATACAACCAGATAGTTAACAGCCTCCTTCTCAGGTTGAAATCTGACCAGTTTTAATAACTGGCCTTTGAAGAAGTATGAGGGATCAGTGGTACAGTACTTATTACTAGCCAACGATGGTTGGTGTTTAGGTGTTGGTTGTACTCAACCAAACGTGTGTTTGTCTCAAGCATAATGAGCAAATAGCCTTTCCCAGTGGAATAGTCTCAGGTGGCCTAAATCGGACCTGGGGAATTCCTATTGTATTCACATTAACCTGTAATATAGAGTGCAGCTATCAAGTGGAGCAAACGTTCAGAGACATTTAATCGGTAATGTTTTTTTAATGAAAGGGATAATGGCCTCCATGGCAAATGGCCTTAAGAATTACCAAAAGGTCTTGATTTAAGGGTGATATTTCTCTGAATTTTTACTATGAGATGAGATGGAAATGAGATCATTGATCTGTAGGAAATGTTTGGAGGGATTGATAAACAGAGAGAGAAAAAGAGAGATAAAGATGGAGAGAGAGTAAGAGAGAGAAAGAGAGAAAGAAAGAGAGAAAGAAAAGAGAGGGAGAGTAGACACAATGTTAGAGAGAGACGTGTGAGAGATGACAGACACAGAGAGAAGGGCTAGAGAAGGAGGGAGGGAGAGAGAGAGAGAGAGGGAGAGAGAGAGAGAGATCTCTGACGTCAGAGGCTGCTTCTCTCTCTCTCTGTCTGAGGGAGGCAGGCACTGGGAGCAGGTGCAGCTCTCTCCATATATGGTTATGGTACACGTCATGTGACGCAGCCACCAGTCAACAACACAGCATCACCAAGAAAATGGTGGCAGGTCAGGCTTAGAGGGAGAGGAGCTGAGAAGCAGCATATGTATCACTAGGCTAGACTCTGACAGATAATGTGCACGAGGCTCCATATCATCAGCTGAGAAAAGAGGAATGCATATGATTATAGGATCCAGGGGTGTGAAGTCAAACAATTACTAGCATCGTCTTTGAATTCATCCTCCTCCTTTTTCCATAAGGTAAGCATTAGCTCTCGAATGATTAGATATTTTAACCCTCGTCATCATAACAAGAATATGTCATGGCTGTTTGACATGACAAAAGGATAGTCATACCCTTTGAAAGGAAAGGCATCCTATTTCCTTTATTCTTTATGGGTGTCATTGTAATGACGATGGTTTATTGAACAATGGCAGCTTCCCAGCAGTGATAGCAGTAGGATTCAGATTCCCTGAAGAACGAATGGATCGTTCATCACTGCCCCTTGCTGTGCACTGGTGTCATTTGTTATGACCTGTGCTGTTGAACCAGGAAGCCTGGGTTATAGACTCTCCTCCCCTGGAAGGAAGGATGGAAGGATGGAAGGATGGAAGGATGAAAGGAAGGCTTAGGCAGGGATGCTCAGTTGTGTTGTGTGCGTTGTTTCCCCCCGTGCCTCTTGGTTTTTGGCTGTTGTTCATATCCCCTCCTCCCTCCATCCCCTCTTTTCCTCACCTCCCAGCATGATCTCCTGTGTCCTCCTCCTCCTTCTCCTCCTTCCTGCTTGTTACACGTTACAAGGTGGCAGAAGAAATTACACCCTGCATAAAGGGAGTATTCACTACCGTGTCTCCACTTTCCTATACAGCAGAAGGAGGGTCTGTGTGATGCCCCTAGCTCTGCCATCCTCTCCACAGCCTCTTCACACTATGGCAGCTCTATAATCTAAAGAGCTCCCCGGAGAGATGCTAATTGCTATCCATCCTTCTCTCTCTGCTCTCTTTGTCATGTGGAACCAGCTCGGTGACAACCCCACTGCCTTGACGGGTGGCATGTGTTAATTTTGTACTGGCTCAGAGTGATGAGATAATAATGTGTTGTTCCAATACTGACTGTTATTTGGTGAAGATTGGGATTTATTTGGTTGGATTCCCAGGCACAGATTAAGCATGGGACTACTCCTGGACTAGATATTGGTTTGTAATCTAGGACTATTTTTTAATCTGGGGAAACTAATCCAAAGTGTAATGGTTTACTATCTTGTCACTACCCTGTCATGCTATTGTATAGGGGCCCTCACAGATACAGTATGTTTACCATTGTTTTCAGACCACTACCAGAGGACGGAGACATGGAGTCTTCCTGTGGTCTCACTGATGACAGAGCCTGTGAGTATATGTATACCATAGGAAATACATATATACACACATAGTTTATACACACATATAGTATATAGCAATGCAATACTAACAGATATACAGTTTAGCACATGTATCTCCATGGTATGTGTATATGGAAATCCCCGTTCTCCTCAAGTCCTGTGTCTGTTAAATGTGTTGGGTATGTGAACACTGTCTAGCCTGTTTCCCCAGATCTGTTTGTGCTGTGTAGCCAACTCCTTCTGCCTCTCGCTGTCATGCCAAATGACAGTAGGAGATAACCTTGCTGCTCAAGCAGATCTGGGGTGACCAGGCTAGTGAACACCACATGTGACTAACGTGTCTCCCCTCCTCTGGTGCAGCTCCACCCAATTCCCTGAATGTGAGCCCCGGTGGAGGTGGAGGGAGCGGAGGAAGCTCCACCCACCGGAAGAGGCGTACACTAATTGCCCCGGAGATGAACCTGTCCCTGGACCACAGCGAGGGTTCTCTGCTGTCAGACGACTTTCTGGATACACCTGATGACCTGGACATCAACGTGGACGACATCGAGACCCCCGACGAGACAGATTCTCTGGAGTTCATCACCAATGGCAACGACCTGGAGTGGGAAGGTCAGCAGGAGTATACACACACAGACACACACAGACACACACAGACACACACACACACACACACACACACACACACACACACACACACACACACACACACACACACACACACACACACTGTGGAGGGATGTTGCAGCTACAGGTAGGCGCTGATCCATAATCAGCTTACCCTTAGCAAATATTATATTTTTAACTATAGAGGGGAAAAATGAAAAACGGACTCAAGATCAGCACCTAGATCTAGGCCTACTCCTTATGGCTCACTGATACATTAGGTTTCAGCCAGCACCAGTGTTTGATTTCAAAATGATGAGGAGGCTTAACTTTGTGTGATGGCAGTGAAACACAGCATACAGTAGTAACATATTAAGTTAAAAAAACACCACAAAATCTGTATTTTCTGTTCAGACGACACGCCGGTGGCCTCAGCCAAAGCGGGGCCAGGTGACGGCTCAGGAGAGGGAGAGGACGGAGGGGAGGGGACAGGCGGTAACGGACGCCTGTGGAGAACGGTGATCATCGGGGAGCAAGAGCACCGCATCGACATGCAGGTCATCAGACCGTACCTCCGCGTCATCACCCACGGGGGTCAGTATCCAGACAATGGTGTCCTGTGTAGTGACTGTACTTTAGGGGTTTATATTTATATTACTGCACTGTACATCATTGATTTAGGGCAGTGGTCACCCACACTGAGGCTTTTTCAGGATGTGGCAAAGGTTTGAGGGGTTTTCATTCTCTCCTCTCTCCCCCGCAGGTTACTTTGGCGAAGGTCTGAATGCCATCATAGTGTTCTCGGCCTGCTACCTGCCTGACAGCAGCTGTGCAGACTACCACTACATCATGGAGAACCTCTTCCTGTTAGTAGCCATGCTCGGCTCGTAGTCCAGATGCTTATTAGAGACCAAAGCAGGAAATGAATCAATTGTAGATAGCAACTTTCTGCATTGCAGATTCAAGTCAGAACGTCACTATAACGGTGTGGTGTTTGAAACTAGGGTTTCATGTACAGTACATTATGTGCTATCATTAAAGATATGTATCAAAAATAATCATTACTAAGTTTAGAAAGACCCTCTCCCTACCATTCCTCTCTCTGACACACATCCTCGCCTGTCTCAGGTATGTGGTCAGTAGTCTGGAGATGCTGGTGGCTGAAGACTATCTGATCATCTACATGAACGGAGCCACACCGCGGGGCAAGATGCCCGGCATAGGATGGCTGAAGAAGTGCTACCAGATGATTGACAGGAGGTAAGGCTTCAATTCAATTCAATTAAAGCTTTATTGTCCCAGTTGGGAAATTCATTATGCACCCAAGTATTTACAGAAGGTACAACTTATACAGTATATACCACATGTCCACACTTGATAATGACAGACAGAGGTTTGAAAATTGATGTGTACATAATCAGGATATTTATTTATATCTCTCAAACTGCTGCAGAGTAGACGGCGAGGCTAATGTGATTGTTTATACTGTGGGCACTCAAGACATGCATGACGCAAATGTTGACTGGCTTTTAGCAACAGTGAATGGAAAGTAATTGACTTGTCACTGCTATTTACTGTCAAAGACAAATGGGGATTCAGATATTGCAAAAAAAAAATCTGGAATATCTTTCTATTACATGATTTACTCACAGCATATAAGCTTTAACAACAACGAACTGTAACTCTCAACTTTAAGTTAAACATTTAATATCATGTTTGTTACAAAGTCAAGATTTGGTTTAAACCTCAACCATTTGTCTATGCCTCATTTCTTTTTTCTATTAATCTGCACACTGATGTCCCCAATGTCTTATTGTGGTTGCAGGCTGAGGAAGAACCTGAAGTCTCTGGTCATCGCCCACCCCACCTGGTTCATCAGAACAGTCCTGGCCATCTCCAGACCCTTTATCAGGTGGCCACATAGACACAAACCACTACTATATAATAACAATAGTCTTAAAGTGCTTTCCAGTGTAACTGATGTTGTACCTTATCTCAGTCTTCTCCTGCTTATCTCTCCAGACACAGACCATATAACACCTTGTATAACACACATACAGTATAACCTACCAATAAGACAGACAATTGTAAATATAACACCTAGAATTGACTGTGTTTTTTGCTTTCCTGTTGTCATTTGCAGTGTGAAGTTTATGAATAAGATCCAGTATGTCCACAGTCTGGATGAGCTGGCCGAGATAGTACCCATGGAGCATGTGCAGGTGCCCGAGTGTGTGGTGCAGTAAGTACTTCTCACCACTAGAAGAGCAACCGAGTTGAAGAACTGATTCCCAACAACATCATTCACATTAACTTGCACAAACTGCATTAGTCACACTTGCAAAGTAATGAATTATGTAAACTTCCAAGCTCATAAATCTTGCCCCAGTGAATAGGTTTTGATGCTTTGAGGAGATTCTGAGCAGCAGTAGAAGTCAAGGAAGAAACCATTTGAATATCAAAGGTTTTCAAAGGGGAATTGATATGATAATGTTGTTGGCAATGGTATACTAATCATATCTCCTTGAAAAGGACTTGGATAAGAATAAGGATTCTTCTATCTTTTTTTTATAGATTTGAGGAGGAGAGGATTAAAGCTCAGAGAGAGAGGTAAAAAAAATCACAATTGCGCTTTCATTTTTGAGAATTAATCATAAAATGAATCCTCTTACATTTCATACTTGTTCAAGATGAGATACTTTTGGTTCATAAGTAGAAAAAGACAGTCAGTCCCTAACTCTAGAGACAAACTTCACTGTACAGTACATGCAGACATTTAAATAATTCATTGATTGTTCATCCAAAACTCTCCCCCTCTTCTCTGTGTGCAGGATGGAGCAGGAGCAGAGACATCAGGAGCAGAATCAGCGGCAGCAGCAGCCAAAACCACAGGAGCCAGCCAAGGCAGAGAGGTACAGCAGGGATCCATCCTGTATAAGCTTTATTCCAAATGGGTCCTGAGACCCTGGGCACTGAAACGATTGGATAGGTCAATGTAAAATGGAATTATGTCCACCTAGCCTATCAGAGGGCAAGGTGAAGGAATTTCCATATTTCTTTTTACATAGGTGATGGGTAAAGAATGGGGACACTTATGGAGAACCTGATTATTCATACTCATCTCTTTTGCAGGCCCAAATCAATGATTGCAGAGCAAGGAATGTGAAACAGGCCTGTTTTTCCTGATCCATTTGAAGGTAAAGAAACAAACCCATTTTTGCTTTTCTCATATTGACCACAGGGTGGCACTATACGCTTGAAACCAATGGGAAACCTCCCCATATTCGCCTGCAAAAGCTATGAACACAGTCTCGTAACCCAGAATCTTATCCCTAAATTGAAATTCTGGGGGCGTAGGAAGTAATCACTGGGGACGAGAAGTTGGTGAATTAGTGAGACTACCAGAAAAATAAAACACAGATGTTTAACCACTACCATTTAGAAGTCCTGTTACATAATCTCTGCTCAGCCCTTGGAGAATCAGAGCCTGCCAATCCACAGTGTTATTACAGAGGTGTCTTAAGTGCAGCCAAACTAATGACGTGTAGGAGGTATGGAGGTGTGTGTGACAGGTGTGTGTCTGTCCCACTGTATCATCAGGGGAGTTGCAGAGGTCAGGGGGGGTCAAGCACGCAAACTGTTGCCATCCTTATTTTTCAATAAGGCAGGCTTAGAATAAACTGATCATTTTTTTGGTTGAAGATATGTATACATTTCTGACTTTCAACCCAGTCAAAGATGTTTTTAATCTAATTTTCAATAATTTCCAAACCCCTACAGCAGCTACACATTAACAATATTTTGTCTCTTTTTTTTTCCTCTGTGCAGTGGTTGAAGGAAGTTTGGAGCATGAAAACAATGTTTTATAAGAAGCAAGATGATGGCCAACATGTCTATAAGAATACTTCCTCATTTATCAATATCCAGCTGAAGAAAAGTTTTTTGTTTTTTTTCAACCCAATTGACCCCAGCCCCTCTGTGCCCCCCAGCGCCCCATTTAAATTGCCTCCACTTCAAGCCCCCTCCCCTAACGGTCTTATGTTGCACTAGTGGGCATTCCAGGGCAAGGAAGGCACAGTCCTCACTGGAACACCAGAACTGTCTGTTAATTAGAAACTGTACTAACTTACTTACTTTACTTTGAAACACTACCCCCAGTCCCACCATCTGTGTATCTATTTGAAATAGAGATATAGTATAGTATATACAAATACCAGTGTGACAGGCTGAGTAGTTTGTATAAGTAAAGATGTAATGTAAGACAAACTGACATGAATGTTGTGGGGTATCCTCCACTGAAGGACTGAAGGGGCAGATGTGGTGGAAGCTGTCATTGGCAGGTAATCAGACCTGGTGTAGTTGTATGTGTTTGAGGCTCTCAGAGGGGACATGGTACAGTATGAATACAGACATTAGTGGGTGGTGGTGTCCTTTCCTACCAGCTCTGGTGTCAGCTGAGTGGAAGATATTAGCTTCAAGTAGGGTGAAGTTGTCCCTTAAAACAGATCTAGGATCAGGATTTGCGTTTCCTCCCCCAAATGGTTCAGGTTAGGATTCGGGGAGGGTAAGTGAATCGTTTCCCAGTGACTAAGAGCAACTTCACAGTGTAAAGTAGTTATGAGGTACAGTGGAACCGAGCCATATAAACAGTATACTATGTTCTGTACAGTATGTATGGCTCTGGAAGGGGTTTGAGAGATTTAGAAAAGCCAACCTGGAACTCATCAGCATCAATGTGTTGTGATGACATCATAAACAACAGCACCTCAGGGCTGTGAGCTTGATGGTCCCCATGCATTTTTCTTACCCATTCTCACTGCTTTACTGTGCCCCTTCAAATGTAGACTAAAACGCTGGGCCAAACATCAGGAGCCTTCACTTGCGCTTCATTTTTGCCTCAAAACATCTCTGTCAGAACAGGCCTTATTTTAGTTGCTATGCTGCATGAGAGTCGTAGAAACATTTTTGATACAGTCCAGTACCATACACCAAAAGTCATTTAGGAATCATTCGATGTAGTGCTTTGATCCCTTACTATGTCAGTGTCCAGCCACCCCATGTACAATACCTTCATTCATTCTGATGTGCCTGTAAGGGACTTGCTGGTTTTGACAGTTTTGTCAAGAGGAATTAGCCGAGACTATTTCAGCTAGATAGATAAAAATGTAGCGCAAACTTAATGTTGTGATTTGATTGATCAAGACTTTACACATTTCAGATCGTGAAATGCTATCATTTTTGGATCATGCTTTGTTGTTGGACTCTGGCACAGTCAAAGCATGTCAACATGTTGTCAGCATGTGTGTACAGTACCTTTAAAATGTCCCATTGAATTATGGATCAGTCATATTACTGGTCAATTATTTTTGTCCTAAGTCTTCTTCACCTACTGGATGGTGGCAGGAGAGGAGGTAGGGTTAGAATTTTTATTTTTGTAAGAATTACATACATGTATTGCCAGTGTATTGTATGTATTGTTTTGCACTATTGAATTTACTTGTCAAATGATTGTTATTAGATAGTAAGCAATGAATTTATCTTTGTATATTTGGGGGCAGATTGCCTTCCTAATATGTCACAGATGGATCCTCTTATTACTTATTTAATGAGTTATAATGACTATGAACAATGTCATCCATTGTTGGTTACATGTCAGTAGGTCAATCACATCTGTAGCAAGTATGATTTACAGAAGTGCTTACATTACTAGTGCCATCAAACTTTGAACGCTGCCTTGAGAAATAAGATAATAATGATAAAAGTAACTTTTAATGAATGGAGTATTGTACAAACAACTATAGTCAAGAGGTTAAAGAACTTCAAAGGATAGAGAAAGAAATTCAGGCTTCAGAAATGCTCACTAAATGTTTACCCATCTTAGTATTTGTGTAAGGTCATACACTGTATGCATTTGCCTTTCATTGTTGGTGTCAGAAGATGAATATGGCACAGGTGCAGGTCCTCTGCAGTCTCTTAATTCTACCAGAGAGAAAGTCTGTCCTCTTAACATTCAGTTGACGACTGAAACTTTTTCTTGTCATTGCCATAAGGCCACCTATAAGGTTCAGTTTTGAAGGAAATTATTGATGTAAATTAAAGTTATTATCTTGTTTCAGGAAATATCCTCTTTCTGGTGTTTGAACAATGTGATGAAATCCTTGAGTGTCCATAATGGCTTTCAATCATGTTTTTGTTGTCTCTCAGTCAATAAAAGCACAATATTTGCATTATTCTATTGTAAGATCTGAGAGAGATCAGTTGGCATTTGTCTATGGGAATATATGTAGCTTATTTTTCAAAAATGTTTGCTCATATTCAAAGTTCAAAATAGGGAAAGTTACCTATATAGTTTTGATTTCCTTTAGATTGTGATGGTAGATTCTGCCATGTAAATATGAAAAATAAACAATTACACCCAGCAATCTCAGTCTGTTGCCTGTGTTCACATTCATTTTTGAGCATCATAGCTCATGTAAAAGACATCTCTTTTAGGCATAATCCATTTCGTGTATGGAAATTCAAATGAACAAATACTGTAATCGCTTGTCCTTCAGTCAAAATTCATGGATTCAAGTGTCAAGAAGAATTGACTTGCCTAACCAGATTGTCCAGGTGTTCACACTGAATTGAAGTGGAGCTGGAATTCCCTAACAGGTGTTTGATGTGGTTCAAAGGAAGTTGCCCCTAGGCACTGATCTTGGATCAGTTTTTTTGAGTTTGACAAGCAGATCCTAGATCAGTCCTTAGGGGCAACTCCATCCTGGGGGGTTCAAAGGATGCTATTAATAATGTCAGTCATGACACCCCTATGACTGTTCTGACACCTTAAGTCACATGAGCCATCTGTCCCTGACAGTCTCGTCAGCTGTATTAAAGACAGAACTGGTCAGTCATAAACACAGGTCTAAATTAAGAATAGCCTTCATAAACACTGGAGGAAATGAGATAGGTCAATGGCTTGACTCACAAACCAATGGCAGTCTCTTTATATATGACGTGCATTAAAGAATACCTTTACTGAGTGGTAATGGGGAAGTGATGGTCTATGGAACTGACCAATAGTAATGGTCCATGGTGGTATCAAATATGATGTTGACTGTGTACTGTACAACACTTGTTAAATAATTATTCTAGACAGAATATATATACTGTAATACTGTACTTTTCATACTGTAATACTGTATAAATAATAATACTGTAATCTGAATACTGTAATTTGAATTTTAGTGTAATTGGAGAATCATTGCATCCAACTACTGCAGTACAGATAGTTTGTGATAGCTACTAAAAGCGTTGCCTTGGCTCACGTGAGTCAACCCCTGTTGGAACTGTGTCATTGCGCCTGTGTTACAAGTGAAATGTGATTCTTGCCTATACCCTTACCAGGGTCACTGTGCTGCTCTGTCCTTGGCACACTGACTTAAAATACATGAATATTGAATACTGGATACTGAATACTAAATCTAAATACATGACGCTTATTATCCATGATGTGTGTAGAGCCTTTCTGTATATACCTAATGCTTTTTAATTACCCCTCTCCTCTTGTCAATACAGAAAGAAGCATATCATAACATTACACATCATTCATCAAGGATCCTCTCAAAGACTCATTTTCAAGGACAAGGGCCTGCCAAACATTATACGACGTTTTAATTGAGTTCATATTTTGTTGTATACCATCTTGATGATGATTGATATAAATTGGAATGTCTTGTTAATATTACAAAACTTATCGAAATGTATTGTATGACATAAAAGGCTCACATAGAGATGTGATATATATGTGATTGATATCTGGCTTTGTTGTTGATGATGATACACAAATATGCCTAAAGTAAGCCAAACTTGACTTTGTTACAACAGGTTATGTTCCTATCTCCTCTCTCAACGTTTCAATAAAGTGTCATGGGTTTTTCCTTATTATGAAATTCCGGTTATTTAGGTTCAGATGGACCAGTCACTTTGTTCTTTGATGGACGTGTACAGGTGCAAAAGCGGACCATCACCAAAATGCAAACGTCCGTGCATAAACGACGCTGATTGGAGCCATCGTAAGTTCTGGGGGCAGTGATTGGTCACAGTAAAAAGGACACAACTTGAGGAACTGGAGTAAATTCTGCCACGAGGGGCACACGAGCGTCTGCATGACGCACGTCACAGTTTGATATAAATTGAGTGACTCACGCTCTTCATCAATGAAATAGTAACGAGAGAGGGAGCTGGGCTCTGCAGGTGCCATTAGCCAGGACAAACGAACGAAAGGATTGTTTATTTGTTGTGGTGATCATTCACTAGCAACGTTTTGCTGTCACTTCAGTTGAAGCTGTCTCAAAATGAAATACATAATAGGAATTGGCGGGTAAGTTTACGAATTAATCTTGACTAGCCACAATTATCAACATTTGAACCTGTTCACAAATGTATTTTGTTCTAAGGTAACGTTGTGTAACCATAACTAGCTCGACATGACAGATCATTTAGATTTCATGCGGCTCTTTTTCATGGACCAAGATGATACAAAACAATAACACGTGCTTTGCGTTTACCCTACTAGAGTAGGTCGCTAGCTAACGACTAGTCCTTGTTTTATAGGGAATGTAGCTCGTGACAAATAAGCAACGGTAACATAATTTGTTTTAACTACTGTTATCTAGTCACTGTCCGCGCGTATACGGTTAACCGGCGACTTGGGTTGTAAGATGAGCAAATCGCCTCCCTGGGTGGTTTGTTGTCACCGAGCGGGAGATTTAAAATGCAGCGCGCACTTTCACATGAAAAGTGGAGGGAGAATGTTTTGAAATGACAAAGTGACACTGACTGAGCCTGGTGGCTTGTACACGTTAAACAAAAGCTATATATTTGTAACAAAACAAACAAAAAAACATGATTTGAACACTACCTCATTCAGTATTCTTTTAGCCAACTAAACAAGTTGCATATCTAGTATAATATTTATAGAAGCTATATAAACAATGGTATAGCTTATTTCACCACATTATGATAAACTTGTGAATTTCATATGGTTGTATCGTTTTTTGTCCCAAATCATATGCCTTATTTTCTATTTTCAGGGTGACCAATGGTGGGAAAACCACTTTGACTAATAGCCTGATCAAGGCATTGCCAAATTGTTGTGTTGTGCATCAAGATGACTTTTTCAAGGTAAGCTTTACGTAAGGTAACATTGCCATTGGAATGGTTAAGATTGTGTTTAGTATTGCATGGCTCAATGCTAGTAAGTAGGCTACAGCTTCCTTGTCTCCTACCTGACAACCCCCTCATGTCCATTTCTGAGTTTCACATGACCTTGATAATCATGCATGACTTCTAGCTACCATGTTTCTTCACCTAACCATAAATATCATTCATTTTTGTTCAGAATTGACTGTTTTTACTAGAGATGTATAATAAATATACATACATACATTTTACAGTATATACATTTAGTACACATTGCAGTGGCTAGAGACCACTGTCTCACCACATGCAAAACCTATTGACTTAATGTCTAGAGGCTCAGGCACTATGACTTCACCCCCTGTTGTCCATGCATACTTCACCATAGCTATCTGTGTGTGCTTGGCAAAGGCTTGTTGTGTTCAGCATGTTATAATGGGATCAGCGAGTGTACAGATAGCCTTAAGGTTGCAGCAATGTTTTATTGGTGACTGTTATTTCAGAAACCCGATCAGATAGAAGTCGGTGAGGACGGCTTTAGGCAGTGGGATGGTAAGACTGGACTTCCCTGTAGGAGACTTCATTTTATATTTAGTCTCCTACTGCCCCGAGACCACAATTCCCAGTAAACACATTTCCTTATATAGAGGTATGTGTCCTTGTCTTCTAAGCTGTGCTTTTCCCCCTCTCTCTCTCTGTTCTGTGCAGTGATCACAGCCATGGACATGGAGGCCATGGCCAACACAGTACGAGGCTGGGCAGAGAACCCTGTGAAGTTTGCCCGCTCCCACGGTGTCAACGTGACCCCTGCCACGGAGGTGGCTGATCCAGAGCAACAGATCCACATCTTGATCGTAGAGGGCTTCCTCCTCTACAACTACAAGTGAGTTACATTGGCTGTATTCACAGCGTTGTCAAGCGTTCAAATAGAGGTTGCAGGTTGAAATATAGTGTGTAGAACAGACATGCCTCTCTTAAAGGTAGAGTAAGGAATAATGTCTGTTGCTCTATAAACTGGGTGGAATCCTAACTCTAGATCTGTAAGCATAACTCATTAATTTAAATCATGCATTGATGTCAACAGGACATTTGCGTAAATTAAAATTCAAGTTACACAGACCTTGAGTTAGGGTTCCACCCTGTATTTCTATATTTCTGCAACGTTCGGTGCAATGGGCCCAGCTAACTGAATGTTGGCTAATTTAAAAGGGTTAAGAATGTTGTACTTAAGCTAAGCTGCATTATAAAGGTCATACAGATTTAAGTGGTTATGGGAAAGGGTGCAAGCAGTCTTTAGATTCTGAGAATTGTATGACCACCCATATTTGGGGGGCCGGGGCAGTAATGTTACATGTAGGCCTGTGTATGTACAAGAGCCTGCATTTCTCACTAGTAACATGCAGCAGAACGTCTGCTGTGAGTAGAGCTTGGCTGGTCCTGCGGTGACCGAGATAAGGAAAGGGTGTTGACTGAATGAGGCACTTGGGGCTGTTTCTCTAATGAGGCTGTCTATTGGTTGGACACAGAGTCCTTCTGTGGTATCAGCACCACAAGACTCCAAGACTGCAGGCTCAATGCAGATATAGACTTGTCACCGTGTTCTTGTGTAAATAACCTCAGAACTGTATCTATGTTAGAGTTGAGGTTCCGTAGAAGTGACCCTGTCTTGTCCTTGTGCGATTTCCCCCTTCTAGGCCCCTTATGGACGTGTACAACAAGTGCTACTACATCTCCATTCCGTACGAGGAGTGCAAAAGGAGGAGAAGGTGAGCCGGGAACGTCATGTACAGTATTAGTCTCGTTCCCAGACCCCACTGCCCAAATGAGCGAAATGTCAATTTTGGCCGCCGCTAAGCCAATAGAAAGAGCATTGAAAACGGACGGCGCATAGCCATTGGCCTTAGCTGGCATCAGTCATCTCCCACAGCACTTTACTAGTGTTTGCATGCACCACACGTTTCTGATCCGTAGCTATGCCCCTAGTTTTCCTATAGATCTTTACAGTGTGATCCCTGCACCTACCATGCAATCCCAATAATAGCTGAAGTATGGTGGCTACTGTGGCTATTTTGGCTATGTAGAAATGCGTAAAATGTGTGTGCTAAGTGTGCTAATTCTGTTATTTCTTTTTAGTACGAGAAATTACACGGTCCCTGACCCCCCTGGTCTGTTTGACGGTCACGTGTGGCCCATGTACTTGAAGCACAGGAGAGAGATGGAGGACAGCTGCTCAGATATTAGTATGTACCAAACTGCTGCTGTTATCTATACTTGCAGACACTGGGCTGGTTTCATACACTGGTTAAGCCTTCCCCCAGACTAAAAAGCATCTTCAGTGGAGATGCTCTACTGAATGTGTGATTTAGCCCAGAACTTGGCTTGATCTGTGTCAGGGGAAACATCGTTTTAGCTCCTCTAGGTCAATTCCTTGACCAATGTTCTGTAACTTCTGTTACAGGCTATCTGGATGGTTTGAGGTCTAAAGAAGAGATCTTCAACAAGGTGTATGAGGACATCCAGAACAACTTGTTAAATCGTTTATAGGTGAGGACTGAGAGGAGAGGTGATACAGGTGATGGCTTTGTTTGAGTAATGATGTTAAACAATGAATGCATCCCAATTCTATATCTACACTTCTCTTTGGAGTATGCTCTCCTCTCACTTGGATTTGAAAAGGAATGGACTGGTGTAACATTTACATTTTTACATTTATGGCATTTAGCAGACTCCTTTATCAAAAGGGACTTACAACAAATACATTTCATCATAAGATAAAGTGATCAGTGCTCAGACCAGGGGCCATAAGCAGTTACAATGCTAGAAGAAGGATTTTTTATTTTTTATTTTTTTATTAATAACAGAAACTTGTAGTGGGGGTGAAGAGGTCTTTAGGAGGGACCTTTAAGATGTAAGAGGTGGTGGAAACCTTCCCCAACACATGCTTACACCAGTCCTTTGCTGAATATGATGGGGTGTACACTTTAGCGAAAAGAGTAGAGAATTGGGACGCAGAATGCAAATAATCTAAACATGAACTTCCTGTTTGTCTCCTATAGCAGCAAGTGGAACACCATCTCCAGACCTGTATAGAGTTGTAAATAGCGTCAAGAATGAAAGAAGACTTTTTCTTTTTTTTTCTTTAAGGATTTAAAAAAAAAAGTTTTTTAAGTTTGTAAATATTATGACCGAATGTTTCCTGAAGTTTTCCTCCTGTGTTTGTGTTTCTCTTCGTCAAATATGTTTCTGTTACTGTATGTGAATGCACTGACTAGTTAGTACAGTATGTACTTGGACCATTTAACTTGCCAGACTCCTCATTTCCAATTAAATTAGTTTGTCCCTATTTTAAGAATTCTTAAATGTTACTTGTGTGTCCGAGTCTTTCTTTTTTAGTTTCCAGTGTCTGCAGTGTGACTGACAGCCTCGTACGTGAGCGTTGTTATCCAGAGTATTTAAGTATGTGTGATTCCCTAGTAAAACATAATACATATGCCATTTAGCTGATGCTTTTATCCAAAGCAACTTACATTGCAGTGAGTGCATATATTTTTCAGTATGTATGGTCCCAGTGGGAATCAAACCCACAACCTAAGCGTTGCTAGCGCCATTCTCTACCAACTGAGCCATAGAGGACCATAAAAAGATGAATGCTGTTATTAAGTAGTTGGTATTGGTGGTCATGATCCTCGTGGAGCAATGACATGAAAGAACTAGGATAACTGGTGTATACTATCCACCATCATGGATAGTAAGTAGGCACTTTGGAGCTGAAATTATAGCCACTGTGTCAGTTAAATGTTAGATGATCATAATTTAGTTCAATTCAATGTCAGTCATTGGAACTGCTTACAGTAGGGATATAGGTGTTAATTCTGGTATGAGTCAGTCACATCACACTAAATAGTGATGTGATCCACTTTGATATGAGCCTTTTATAGACAGGAGTAACACCCCGTATATTAAATTTGGTTGAGCTTGTAGGCTTGACACTAGCAAGGCAAGGCATAAACCTGTTTCATGGGGCTATTTGTAGAAAGAGAAGGCTGTGAAACGCTAACAGTGTATACAGATACTGTAGGGCTTGTGACATGTTAATACTATGGAATAGCTTTCCTTAGCGTGTGTGTTTGGTTACTGAATATTGGGGTGACTGGCCCAAAGGAATGTTGCTCAGATGTAACAATGGGTCAGGGAGCTGAGGTGTCCTCGTAAGTGAAACTTGAGGTGCTGTTGCCAGGCAACCGGAATAACCCCAGACAGGTCGTCTCTCTAGTGGAAATGCTGAGGGTTGAGCAGGAAAAATTACCAAGTCAAACTTACTGTACAGTTGCATATGTTGATGTGTTGTTATGGTTCTGGCGAAACACACAAACCTACAGCATTTGCATATCTGTCAGGTTTCTGAATGATGTGTTACTGTCTACAACACTGATTTCATTTGTAAATAACAATAAAAACATTGCAACCTGTAGACGTGTGTTGTTTTTACTGATGGCATTGTGTGCCAAGTGTCTTGTCACAGCGTTGTGTAACCTGTTGATAATGGGGTGTGGCAGTGATAGTTGTGACAGGTGAACACGTCGCTCGCTGTGTGGACTGGACTGGGCTTGGTGCACTAGACCATATGGTGAGCTAGCAATGGTTATAGTACAGGTATGTCTTACTGGCCAGGCTACATGGACACTGAAAGCATATTTCTTCACTGCTCACCGAGGAGGAGCACATCAGCACTACAGTCCAATGATCTATAGAACACTTTATTGATCCACAATATCGCCATTAGAGTTTAAACAGTTTATTTCTGTATGTTTACAAATTCTCATGACATTTTTCTGTGTGTTTACTTGTTATTATGATGTCCATGTATCATGTTGTGTTTTGATGACATTTCTGTATCTTTACTAATGATGATGATGTTTGACCTGGCTTGACTTGCTGAAAGGGAGGAATACAAAATGTCCTCACGCAGCCTATAACAGTAACCTAGATCTGATCATCAGCTTTTCCAGAAACACACGAACTATAACACTGTCTGCTATGCTACAGTACCTGTGCCATGTTGAGGCTCGTGACCTTAAATAAACGTGTTGACAGGGGGGCCATGGCAGTGAGAGGGACCTGTAGGAAAGCCTACGTGGTTACCACCCGCTGACATGCATCAAGTTGGCCTGTCGTATCTATGGGTCTGGTTGCAGCCAGTGCAACCAGCCCCATAATGGCTGCCCCCTGGAAGTCAGCCGCCCCTCTCTGACATTGCTGACAGGCTCTGAGTGCTTGTGGACATAGGCAGGCTGTGTGTGTTTATTTTTAGCTGGGATTCTTGCAGTGTCGGGGAGGAGAAGATATGGGGCTTTTATAAAGATGGTCACCCTCTCTAATCCACAGCATGACTGGCGCAGTGCCCGTAGCCTGCTGACTGGCAGCTCTACCCTCCCAGCCTCACGTCCAGCCACAGAGCACAGTACATCAGAGCTAGGGGGGAGGGATGAAACAGGGGAAAGGTGAGGGCCTCTCTCTCTCTCTCTCTCTCTCTCTCTCCATCCACTCCTGCACCCTCTTCATCACGTAGGTAATGAGTGGAAACAGAGAGAGACAAAATATTTTTTTTTAAAACTCCTGTCTGCGTGCCTTCTTCTCCTGGTACCTGCAGTCCCTGAAAGCCTCTGGCAGAGTAGAGACGGAGAGTTGTGTAAAGGTGAGCACGTTTTTTTGTCCAAAGAGGTCCAATGTCAGGGCCCTCTTGCTCACAACCCTGGTCTAAAATCACCACAAAGAAATAGGGGTATACAATAAGGATATGAATGAATGATATCAGTACTGCTAAAACTGTGCTTTTCATCTTGCTATTCATAACATCTAGATACAGTATACACAAACACACATACTATAACTGTACTGTCACATACTGTGGCTGAGGGCCAACTAGAGCAGACTGGCTGCAAACTATTCTATGACTTTCTGTAACAGATATGATGCAGGAAAGTTCAACCGGGTTGACAGCAGCCAAGAACCTCATTATGTCAAATCATCGCAGCTATGGAGTGGTACAGGTCTGTTTCACTCGGGGACTTACTTATGTAACAACGAGTCCATGTCTGTGTTAACTGCCAGAGGGGTAATTTGTCTATGTCTATTCACGGGCTAAATTCACCTTAACCTGCAGTGTACGTCTCTCTCCTAGAGATATCTTGGACCCTTCTTTTGCATAAGAAGGCTACTTCACTTAGTGGTCCACCGCCATCATGTGGCAAACAGATGTTACTGTCGAGGGTCCCGAGAGTAGGCTAAGAAAAACATATTAAGAACTCGATAAAGCAGCTCTATTCTTATTCCCTACGGTAATGCTATGCCCCATATTATTTCAGAGGAGCAGTCTGGGTCAACGTAACGCAGGGCTGACGGTGTGCTTTTCCAGGTAGGCATTTGCCGTTAATGTAAACGGGTCTCGAGCGCCACACAGAGGTAGCGTGCGCCACCTGCCCGTGTGTGCTTATTCTCATTATGCAAAAAGCTCTTATTATGACATATGTTTTACTATTACTAGACAATTTTACTGTTCCCGTAATATTTAGGTGTTCTGTGAAATGATTATATTATTTTCCAAATGGCTGGACTAAATCAGTCAGATGCAATGAAAGTTTCCAAATTATTCTTAGTGCGTCATTACAAATGGAATAGGCCAGAAAGGAACTGCAATAAAATTAACCATTGTTTTACTTTAAATCACTAACATATAAAAGTATGTCGTACCTATAAATATCTTGCCAGTTCAAATAGACTCAACGTAAACCTATACGCTTGGAGAGGGTTACCACCTATGCGTAAAATGTACTTATACTGAACAAATAATTGTATAAGCAGCTCGATGGTGACGAAGCGGTTAAACCAAACACGATCCTCTTAAAAGAAGTTCCTTGCTCCTGACTGTATGTGCATGCGTAGACAAGCTAATCTTATGAAAGTTAGCGCCTACATTTCCACCCTCCAAGTAGCTTATAGCCTCACCTAACGTTTACTATGGTGATGTGGTGCGTAACTGGATGACAGATCAAGTCTGTGTACAAAACATCACCTGCAGTCCATCACTTGGAGTTCATGTTTTCTTGCTTTATGTTCTTCAGATACACATGAGTCTTGCAATGGAGAAGTTTGCTTTTATACTTTTCTGTCTACTTCAGCTTCTGGTTCGTTTAAGCACTGGACAGCACCATTTACGCGCGCCTGTTGAACCATGGAAGCAACGAATTCAATGGGAGAACAACGGCCGGGTGTATAGTTTATTCAGCACGGGGTCTGAATATCACACACCGGTACAGAGGAGGAGGCAGACTCAGCTATATCTGACCACAAAGAGGGATTTAAACAGGCAGCATCCACCTACTGTGTCAAGCATATCCTCCAGAATGAGAGCATTGGATCTGCAGGACTCGCGGAGCACATTCGATCGGAGCGCAGTGTATTCTGAAGGCAGAGCACGCAGTGAATCGGATGCCTCTGTCCTGGGTTCCGATGGTGGTCACTACATGCTTGCCACCGGCCCCCTATCCACCAGTGCGAGGAATCAGGCACGCGTCACACCTCCAAGAGAGACGACGGTGGCGCGACAAGCGGGCACTCGCCGACTACCCGAAGGCACCCGTTCCTCATCTAACAATAGGGTTCTTCAGGAGTTTTCAGGCAGTGGAATCCCGAGAGGTGGACGGAATCCTGCTCGGGATGACGGCAGATTGCCGGCTCCACAACAGATTAGGCCTACCGCGTCACCGGCAAGATCCGATGATTTTACGCACGGTCGCGGCAGGAGTCAGATGCAACTGGAGAGCCCTGAAGCAACCACCGAGGCAACTACAGCTAGGGACAACAGACTACCTACCCAGCGGCACGCTAGCTCGGATGACACCCACACTGCCCGAGCAGCAGAATCCATTCCCTCATCCCCCAGGGTCATTCCAGAATCGAATGTATCCCGCACTGCGCTTTCTAACAATGCCGTGGAGACACACTTCCCAAGCTGGCAGCCCCAGGAGACTAGGATCGTGAATAATAATATGATAGGGGATGATCCCACGAACCCCAACAAGAACCACAGAAATTCTGTGTTCTATAACATGGCCCCGCCAGGTGGGAGAACCAGGGCGCCCGTGCGCCAACCGCCTGGAACAGGCTATGGCACCAGATTCTTCCATAATGGTAAGGGAGTAGGTGAAATGATAATGATACTAGAGAGCCTATATTTCAACGGCTTATTTTATGATAACTTCATGCATACACATTTTTGTGATTAATTGTTTTTCAACCACAAAATACACACATATTCAGTGAAGGCACATTGAACAATAAGCAAACATATACATCAAAACAAAAATACAAAAATACAACTAAGATATACATTGATTATGATGATGTGTCTTCCTCAGGTCTTCCAGACCTCGTTCCTGACCCCTACTATATCCAAGCAGCCTCTTATATCCAGCATGTGCAGATGTATGCCCTAAGATGTGCAGCAGAGGAGAACTGTCTGACCAGGTACTCTATAGTCTACATAGGCCCACCTGTGGCTTCATTATGTGCATTCACTATCCAACCATGATGCGATCACGTTCAGCAGAACAAACCACACGTTATCATGAGGTCAATATGTCATCATCATCCAAATGGAAAATAGGAAATCTTTAGCTTTTATTTTATTTATTTACTTGATAAATGGAAAAGCCATCCGTAGACGTCAGACCAGCTTGTGCGGACCAGACTTCCTTAGTTGGCACTGGTCCATTTGGAGGCTACGCTACTATGAGAGGAGAGCATACAACCTGGCAAACAACCTAGTTTCTCTCTCCTGGTCACACTGCTGTGCCAAGTAAAATAAGCTCTAAATGAAAGGCTGTGGATTCCTGAGGTGAACAGTTTAACTGTTGAAAACACGCCTAAAGCCTCCTCCCCAGTGACTTCGAAAGCGTTGTTATTGAATTGATCATTAAAATGGCCGCCTCTGTGCATATGATGGCTGCAACCCAATCTCACAAGGCAATGCATGTATTCTGCATAACATCAGTGCACTGGATGATAAAGCCGACGGCTAAATAAGCAGGGGACGACTCCGTTACACAGTTCAAGATTCAAGATTCAAGATGGTTTTATTGTCATATGCACAACAGTTACAGAGCAATCGCTGGCAATGAAATTCTTAAGTCTTGGGCTCCTCCAACAGTGCAATAAGAAGTGTAAATAATAAAAATAAAGAAACAACAACAATAACAATATTTACCTAAATACAAAACTAAATAAGTTAGTTAACTAGTTATCAGTCATAATGTATGTTATTTTTATGTGTCATTCCTTCCAGGTCAGCATACCAACCAGGTGTCAGAGACATTGACTACAGGGTTCTACTGAGGTTCCCTCAGAGGGTGAAGAACCAAGGAACAGCAGACTTCCTCCCCGTGAAACCCAGACACCAGTGGGAGTGGCACAGCTGCCACCAGTGAGTTCATTCATGCCCCAGAAAGCTCTTACAGTACAGTATGTCTGGCTGCTGTCACAGCACAACAGCTGGGAAGTCTGGGGTGGAATCCCTCTGTAAGACACACTGACACACACACATGTTTACCTTTATTCATCAAATTGTCTCATCCAGATAAGATCTGTCACAAAATAAATCTGGTCCATTTTCCACAGATGGAATGTGTGCACAGATGCAGTAGCACCTACAGTAGTGAATAGTGAATAGTGACTGTTCACCTGTACAAGCTCTGTTATTCTTATTCTATTACCTGTTTACTGTATCTCATCCAATTCATAGTGAATAGTAAAAGTTTACCCAAATAGTTTCTCTTTCTCAGACACTACCACAGCATGGAGGCCTTCAGTAACTACGACCTGCTGGACGTGACTACGGGTAGGAAGGTGGCGGAGGGTCACAAGGCTAGCTTCTGTCTGGAGGACACCAGCTGTGACCCCGGAGTACGCCGGCGCTTTGCCTGCACTGCACACACACAGGTTAGTACTGTATACAGTCATCTACGTATCGCATCTATTATACCCGGCACGGCACACACATAGATTCAAGGATAAATAAATTGATTTTATTTATTTACTTTTATTTTGTGGTCCTCTGTGGCTCAATTGGTAGAGCATGGCGCTAACAATGCTTAGGTTGGGGGTTTGATTCCCGCTGGGACCATATATACTGAAATGTATGCACTCACTGCAATGTAAGTCGCTTTGGATAAAAGCGTCAGCTAAATGGCATATATTTAATTTACAGTTATATCATTGTTGTTATATCACAGTACATCAGCTTTGACATGTGTTTGATTCAGGGATTGGGTCCTGGTTGCTACGATACGTACAATGCCAACATTGACTGCCAGTGGATTGACATCACGGACGTGCCACCAGGAAATTACATTCTCAAGGTAGCGTAGCACTAGCTATTTGAACTAGGAGAGCAGATATGAATCCAACACAGCGTTTATAATTTGTCGAACACTACTACCATACCTCTGACCCGTCCTCTCTCATGCAACACCTCAGGTAACAGTGAACCCAACTATGCAAGTACAGGAATCTGACTTCTCAAACAACGTAGTGAGGTGTGACATCAGATACACAGGGGCTTACGTCCAGGCAAGGAACTGCAGGATCACAGCGTAAGTCATAGAGAAACATATGATTCAGTGTAGACTGGACATATTTCAGTTGAATTGCTCGTTTGAAAATATTCTGTTAAAGTGAATGTGCTACTGTAGTTTGTCATTGATGTGTGACCGTGATTCCACAGGAGTTAACCTAAAAAGCTTTCGACTGAGGGGACAATTTTCTGCCACCACGTACGTCTGCCCATCGTCACGAAGACAGGTGAATATGTATGTACCAATATTCTTTGTTGAAATCAATGTAGAAACTGCTTTCCTTCAGCACTTGTAAGGTCTATTCAGATGTTCTCAATGGTACACTATGATGTATTTAGCTACAGGAAGTATTTAATGGATGGGTTATCCAATTTTTAAATGATTTATTATGTTGTGTTTTGTATGATGCATTAGGGCAGTGGTGTCAGGTGTATACAGCATAGGACACTATAGGGTAGCCTAAGACTAAGCTTTTAAATGTTGATTACAGAGCTGTGGATGTAGACATAACACACAAGTCTCAGAAAGGCCATGTCAAATCCAACATTGAGTTCTATGTCTCAGACGGTGCTTATTTCAAGTCAATGGTACTCCTGTCTCTTTTCAGGCTGTAGGAAAGGAGCCATCTGTATGTACTGTATTTATGACATTAAATATACCAAATATTCCTATGTATGCATAACTGTATGTATGATATATGTACTGTACTGTATGATTTTATGTACCCTATTATTTTATAGAATCATATTGCTAAAGTGGGCAGATATAAGACCGTGAACTGCTGTCAAACAGTGTCACTACAAATGATATGTTATTATATTGTTTTTTTTTGTATGAAGTCATGGAATGAGAAGTATTGAGGAAAGTGGTTGAACAATTTTCTATGTTTGTGTTTTTGCTATGTTTGTATTTGACAATAAAGGTTGCTTGATCTCATTGAGACACATGACACATATGACTAGAGCCTTATTCACTCATTACCATTGGGCCGTTGGAGAATGAATGGAAGCACCCTTCACTGAAAGAGTAATTTGTATAAACATTGTAACACTGTGATGTCATTTCATCTTTCAGCAACACTTTACAGTCAGTCTGGTTTATTCAAGCGGACCTGAAAACCAGTGGAGGGTGGAGTGGTTAATTTCTTAAATGATTTAGAAAAACATAGCCTGCCTTAGAGAAATGTGTGAAATTATACAACTTAGCACATTATGTTTTTTGGAAATGGAAAGAAAAACAAAGTGGTGAACCAAAGGGTCTTGCTCTTGTGTGCGTCCGCCCGGTTGCCCCTAGGTACAGTATGTTTTTAAAACAGTCTGAGAGGACCTATCCATTCCCCTAGAGTCAACTCCATGTTGGCTGTCTAGGAATTCCTGAACGATTTTTACCACAGCCACTGTCTCATAAGAATTTTTCAGAAAATGGAAAACAAACATAATCCAGAATACCCTTGAATTATTAATAGCAATTTGCTTGATATAACATTGTTGTGCCTGTTCTGCATTTGTAATGGGGAAACACAGAACACGATTCTGGCAGAAAGTTGTCTAAGGCGAGTGCATTACCTCATGTATGTGTCATTTTAAACACAACATGTCCAGGAAAAGGTTGCTGTTTAATCAGCTGTGCGAAGGTCATTCATTAAAATGACAAATCTCAAAGGGTTCCATGGAATGGATGTTAAACTCTGCAGTGTCCAAGACCTGCTTCAGGAGAAACCCTCAACACATCCTCTTTAAAGAGCTACAAGAGGAAATACCTCTAGGAGTGTTTATGAAAACCAGTGGTGGACAGGTGCTGGGGTCATGGAGTACAGTCTCTTTGTATCTACACCTGACTTCTATGACAACTGCCGAAACACCTTTATTTTCCTCCCGGTTCCTATTTGCTATTATTACATACCATATCAGGTGACATTCATGGTTATCTGACAGGCAGAAATAGATAGAAGTTTGAGGCTTGAGAGAGTTTGAGAACTACTCTAGATGGCTGCTTAGGCTCATAACGCTTGAGCCCCCTCTGCAAAACCAAACCACAAGGGATTGTCAGTCGTCTTCAAACCAAACATGGCCTCTCTGCCCGATTCGTGCCATCTTTGGTCAAAACAGAGGTGTTTATGTGAATTTTTGAGTGTGACAGAACAGAATGACAGAGCCGTGCCTGCGCTGTCTCTGCAGACAGTTTGCTCAGGGAGCCCAACGTGCTAAGCCTCAAGAATGGAGCTGCTATGAGCCTATAGGGTACTCCAGCCTGCCCTTTGGGGAATGGCGAGGAGCAGAGAAATTCCACAGCTACAGTGTCAGCCAGGAAACTGGCCAAATACTGCTGAGATCAGCAGCAGGAGGACTGGCCATCCTTATCATAGGCCAAGGTACTGTATAGGGTCAGAGCAGACATGTGGGAGGGAGACAGGGAGCCTCTTGGTAAACATACTGTATATTACCCTAGTCTACAGACAACCACACAAAGACATAAATCATCTTGGTAAATATTCACAAAGACAGACACCACTGTAACCTGATAAACATACAGCGTCCTACAGACCATTCCACAAATAAATACTGTATACCGTCTTGGTATTCATTCAAAGTAAAATGTCTCAAGTCGAAATGTCGAAAGATGTAAGATGACATCATTATTAATCAAATAATTTTAATGTTAAAATGTCACGACTGCTCTTTTGGAAACTTTTTAATTACTCATTTTACTGTGTTTACAGTGCCAGTGTTTGTGAATAACGAGGGTATGTTTGAGTCTCTGGTGGAAAATAGTTTAATGTCTGATTTTAATGTTTTATTTGTCTTATTAGAACCAAACAGCTCTGACGCTTGAAAATGCATTCAGTGTTTGCCTGGGCAGAACAGGATCTCCCTGTTCAGACGATTTGCACATCATTACAGTAAAACAAGTAGCCTATTTGAAATAGAAGAATGTGTGCTTAATGGCCCTGTACTTTTCCCTCAAAGCTCCTGTGCAAATACCAACCAGTCAATACACCATCTGGTCATACATAGTCATTTTTAGCCCCAGTGAAATACTGTTTTTCTGTTATTTTTGGGTAGGGAAGTGGGATAGGGCTGGGAGGGCTAGCCGGATGAGGCTTGCATGGGGAGTGGGCATGTAGGGAAGGGAATGAGGTTGGTCAACTGAAACGATCCTGTTATTTTTGGTTTAAATACAGTCCTTAATACTAGTGTTGTTCCACATTTATTCTTTACAAAGAGCGTCTGCCAAACAGTCTCGCAGAGTACGGTCTGTCTGAAATGGTCTATGAAGAGAGCCATAGACCCAGAGACAGCAGGTGATGGTGAGTGCTACCCTTGTGTCTGAGTCCAGAGACCCAATTAAGTTTGGGAATTAATATGCAGACAGGACAGCGAGACAGACATTAAAACATATGAAAGCTCCAACACCATAATCTTTAATAGCAGACAGGAAACCCCATAAATATACTGTATATATGCATGACATTAGTGGGGAGACCCATCCAGTCTGTTTTCTGAGGCATCAGTTATGTACAAGGTAACCCATAGACACGTTTTCTGGATAGATCCCTATACATTATATTTTTGGGGAGAATGCAGTTTTGTGTTAATACACTCACTGGCCTACTCTGTTAATTATATGGGCAGCTTGGAAACAGCTATAACTACAGTATGTGCAGTGTTGTGAATTGTAGAGGCTGGATAGATCAGGACAATGCCCAAAACATGAGAAGTGTAATGATACTATACTATACGATACAATACTGTACACTATTTCACCAGGTGCCCAAGTCGACCTCTGTTGCCCTGCAACCGTTCTGTCACCTCTGTTGGCCCTCACCATTCATCACAACATTCAACATGAAAGAAGTAGAAGTGGCTATGGAATGACCAGGAAGTGTCACTAAAAGTACATCGACACAGTTTCTCAACTATTGCACAAGAGGAACCAGAGACCGGTAGGCATTTATTGGCAGAGGGGCCTATAGGGGTGAATGTATGAAAAGTCTCAGACAAGACTTAGATAAACATGGACACTGGCCATGCAGATCCAGAAGCATGTACAGAGTAAACTGCTGTACTACTATTACTTCCTATACATATACGCAGTTTTGCGCTGACATGGGGTGTCATACCTTTAAATAAGCAACTTTAAATATATATTTTTCACGTGATATTGACAAGACTGTTTCACTATTTAAATGTGACCTGTGGATTGTGTTTTAGTTTTTGATTCTGTCAGACAAGTATGATGATGATGATGCGATAGGAGATATACAAGAACACAAAACAGGTTTTGACACTATGAAACTATACGTATCATTGAGTGTAATACAGACAATAGCGCCCTCATGTGGTGGAAATAATACTAATGTTCATCATATGACATTTTAGTGGCACGGAAATATGATCAAGGAAACAGTTCTTTGGCAACAATAGAGTTTTTATTGTAAATATCAAGAAGTTTCTCGCCGATAATTTAAAGAGCGATAACTTCTCAATCAGGAATGTCATCATGACTGCATTCCTATAGTTCCCTGTCCTGTGACGACACCAGGCAGTCATATTTGAAAATATCTGGCAACCCAGTTGCTCGCTCAGTGTCATTTGCTGTCAACTACAAAGCTGATTAAGAATGGCTTCTACAATAAACATAGGTGCAAGCAACTTGGCCTTTATGGCTTTGGCAATGTTGACAACAGCAGTTGCATTGGCTAGTGCTTCTGCTGAACAGACGAAAACTGTAGAATTCAACGTGAAACCCGGTGGGATGGTGCACACGTTCTCCGAGAAAGTGGTAAGTGATCGCTAGCCTTGCTAGCTTGTCATACCAGCTGGTGCATGCTTAGATACACATTATTTAGCAATGTAATAGAGTTCTCTGTAGTTTATCAAATGCTGCCCTGTATGTGGCAGTGTATGCCGAGAACAATATTGGCTTCTTGGACATAATAGCTCGCAATTAGAAGGCTACTTGGCTGGCTAGCTAGCTAGCAATGATCAATGAATAGGTGGGGAATATAGGTTGCCAGCTTGTAAGGTAACTTGCCGGTTAGCTATTAATTTGTAGCTATCTGCACATCTTGCTGCTAAATATTCAGACATTTTTTTCCAGATAATAATAATAAGTTATGATGGAAATGTACGGTCATTTAAACTTTATGGGAAACAGGACAAGGCTTTGGGCGCAAGACCATGCGGAAGTGAACCGACATCTGATATGGTGACACGTCAGTGCGAAACTGCCACAAGGACGCTATTCATTGGTTCAGGCCAGAGTGGTTCAGGAGCTACACTCCCCACTGTCAGAGATAACATCCAAACAAAGCTGCCTCTGTTCAGCCATCTCTGTTTCTATTAAATATTTAGCAATTCAGCCAAATAACCTACATTTAAATGCATCATGTATGAGTGGCAAGTGTCTCATGTCTCTACAAATGACAGATCATACTTTAAAATGATTTGAAGTCATTGTCTTTGACATTACAGTATTTGACACTCCAGCATAGAAAAATGATACATGCTAATGATGTTGATTTCTTACGATCATTATTACAAATGTTATCATTATTCCTATTTCTTACACAGGGAGAATATGAATGTTCATTCACTTATGCATCACAAGGGGGAACCAATGAGGTAAGTTACACTATAACCTTACACTACGTTATAAAGTTACACTGTAACTTGATCAAAGCAGGACATACACTTGAGTCAACCCAATGAATTGGTCATTTCATTTTTATCCAATAAGTTCTTAACTCCTGACACACATCTGAAATGAACTGATTGGCTTGCCATACTAAATGTCAAACTGGCTGAAGAGTAATAACATATCAACTTTTGTGCCACAAACAGAAATAATACACACTTAGATTATTGATGTTTAGTTTGTTGATGTTCATAATACTGAATATTCTATGTTGTTTGAAACAGCAATGGCTGATGAGTATAGGCCTGAGTGATGACGACAAGCTGTTCTCCTGTTCAATGTGGAGGTGAGCTGTGGTGTGAGGTTACACACACACACACACACACACACACACACACACTAGAGCTTAGGTCACTGCACTGTCGATGTGTAGACTGATTTATTCATATTATTTCAGACAGTCTGTACTAGTGTTTCATCCTGGCTTTATGTAATGAATGACTCATCACAGATTCAGCAGACCTCAGTTATGATTTAGACCTCAATTCAGTCAATTCCAGATAAAGGCAAGTTGCACTGCAGGTTTATTGTTTGCAGTTTATTGGAGGTGTTTACTGCTTTGAAACTGACACACTCAACCAGTTTTTCCTCACATGGATATTATGATTAAACATGATATTAGATTTGACACAAAATCCCAACTACCCTTAAGGTAACGTAACAACATAAACATTCCAGGTTAACTCACAATGCGGTTTGCCTTTATATGCAATTGATTGAATTATGAACTTTAATATGTTTCCTCTCCTTGACAGACCCCAGGGGAAGTCTTACCTGTTCTTCACACAGTTTAAGGCTGAGCTGAAAGGAGCCAAGATTGAATACGCCAGTGCATACGTAAGTAACTGGTAGAGAGGCTCATCTGATTTGAATTCTAATTTATATTCTTACTAGGCCGTTATTGTCATTGAATGGCGGTTTGCCACACTCTGTATGTAAATGTCTCTGCTTCATACCGCACAAAAGTGTTGTAGAATGACACAAATTGCTTCAATTAATATATTCTAAATGTCAAATTTAGTTTGCCAAACCCTGTAATCAAACTGAGCCAAACACTGTATATCAAAGGCTCTGGTGTGAAGCTGCTGTGTCATGTCATTTGTCCATTGTCATCATAATATAGTTAATAACACAGCCAGTAGTAGCCAGTAACCCCCTCCCCACACACACACTGCACTGCTGTTCTAATTAGCTAGACCTGCACATCTCCATGGAAACCTTGTTTCTGTTTTTCTGTCTGTGAACCCCCCTAGCATTTTTCAGACTCTTCTTTGGAATTTCTGTGATTCAAGGCAATCTCAACATTCTTCTTGTACAGGGTTTGATAAAAAGAGATCAGGAGATAGTCAAGGCAAAAGGCAACACATAACTAGGTATTTGACACAACTTTATTTGGGTGACGGAGCACATCACCATGTTGCATTCACATTCAACAAGTCAATCGTCTCAAAAGGTGAATGCTGCCACGATGTTCAGATGACTGTCTGTCAGGCAGCTCTCTCAGACTAGTCATTCGGTGTCTGCTAAAGTACCTCAGGAGAGGCATTGTAGATGATTACAGCACACCTTGAAAAGCCTGGCTGGCAAGGACAGTTAGCTCCAGCACTCACTGTCGTCAGAGGAGGGTCACCATTCAACCTCTCCCCAGCTGGCGCTGTCCCCCCTCCCTGTGAGAAGAGACAGAGAATTTAACACACCTCTTTAGACGTTGTAGCTAAAAATAACTCAACACTCCCGCGAAACAAGAGCATCTCCTCGACCTTGTAACTCCCACCGTCAGTCCCCTTGTCATGATGAGATTTTCTATCTTTTCTCCCTCTCCCTCTCTCTTGTTTGTTCCCCGCCCTCCCCTCTTCCTCTCATCCCCCTGTTCATGTCGTTGTGCCGGTTTCTCCAGTCCCAGACTGCCGTGGGAGGACAGAGTGATGTGGCTTTGAAGGCAGATGAATTCACCGTGGGAGATTCTACAGGTGAGATGACAACTCTGCCTACTGCTATTGATATTGCTACTCACTCCCTCTGCCTGTCACTCATCTCCTCAACGCTGTCCTTGAGTTGGCCTTTTACCGACTAGAATAAATACTTGAATAAAGCACTTAAAGCTACAGTGGTGCACGGCGATGGATCCATACTTTGCTACCTTTACAATGTTTGTACCACATTCTACCACTATTTTAGTTTTAACCATCAGAAGAGGTTGACATTTAGCCTGGTGGCCCCAGATGTTTGTGCTGTAGCCAACTTCTATATCTCTAATTGTCATGCCAGCCATGACATGTTTGGCATGACAACAGTAATAGGGATTGGCTA
>NC_139660.1:6614912-6644912 GCF_951799395.1 Argentina silus | reverse complement strand
TTGTTTTGTTTTTCTTGCTCAACAACTCCGGTCTGTGTCTGTGTCATCTTCCTTGGAGCTGTTAACCTTGTCTGAAAAGGTTCCTCCCCAACTACAATAGCATTATATTATGCATTTTATTATTATGTATTTTGCATGTTTGTTGTGCTATGTTGTATCTGTTGCAAGCAGATGGAAGCCATGTACATATGTCCACTGTTATCCCAGAAATGGATAATACAGCTTTGGAACATTGAACTTTAATGCTTTACCATAACGTGGTAGGCTAATGGTAGGCTATTTAATGTTTTATTTAATGCTCTCAAACCCTCTCAGGCAGCACCGACGATGAGCTCTCCACCTGAGACGGCAGGACTGGGCACCACATGGACGCGGATGCCGTGAGATGGGTCGATTTACGTGTCACTTTTACAGGATGAGGATACGAGGCAGAGATGCTTTGCCATAAATGGATTAAAACCATAGCATCCAGCTGCTCCCTGTACAGCATCTGTCAGTGAGGGGACAGTTCACAGCAGAGGGAGAGGGGCTACCGCTACCACTGCTGCTTCTCTATCTACCATTGCATACATTAGGTAAATGGAGCATGCTGTAGCAAACGCTACCTCAACTCCTTCAGTGTTGAATGCATCATCACCAATAGGCTAATACTGTAGTCCTGTGGCGTAGACTGACACTGTACATTATGGAAGAGAGACACTTTGCAAGCAGAGATTCAGATCGCAGGTGTTGCATGTTATTAGAATTTAGATAAGGTCTTTAATGCATGCTGAACTTTAAATGCAATATACAAATGTGGATCAGAATGATGTTCTTCTTTTGACAAACTATACATAGTAATCTATTGTAGGAAATGTACAAATGAAGTTTGATTTGATTTGATTTGTTTTTCTGGTAGATACAAAAACAGTGCACCCTTTCACAGGAATCCCTTTAGGGCTTGAAACAGCATGATAAGCTGTTTATACAATATCAGAGACAAGTGAATATTTTTGGGAGGCGATGTGACAATAATAGCCACATCTTTTACTCTCTCTACCGAGACCTGCAAAATCCCTTGATCAAAGATGAGAGATTTTGAGGTCTACCCTCTTGTAAGCTGCTCTGCGATTAAGTTTCTGTACTGTAAACTATCAAAGCGCATCATAGAGGTGCATACAGTGTACATGTATGAAATAAACCATAAATGCAAACATAAACCTGTTTACCTCCTTCATCTCCTGATGAACATCTTTCAGTCCTCCTAACACCTGCTCCAGGTTGTCAACCACACGTTTGATCTGGTCCCGCACAGCTTTGTGAGTCCTCTCAGCCCCAGAGAAGGTGGGCTCCCTTCTGGGTCGCTGCTGCTCTACATTGGCTGGCCTGGGCCTGGTTTTAATATGGACCTCCTCTGACCTGGGCCTGGTTCTGGTTCTGGTTCTGGTGTCAACCTCCTCTGACCTGGGTCTGGGCTCTTCTGACACAGGACAGGGGGTCTTGCTGGGGCTTGCCTGGGCTTTGCTACTCCCTATGTCCATCTGAGGAACCTCAGTGGTGAAAATGACCTCATGGAGAGAGCTGGGTCCGTTGTAACCCTCCACAGGTATACCCTGAGGTCTAATCAAGTCTCTCTGGCTCTGTATGTTTCGACAAGGCTCTTTAGCATAGCTGAAGATAGAACCGGTCCCCTTGTGTCTGTTTGTTGAACCCAGTGTGGCTGAATCCACCCAGCTGGATGTATGGGGGTCCCTCTGGTAGTAGGCCTGCCTTGCACAACCCCGAGCCTTCCCCTCCTCCTCACACACAGGCACTTTGTCGTGACCTTTGAACTGCGTAGGCGGGGCAGGGGCGGCAGCTGTTACACACTTCCTGACTATGGGGTGTGACTCAGTCTGGTAGTGGTTTCCAACAAAGGAGCTTTCTGTGTGGTAGACGTCCTTCACAGACGAGCTGCTGTGTCTGAGGCGGAGGCCCAGACTGAGGCCAGGCTCTGGAGACGGGAGGCTCCACCTGGTAGGGCTGGTCCCCCTCTGCTCCCCACACTCTGGCTCCACATGGTGCTCCCGCAGGGGGAAAGGCAGCCTCCGGCCCAGACCCAGTCCATTAGTAAAGCGGCTGGTGTGTGTCGTCCTATCTTTCCCATGTACCGGTATGTTCATCACCTCCTGTGATAGGAATCCTATTCCCTTGGCTCGGTCCAGGTGGGTGAGGTTGTTGGCCTCTGTCCGCCTACATTGACCATTGGAGTTTAGCCCTCCCATGTCCCTGTGGAGGGGCTTCAACCCCATGTCCTTGTGGTGGGGGGGCTTCAGTCCTTTGCTGAGCCAGTGGCTGAGGTGGGGGCTGATGTGGTAGACCCCCCTGCCGTGGTTCCCAGGCCCCGGAGCTCTGCTGTCTGAGAACATGATGGAAGCCGTCCAGCAGCCACAGACAGAGACAGAGAAGAAGACTCCTTAAAGAATGAGCCTCTTCCTCCTCATCCAGCTTCCCGCATTTGACAGGCACATGGAATGTTTTCCTCATTGATTTCTCTCTCTTTCTCTCTTTCTCTCTCTCTCTCTCTCTTTTCTCTTTCCCTCTCTCACTCTAAAACTTTCTTCCGCTTTTTCTCCTCAGAGCCCCCACTCACTCTCAACCCTTTTCCTGTCTAAGCCTGTTTCTGATTCTATCCCTTGGTTTTTTCCCCTTACTCACTGGTCCTTCCACCCCCTCCTCTCTGCCATTCCCCTTCCTAGCACTCTCCTTTAGCCCTCACGTCTTCACCCTGCTGCCCTTTCTGCTGCTGAGGGCCTCTCTCCGTCTTCCTCTCCCTCTCTCCCTCCCTGCGTCTCTGGCTCAGTTGCCGTGGCACGCTTCCTGTCTCTCCCCCCCTCTCTCTCCCTCGCGCTCTCTCGTGCTCCCCCCTCCCGCACTGCGCCGTCTCCCCTTCTCGCTCTTTCTTCCTCCCACTCTTTCTCACTGCTGTACCTCCCTCCCTCTCTCGCTCTCTCTCTCTCTCACTCTCTCTCTCTCTCTCTTTTTCTCTCACACACACACACAAACACACACACTCTCCCTCTCATTCCCACATACACTCTCTCTCTCTCTCTCTCTCCCTCTCTCTCTCTCTCTCTCCCTCTCTCTCCCTCTCTCCCTCTCTCTCTCTCTCTCTCTCTCTCTCTCTCTCTCTCTCTCTCTCTATCCCCTCTTTACCCGTTGGTGGAGGGAGAGCCCAGTCGAACTTCAATCAAGATGCCAGTGTTTTAATCCCTGGTAGACGCCGTGTCTCCACGTGAGCCGCCCAGCTCCGGCTCTCATCTGATTACTCCTGTTCTGGCTCAGCAATCCACAATTAAACACAGCTTGGAAGAAGGGGCAAGACTAGAGAGAGGGGGAGAGGAGGGGGGAGGAGGGTGGGCGTGCTATACTGCACCTAATAGGAGCAGCCAGACAGAAAGTAATTTCACAGGCAAAAAATAAATAAAATGACCAGGTATAAACAGTAACACACTTACCCCAGCTTGTTATTGCCCACCTGGGGTGTAACTCTTTGTTGTTTCATGTTATTTTCTGCTTCTCTGACTTCTGTTTGTTCCAATTATGCAGTGGTGGCAACTGCTATTTCCGGCTGGATTCAAATCCCATGTTGGCTTTGCAACAGTTTGGATTAGTGTTTATGTGTCTGACAAGCACAGAGATGCCTCCTAGGTGTCTGTTGTTCTCCCCCTGCAGCTCCTTCATCAACTGCTCCCTAAATGATACCTAACATGGTACTGAGAACTCTGACAGTTTGCTGTCTGTCACTCAGCAATAAGACACTTTGAGTGTTTTGTCACCCACTTAGTCAGCAAAGTTGTTGTATTTCTTTGGAACAGCAACGCTAATTGTATTCCTTTGCTCTAAAAATAACGCTGAAACAGAATCCTGTAGAGACAATGACCTAGACTAATATATACATGTATTCAAAGCGATTGAATAATCCAAGTTAAGAAGATTCTATCTGAAACGTGAATGTTTAGTGCTGAGCTGGGTTAGCTGACCACTGGTCTGGATCTAAATGAAACCTCTGGAAGTAATGGAGGCAGGAGGCTGTATTAATCTACCTAAGCTCTACTTCGACAAGGCTTACACACACACACACACACACACACACACACACACACACACACACACACACACACACACACACACACACACACACACACACACACTAATGTCCCAGCTGTCCCCGGTGATTCCCATTGTGTCAGTGAACACCTCTGCACGTACCACTCCATCTTCCCAAAGGTCACTGTTGCGAGCCGTAACCAGACAAACGCACACCCAAAAATATAGTTTGTCCCAGATGTTGACTTCACCTCTCCCACACACACACACACACACACACACACACACACACACACACACACACACACACACACACACACACACACACACACACACACACACACACACACACACCTGGAATTATAGGGTACTTTGATGTTGCTGGACTTGAGTCCCGTCGCTCTGATTAAAACTCTCATCTTTGGACCAATCACCCTCCCACTGTGTGTGGTCCATAAATAACATGCCCGCCTGGGAAACAATGTGAGCTCATTTCAAAGTCAAAGTGGAATAATAAGTACCTGTCGCCCATTTAACAGCAGTCGATGTAGATCCCCCAGTTAGACCTTCACTCTATCCATTATATCATGGTAATGTATGTAGTGTATTTGTGTGTGTGTGTGTGTGTGTGTGTGTGTGTGCACGTGAGTGTGTGTGTGTGTGTGTGTGTGTGTGTGTGTGTGTGTGTGTGTGTGTGTTTGCTTAAAACCCCTTACTTTACATGCAATGCACAGAAGAGTCACAGTAGTGTCATTTTGGTTGAGTTTCACTGCACACAACAAAGCAGACATCATAGAGAGAGCATTGAACAGCTTACATAACTCTTTGGTGAAGATATCCCTCTGAACAGACCCCACATGTTCAGTCAAAGGCAAAGCTCTGTGAAAAATGTTTCCCTGTCACAGTACGAACCCCCCTGGGGTGGATGGTAACTTTATATAGCAACTTGGACAGCAGCAGGGATGTTTAAAATGCAACGCAGAGACAGAGAGAGAGAGAGAGAGAGAGAGAGAGAGAGAGAGAGAGAGGGTGAGAGATTGTGCAGTTTTCCAGGCAGTCCAGTCCAGAAAAGACAGTAAATGTTGTTTACTCGGTATCTAAGAAACTATGTGGTAACAATGTGGTTAAAAGGGTACTTTTCTACCTTCAGTTCTTAAAACACAGTCCACACTGTCAAACTCAAGGTCCTGCCACTGTGAACACATAACTAGGAATGGAGCCGTGTTCTTTTCTTCTAGTTGTGTATATTTTTGTTCTGTTTTCTCTTACGCTTTGATCTCTTTTATCCACGTCAGTCAGGTGCACTCTGAGGACTCTGTTTGAGGAGGAGAAGAGAGACAGAGAGTTTGAAAGACTTCCCAGTCCTGTACTGTAACTGTCACTGCTTTAGCTTGCCAGAGGGGAGTGAGTCTTAAAGCACACAGGATGAGAGGCAGAGCATTGGATGTGTGGAGGGACTACAAAAGAAAATAGCAGGGCCGCTTAGTGGCGTAGCATGCTAATGCGCATACCACATAATCAGTTATAAACCAAGGTTCCTGGTTCGACTCTGACCCTTGACACATCTTGCATGTCATCCTTCCTGTCAATCTCTACTGTCTCTATGCCATTAAAGCAGAAATGCCATAAAACATATCGCAAATGGAATAGTGTTTTTCAAACCGATCATTTCTTGATAGAAGAAAAATCAGGGATGTGTTGTATGAAACTTATAATTAAGTAATAAGCTAATAACATCTAAGTGATGTGAACTAGAATGTTTAATATTGCTACTGCTGATAATCTGATATGTGGGGTAAAGATTGACTGTTTATATTAGGTGCTGCTGACCCCACAAAATGTATTTCACATAGGGATGGACAATAGAGTGCAGAATATTGTACCATATTGTTTCATAAGTGTAGGTGTATATCAGTGATGCACACATAGTGACACTGTACTTGGTGCTTATCTAATCCCTTACTCGACATTAGACCCATCTCATTCAGTGGTAGTAGAGCAGTGGGCAGTCTGGTGTTGATGGCTGGGATACATACATGGAATAATTGAATGTGAGTGGACTGGCTAATGATGTCTACCACTGTTCAGCTCTTTCAGCCTCTTAAAATGCAAAGACATCTCCTTTGTAGTTGCTAGTTGTCTCATTATGTCAAAATTCTAATTATGCACAAATGGAAGCTAGCCTCATACTGTACCATGTTAGAGTTCACATTAATATCCACTTTAATAATGAAGTCAATACTTGACAGCTTGAGAGTTTAATGTTCAGACAGAGAACATTCGTTCAAGCTAGTCACACTGGAGGGAGAAAAAAAGCAACTTAGTTCCTTTAAAAACAGTACTTCACTGATGTCTTGATAATAACCATTCCAAAATGATTGGGCACTTATAGAACAGCAGCCTTTCAAGAAAGTCATTACAAGGAGTAAAAAATAAAAAAACCTAATCTTTACTGACACCGTCTTTCAGAAACAATGAAAATCTACCTAGAATTAATTCACATTGCTGATGTCTGTAGCTGTCTTAACGATGCTGGTAGGAAACAGATTTCTTACCAAGGTAAAGAATTACTGCATGTCCTCATCGCTGAGCTAAAACAAAAAGAAAAAAGAAAAGAAAGAGGCTTAATATCCAATTTATTGGTAGCCATTTTAAACTTTGACCGGGGCTTGTCAGTTGGCTGGACTTTGGAAAATTAATTTAGAGGGAGACTATAGCCTTGTGGCCGTGTCTGAATGCTCATACTGTCTACTGATTGCTAAAAGTACAGTATATACTGCATACTAACCATACTACATACTATTTAAGCCATACACACTGTAACTCAACCATGTTGTTCATGGTAATTGGTTCAATTTCGCTACTGCCCCCGCCTCCCTTAGCTGCTCCATTGAATTGTTTGACTCAAATTGGAATAGTGTGCAGTGAATTCATACAATATGGAAAGGCTAATTTAGGATGAAATCCTGGCATTTTACACATACTAAATACCTGTACATTTCGCATAGGGCCTACTGCAAAACATTGTAATCTTGCATACTGAAAACACCTACTAAATAGGTTGCAGTATGAGCATTCAGACATGGCCTGTTTGTCAGATAAGAAGTTCTGCTCGTAAACTGAACACAAGCCTAACAATGTCGCAGTGAGCAGGCGGGAGGGATTTGGACGACCCAATCCAGGTCAGACGCACCCAGATTAAGTTCTGATCTGGCTGCAGAATTTATACATTCAGCTGCAGAGGGATTCTGTAGCTTTATAAAAGAAAAAACAAACACTTTTTATTGATTTAGAAAAGGAGTATTCATATATATTTGTCATGTCTACTGTAGTACAGAGAAGGCACGCTACACAAAAACATCATATGCATATCAATGTATGATTAAAAAAAATACAATACACAATAAAATGATACAAAAAATACAACTCAAAAGTATGATTTAAAAGTAAGCGTCCTTTGTCGGTAAAATGAAATGTGTGAATATGATGCATTGCTCCATAATCCTTCAACGTTGGTCTGATCTAACATGAATGTAATAATACAACTTAACCCTGAGAAGAGGTGGAATGGGGGAGAATGGCATCTGACATTTGAGCCCAGTTTAAAGTGTTCAAACAGAGCCGTACAGTACGAGCCCAGCTGGTGTATTCAGATGTCACTTTTCTAGCCCTGAAAGCATACACTTAAAACTCCCTCAGTCAAAAGAGGGTGAAGTCAAACAATGACAAAAAAAAAAAGAATAATGAAAAGAAACTGTGACAATCACGAGACAGGTGAATGACATTTCAAACAATCATCATCATCATCAAGTGCATATTGAGTTCCCCCTAAGGTTCCTTTGGAAAGTTGATTTTCATGATTGCCGAGAACAAACGCGATTGCGTCATTTTTCCCTCTCTTTGGCAGAGCTGCTACAAATGAGTCAAGTTTTCAGTGACAGAGAGAAGGGAGAGACTCACATCAGATCTATAAGAACACAGCGCTCATTACTAGGACTCTATCTGCAGCTCTCACCAGGTATTCACTGAGAATACTAAACGAGACCGCAGCACAAACAATCTACTAGACAGAGGCTCAGAGATACAGAAACATCCATTAGGTGCAGGGTAGGGGATAAAAAAAAAAAAAAAAAAGACCATCACGACATCAAGCAGAGATGGTTCTCTATCACATTAACTGGGGTCATGGTGGAGGATGGAGTGGAGCAGGTCAGAGCCCTATATACACATATCACGTCCAGGTGGACTAGAGGCTATTGCTTATCTGGAGGGGGGAGGGGGCATAATAACATGGAGAGTACTGTACAATCAGGTATTGTTTTTGTCTCTGCGAAGGGCCAGGGTATTACAGATTAGAGTGCTGTGACGAAACAGCTCAGGCCTGACCAACAAAGAAAGCCTCTCATTTCACTTACCTTTCCACATCCCATAGGCTAGTCCTCCAGCCATCATCAACACCGCATACGGAGGGTATTTTTTTGCTGCATGCTAATTTTCTACCCTCATCTCAAAGTGTGCGCTTGGTACAGTATCATCAGCATGGGCTTGTTGTCTTACACCAATCCTATGTTTTTAAATCTGTGGGGGAGTGCACATTTCAAGACAAGGGTAAAGAATTGGAACGCAGCACTTTCACTGTGACACATATAATAACAGAAACAGAAGTGTTAGCAGGGTGGTTTCAGCACAACTCAGTTGAGGTTACAGATTGCTAGAGTCAGCTCTGTGGCTATCAGAGTACACAGAATAATTAACTTCCTTCATGTTTATAGCCCCCATGACCCAAATACGCTGTCTTTGGTGAGACCGCAATAAAAACAGTTCAGACAATTAAAGGCAAACCAAGTTATACGTTTGTTGATGCAAATAACTACACCCTTTCCTGGGATATATTTGTTGACAATAAGGTGGTGACTCTGGTGGTGTTGTGAGGTATACAGTTAATGCGACACTGAGGATAGATTATTGAAGTGTCCTGTTTTATATTGTTTCATTATTGCAAGGAACTACAGCGCTTATTCAACCTCAGGTAGCAGTAATGCCACTATCAACTTGATCCCTTATTGATGTCCTGAAATCCACTATTTACATACAAATATGACCAGGCTTCTGGTGGGACATATGCCTTTTTCTTAATGGGTAAGGAAGCCCTTGAGGAAAATAGTCCCTAGACACTTGTGAGGTCCTCGGTGCAGAAGTAACTGTTAAGAGCTTGTATTCTACATTCACTTGAATGATCTATGATACATGTTTTCCTTTAAAAGAACAAAAGATGCGTAGAAGAAACTTTGGACCCACTAGCATCCGGAGCATCCTTCAGTGTACAGTAATGTCTATCAGAGGGACACACAATAACAAACACACACCAAAAAGGTATAACGTCCACATAGAATATAACATGTCCATAATGTTTTTCCTCTTATAAAAAGGGTGTTGTCATAGGGGAAAAGGGGGCTGTCATAAGGGGAAGGTGACACCATGGCCAAGCCATGGCCACAAAGGTCAGAGGTCATGGAGGGGTCAAAGGTTGCCTTCATCCAGCATCTTGTTGACCCCGTCGCAGATCCTCTGCAGGTGGCCGCGGTACACCTCAGAGGGGCCGTATAGTGCCGCCAGGAAGTCACAGTCGGCAAAGTGGTTGAAGACGTGGTTGACCCGCGAATGGCTCTTGGCGGTCAGGTGGCGGTTGATGGCCTGGTGCAGCAGATCTCGGCACTCGTTCAAGATGGCCGCCATGATGCGACGGTCGAAGGTGAACTCGATCTGGTGGAAGCTGACCGCCGTCATGGCCAGCGTGTGAACCTTCTTCCTGTTGAGCAGGAGATACCTTCAGGTTATTCACAGAGTGGATATTAAAAAGACATGAAACTTTGGCCAGTGGGGAGAGAAAACGATTTGCTGCATGCTTTCATATGGAACACTGATGCAGAAATCACACATATGTTTGACCAGAGAGTTAACTTGGAATTAATCAAATCCGACAATCTTCAACTAACCAATTTGAATGGAAACCCCTAGTGTATAGAATGTGTACTGTACCTGAAGCTCTCCACCAGGATCAGCTCCTCTACACTGAACTGGTTATTGCGGTAGAGCACACCCAGCTTGACGACCATCTTGATCAGGTTCTTGATAATCTTCTGGGCCTCCTTGCGGTTGCGTGTGTACTCCTTGGTGACACGGTAGAGCTCATCCAGAACCTCGCTGCTGGTGTCGTCAATGAAGAGGCTGGCCACACTCTTGGTTGCCATCTTGCTCATCAGCTTCTTCTGGGCCTGGAGAGCAAGGCTCTTGGTGCTGAAGGAGTCCATGGTCACGTCTGGAGAGAGATGGAGGGAAGGAGAGGGAGAGAGAAGGGACGGACAGGGAAGGAGTGGTGGAAAAGGAGAGAGCAGTAAAGGGGGAGAGAAGGAGAGGGAGGTTGGGAGGGAAAGGGAGAAAAGAAAAGAGAGAGAGAAAGAGAGATTCATGGTCAGTCTAATTAACACTCAGTAAGACCTAACAGTGGTTGTATTATTCTTAATCACTTGCAGAGTTCCAGAGAGAAAACAACAGATGTTTATCTGTAATGCATTCCTGAAAACATATGGGAAACACATCGTCTCCTTTGCATTTCACTATAGACTGACGCCTACATGATGCAAAGCAACCTAAACAAGCAGGTAAACAGGATACAAAGGACTAAGCAAATACAAATTTGAATTTCTCACAATCTTGATGATTACAAGAGTTTAACATTGTCAAGTGTGACCTACTAGCCTCCAGCCCTCATTATGAGTATGATTTTATGAGACGTGTGTGTGTGTGTGTGTGTGTGTGTGTGTGTGTGTGTTGTCTGCCAAAACACAATGACTCACTGGGAGCCTCAACACATTGTTTGTGGCAGCTGATAAACAACAATAGGTTTGGGGGGCCACAGACTCTCACATCGTTTACATTTCCTTCTCCAGATGGGTCTGCTTCACACATTAAAGACACACACCAGAAAAACAGGAACCCAGAAAAAACAGGTTCAGGATTAGCCTGACTGAAACTAACAGATAGGTCTTTATATTGACATGTTACAGTCATCAGTGAGCTATCTGACAGTTGAAGGGAAACAAATTAGTTGCTAATTTGCTACATTTGAGTGTCACATCCAATTTGCAATTACATTCTCAAAGATGAAAACAATATCAAAGCTTTTTTCCCCCCAACAGTAAACACTGCAGGTTTCACAATCTATAATTTAAGCGCCCACATTTACCTTATAACCATATCATTAGTGTAGCGGACTGCCTTCAGAAACAAATGTGCATGCTATACGACTTGTGATTCTTATTCCTCATAGAATCAAATATGTCTGCTATGTGACTTGTGTGATTTTTTTACTCTTCTCTTTCCATTGTCTCTCCAAGAATATCAATCGGACTCCTTTGAGTGTGTCAGCGGGATGCTGATTCTTCCCAGGGCGAACCCACGTCAGGAAATCACAGCCAATCTCTCCTGCAACTCCAGCAACATTGAAACGAATGCCAGAGGGGTGATACGATAGGGCCCTCTCTTCTTTAACAGTGGATTCAAAACAAAACAAAAAACTGCCACTTATGCTACTGTGGCTGCCCAACTTCATCACCAGACACCTGACAAGATCTAGGAGATTAGGGGACAAGTGCAGATCATGACACTAAGGATGAGAATCAAAGTTCAAATCACATGCCCCCGCTCATTCTGCTCAGCTGGATAACATGAAATGAAAAAAAAAATAGATAAACGGATTCAGTGCATTAAAAAGCAACCTTTCCTTCCCCAGACCTTGAGAGTGATTTTCAGAGAGCTCATTAAATTCCTCTCCTGTCAGGGAAGAGCTGTCATGGAGTCAATGGAAGTGATGACTAATACCTCAGAGAGAAAAAAAACAAAAAACTCTCCTGTGTTTGTCTTTCACCGCGGTGAATCCAAACAATTTTGACATCAGATGTGATGGATCCTCACAGGAGTGTCTGTAGTTTTACTCAAAGCCAAACAATGACACAACAAATTCTCTGAGCTCTAATCAGAAATAGGAGGGGATTCTCTCCCTCTCTCTCACTCTCTCTCACTCTCTCGCAGGAGAAATAAGGGCTGCCTGAAAGAATCCCCTTGGGATAAGTGCTTAGAATGATGAAACGGTTTTCTATCAAGCATTCCTGTCTTGTAACTTTGCAGTGTGAGACTGCCGTGTTCTGGCCAAATAGAAGCTCTGTGAACAGGGCCCAGCAGGGAGAGCTTGGCCAAGCTTAACTCCCATCATCTCAGCACTATTTATACTGGCACTACTTTAATGGATTGAAGGCAGAACAAAACATGACAGCAACAACATTACTGTGTGTTCAGGCAAAATATGAGCCACCACCAACAAGACATCACTGTGAGCTGAGAAGTGCTGCAAACAACTTGTGTAATTAGGAGAGCATTAAACCATCTAAAAACCAACAACAAGAACCTCAGTCAGAACAGGCTAGGATAGGCAAACATGAGTCATGGAAATGAAACAGGTCCCAGACCAAGACCCTGGGCCTCCTAGGAGCCTGGGACCTCGCCTAGCCAGCCTGCCCAGGAACACTCACCCTCCTGCAGGTGTAGATGTAGAGAGGCCTCCTGGGGTTCCATGTCTGGCCGTGGCATGTGGCTCTGAGAGGGTTTGTTTTTGAGCGGAGGGGCAAAGCATATGGCCCTGGCTCTGAAGGTCTGTCTGTCTGCTTACCTGCCTGTCAGTCAAAGCAGTTCTGATTGTGACAGGTGAGAGAGGGGGGGCAGTGAGTGGATACACCTGGAGGCCCCACCCACTCTGTCTCATGCCCTGCCTTAAGGAAGAGGAGACTATATCCCACCCATCCGCTCTGTTAAACTTTTAACCCTAAACTAGGTAGGCTAACTGGAAAAACCTGAAGTTTGAAGGAAACTGCTTCCAAAGATCAAAGGTACAGTAGAACAAATCAAGATATTCAGTTGGATTCAAACCAGTACCGGTAATATTGGCATGGGTATAATATATTTCATGCTCCATATGGTCTGTTTAGAGTTGCCTATATGATTATCATTCAAAATACAACATTATCATTCAATTAAGTAGTTAAGGGGGAAAATCCTCTTCAAAAGGGTTTTAGACAAAAGAGGACGTGGTGCAGGATCTTATTGCTTACTTCTGTATCTACAACGATAAACAATACAACACACAATCACCATGGTTATGTAAGGGTGCGTCAGTGCTTTGTGCTGAGTATGAGCTGATAACCAGCCAACAGGCTCTCCGCTGAAACATCATCTCCACTGTTTGGGAATGAACAGCAGTGTTTCAGGGCTACTGGGTGCCTGCAATTTCATATTTCATCAAGTTTTGTTGTGTGTTTCCCCTCGCTCCTCTCCTCTCCTCCACTCCCCTCTTGAGCGGTTACGTAACAGTGGAGGTGCTTAATATCAGAGGAGAGGCAATGCTGGGAACTCAGTTTTGAGTTTGTGTGCGTTTGTGTTTGTGTATGTGTGCGTTTGTGCATGTGTGTGTGTGTGTGCTGTCGCTCTCTCATCCTCCCACACCGTCTATCAGGGGTTGTGCAGTACTCTACGCCTTGGGGGGGGGGGGGGGGGCGGGGGGGGGGGCGTCACTCATAAACCACCCTTTTTTGTAGTCTTCTCAGATCTGCAGGAGCCTGCTGTCGAATTAATAATTAACGCAGCGGCATAAAATGGATCACAGATTAATAATGCATGGCGCCAATTTGAAAAAGATAGACCAGGGAATCTGGCCATATGCAACAGGTGAGACAGAAATGTGGGAAATTTAAACTTTCAACATAAAAGACAATAGTTGGACAAGAATAGGCCTTTAATAAGTAATATAGGACACTATAAAACATGCAGGTATAGGGCCACACCTCTTCATAGCCAAAGACAGCATGATTGTTAAGTGACGCTTTGCACACAAGCTCTACAGTATACTGACTATTTGTTTCTGAAATTTGTAGGTAAACAAAAGCTGTAACTTAGGTGGCGCTTCGATAAAGGCAGATGACTAATACATAACTAACTCTGTTTTTGACAATGGCACCCCCACATGGACTTTACACAAACACTGATAAACACTTTACACTAAAACTCCCTTGTAGATAACTTTATTAACAGATGACATGTTTATTAACAGATTCTCTCTCACTCACACAGAGCTAAAAATGAACCCTCACACACAAAGAAAAAAAAAAAAGTGATGTCTATTTCTATGTCATATGATCTACCTTTACTGGCCTTTCAGGGAAACATGCACAGACTGTTTCATGTTTCCTAGACAACCACAGAGGCTGCCTGGCCAACTGAACTTTGCAGTCCTGTAAATTGGGTCAAACACCTCTCAGCTCTTGTAAATGAGTTACCGTCCATCTCCATTGTCCACAGGCACAATGCTACAATTCAATCCTCTAGTACAGCTTGAGAGGATACATTTATGACAAACACGTTTGGCAAATGTACTGTGACCAGGGCAAAGTGGACCTCAGCTTGTTAGCTGATAACTGTAGCTGTAGTCTAACTGACCGACTTGGTTGTCAGCCATAGCCAACAAGGACAGCAACATAGAGACATTATAGGCCAGTGGGTAGCAACAATAAATCATTTTCTCACTGTCACAGGCTACTGCTTCGTCAAAGCCGGATTTGTTGCTAAATATGTTTTTAGATACTATTTTTAAAAGTGACGACCTTTACAGCTCTGCATGATAAACTGTCTACCTGCCAGAGCATAGGCCTACACAGTAAGGTTATTCATAATCTAACTTCAAACACAGAGTATGAATGGCTTGTTCAGAAAAGATACAAATGTTAAATTAGACCTAAACTACAGCTTTTAAGGACATAATCTACATCTCAATACGTTCTCTCAATAACTAAGTTTCTATAGACTCAGTCATTCACATCAGAAATGACAGCTGTCAATCAAAACAAGGACGTTCAACTACAAGTCAACATTCAAGGGAAATCAAAAACGAATCTTTCGAGTGATGAATCTGTCTTGAGATGCCAAACTAGTTATTGTATCCAGTAATTTATATTCTTCCTTAAGAGGACATTCCCTACTGACCGGAATTTGACCACCTCCCACACCATTATGTATGCTATTTGTTATGGGCACGCTATTCTTTTCAACTTGTTTCAGCAAAGATTGGTCAAGCGTAAAGATCTTTACCACTGATTGATTTGAGTGAAATTGAATAGGTTGTATCTCCTGTTGAACTTACCTTTCCTTCTATTCAAACCGGATGCGGGGCGTGAGTAAAGAGACCGCGGAGTAAACTGCAACAATTTGACAAATTAATCTAGGCAAAGTCTCGAGTCTTCATTATGGCAACCCATGGCAAGTCCTTTCACACCATGATCTGACGGATCTTCGTTTTTACCCTAGAAAAAGCCCTTCTAAGTCCTCTTACATATAACTGTGTTTTGTATCAGGTACTGCTGTGTGTAAATAATTGAAAGAGTGGTTTCTTCTCTCCCTGTTGAGATCGGTTACAGGAGTTTGTAACCCGACTCCTCCTCTCAAAAAAGTTTCAAACTTGAGGGACTTCGAAAATTCCAGATTGATGTTATGTTTGACCAATGGAGGAGCATATATAGAATGAACCAAGCCAATCGTGCAAAGAGAATTGCCTGTTATAACTTCCACATTCCCAACCCCCATTTCCAGTAATTATCCTCATCTAGCTCCCAAATCCAAGGCTGAGAATTTCCCAAAGGAAATGGTATTAGGAGAACAATGAGCAGGAACTGTGGGGAGTAGTTTAATGTCATAAACAAAATGGCAAAGTAGACTACACAATTGTCTAATCATGAATCAGGAAGATTAATTATTTGACCTAATTAAACGAACATTGCCTAGAAGATGTTTAGAGTACCTATATTTATCAAGAACTGGTGTCTGTAGTACACACACACACACACACACACACACACACACACACACACACACACACACACACACACACACACACATCGATTCAAGCATTTATTGGCATGACTGAACACAACGGTGCCAACCTATACAACTCTCTCTCTCTCTCTCTCTCTCTCTCTCTCACACACACACACACACACACACACACACACACACACACACACACACACACACACACACACACACACACACACACACACACACACACACACACATACATACACTGATTGTGAAACCAGACATCCCTGAATAGGTGTTTCACAGGATGTTTGCTGGACTGTCCTGCACAGCTTTCCCCCGGTCTATGAATGAATGGGCCAGGAATTCCGGAGTGGTTCATTGTGTTTTATACAATCAACATACTTTTGGGCTTTTATGGTGTGGATAATGACAATTAATGATTTTCAGACCTGCACATTGTCCACACATAAACTGATTAGGCCTAGGCCTACTCATAAACAATAACAAGAGCCAGCCTCATCTGTTTAACTTTAGTCTAACAAACCCATCCATCCATAATATTATTGTAATTCATGCTTTTCTGTATTTCTTTTTATTACAGGTACTGTAAGGGCCACCTGGCTGGAGACTTGTCTGGGAGCGCCCTCTACTGGATGATGTGATTTTAAGAACAGACAGGACTATATGGTCTGTAAAACGCCATATCCCACGCGCCTAAGCTAAAATACGTGAGATGATGACGCAGCAGTGCTACGTGGCCAGGAAATCATTCTGTCAACATGGCGGCGCAACAAGGAGATGTTGATGAGCTCTTCGATGTGAAAAATGCATATTATATCGGCAGTTATCAACAATGTATCAATGAAGCACAAAAAGTTAAGGTAATTATCTGTTTATAAACCATTTTTGTTAAATGTCGTACGGCCTGTAGTCTTTCAAAGTGGAAAGTCTGGACTGTGGCAAGCTAACACATTAGCCATCTAGGCTCACTTTTCTGTCTTGTTTTTATGATTTAATTAATAAATTGAGCTATAAACTTACTGACACGTTTCGTCATTGCAGCCGTCGACGCCAGAGAAGGAGGTCGAGAGGGACATGTTTCTGTACAGAGCCTATATTGCCCAGGTATCTTGATCCTTGCATAGCCACGTCAAATACATACATTAATGTCTATTCATTGTATCCACTGTTTACTACGCTGTCATTGGTATTATTCTTATCCATTAAATTCACAATCTGTTCCAAAAGTGACAGATTGTAACTGTTGATGCTGCCACCCTAAGTATCTTCCACGTTGTGTATCTTTGCAGAAGAAGTATGCTGTTGTGATGGATGACATTAAGCCCAGCTCCTCTGCTGAGCTCCAGGCCGTCAAGATGTTTGCTGAGTATCGCTCCAGCGAAAGCAAAAGGTCAGATTTCACACTATCTATCCACAACGCTAGTTTATTTGTCAAACAGAGATGCGATACCTTTTGTTAACTTCTGTATATGATTCTGGACATGAAGTGTGAAGCCTATGTTTATTAATTTGATGACTGCACATATTGATTGATTGATGAGTTGATTAGTATACCTATTGTGGTTTCTTGTACAGGGATGCAATTGTTGCTGATCTGGACAAGAAGATGGCGAAGAGTGTTGATGCGGAGAACACCACATTCCTGCTGATGGCTGCTTCCATCTACTACCATGAGATGAACACTGATGCTGCTCTCAGGACTCTGCACCAGGGGGAGAGTCTGGAGTGGTAAGTGTCAGAAATGGGCCAGAGTCACTTATATGTATAGATTGCTTTTTCTTATGATGACTGATGGATAGATGATTCACTTACTTAGACAAATGTATTTGTTGTAAGTCGCTTTGGATAAAGGCGTCTGCTAAATGCCGTAAATGTAAATGTACAGTGTGTTTGTGTTCTTATTCTAATTCTGTAGTAAGGGCTTTCAGAGGGTTATTTTTTGCAGCCCTGCTTGTAAATGTGGAGCAGTAAGCATTTCCATCATTCTATTTTTAGCATGGCGATGACCATTCAAGTGCTGCTGAGCTTGGATCGTGTTGATTTGGCAAGGTAAGCGTGCATACACAAATGCTCAGTCAGCGTTCTCTCTAATGGAAAGCCTTTTTGATAATAAGTGAATTGACCATATAGGAGATGATTTGATCTTGGTCCTATATCACTTCGTTCAGTATTGACATCATTTTGCTGTACCGTTCTCAGGAAAGAGCTGAAGAAGATGCAGGAGCAGGATGAGGATGCTACCCTGACTCAGCTGTCCACGGCCTGGGTCAACATTGCTGTTGTGAGTGTCAGCCTGTGACATAAGCCTACCAGGCTTGTCCAAAGTTTTTATGCCACTCTCACCTAGACTAATGTCAACCAGATGCTAATATTTTCCTCTCTCTTCAATAATATATTAAATGTCTTTAATTTCAAATTTTCTGTGGTCAAGTTACATACGTGACAATGACAGTCAATAGGAATGGAGTTGAAATTATTTGGTGAAGTTTGTGTTACTTAAGTTTCTCTTTCATCCTTCCAACAGAACAACAAACAAACAACCCACTGACTTTTTTCCTTCTCCTCTCCTTATTTGAAAGGGAGGCGACAAGCTGCAGGATGCTTACTACATTTTCCAGGAGATGTCGGATAAGTACTCCCCCACTCTGCTTCTGCTGAATGGGCAGGCAGCCTGCCATATGGCCCAGAACAAGTGGGAGGAGGCAGAGGGGGTTCTCCAGGAAGCGCTGGACAAGGTTAATACTTCCTACCTCAGATGCACTCTAATAATACATTTCAGATATATCTCAGTGCTAACATTTTTTTCTGGATTTAGTTAATAGGCTACATATAGAGGTAGTTTGTATAAAGATAGCTAACACTATCCTGTAAAATAACATTGTGGTGCATTGCTGGGAGGAGTAGATGGAATAGTCCAGTTTACTTATCCCAAATGTAATGGCGTCTGTCTGTAGATTGATGTTTTGTTGAATAATTGTCTCATACAGCTACAACTGCAGACCAATATTGATAAGGTCCAGTGTTATAAGCAGAAAGCCTCAATTGCCTTTTTACAAGTGAACAATAGATGGCGCCAAACGCTTATTTCTATCCTAATGGCCTGTAGATGATCCATGATGTGGAACATGTTGGTTTGAGAATAACCATCCTTGCTTGGATGTCACAGAACACTGGTCATTGGTTAAATAATTACACCAACCAGTTATCTCCCACATTTTTGTATTTTGCATAAAGACTATGACAGGTGTACTGTGAACAGGCCTACACAGATAAAGTTGCTGTTTTTCATTAGTGTGATTAAATATTAATGAATAGTGTAATAGTGTGTGAGTGAAGTATTGATAATCTATGAGAAACAAAAGGTACTTTCCAACCTCTGACAGTGTCTGTCTTTCCCCTTCCAGGACAGCGGCCACCCTGAGACTCTAATCAATCTGGTAGTGCTGACCCAGCACTTGGGCAAGGCTCCCGAGGTAGGACTTTGGACCTGTAGCAGTTTATGAGGGATTCCTTTTTTCTTCATTTTTTTTGGACCAAATTTGTATTGCTTTTTTAAGATTTTCTATGTCAGAGCAAATACAGGGCAGTAGACAATAAGTAGGATTCACAATTAACAGATTCCTACAGAATCAACTTAAGAAATGAATGAAACCAAATTCTAAGAAAAGTATGTAATATGTAGTAAAAATAATAATAATAATACAAAGCAATACAATAAACCTATTCCCTTATTTAATAGTGGGTGTCTTCACCCTTCACCTGCCCACCCCCCATTCCCCCCCCCTTCCCCCCAGCCCTTGTTGATTCTTCAGTGATGCATTTTCAAATTTCAAGATTCTTTATTTGTCACGTGCATACAAGTATACAGTGAAATGCAAAAGTGACAGTGCCACAGAGTAGTGCAACAATAAGTTTTAAAATAGAATAAAATAAAATAAAATAGAAATAATAAAAAACATAAACAGTATAAGCAGTATAAACAGTATAAGCAGTATAAACAGCGGTGAAGCAATGTACACAATGGAATGGCTATATACAATGACAGGTTGACAGTACAGATAAGATTTTATATGCATGTACACGACACACACATTTACATTACATTTACACATGTTGGTCATTTGTGGGTGATGGCAAGCATTGTTAGAGACATATTTACAGTCTATGTACAGTTTCTTCCCTCAGCAATAGAGAGCTTGAATGAAACAATGCTAAATAAAGAGTGGGGGGGGGGCTTCGGAATTTATTTTCCGGGGGGGGGGGGGGGTTCCATCTCATGACCAGAATGATTTTTTTTGCAACTGTCAGTTTAGACAGCCACACTCCAAACCTTTTTTTTTTAATGTATATTTTTATTGAGAGGAATCATCATTCAATAAAATGATGTTAGGTAGACAGGGTGCTGTAACTCCAACTATGTCTGATAGAGAACCTTACGAGGGGGATTCCTGAGGATACATCATGTTTTCCACACAGCTTCTCTCAAATGTCTATCTGAAATATCTCCAGCTAGGTTTATTTTTGGTTTGTTTAGCTGCGGGCATCATCAAAGCTTTTGAATAACATAGGGGTGTTTATTCAAGTTGCTGATACATGTAGTACCTGGACTTTATTGCACCACAGAAAGTAATAAACACTTTAAACTCAATAAGACAAAGTTCAAGAGATCAAGGCCCTACAATCTGCACTAGGCCAGATTGAGTCGATACGAAGTAAATAATCTATAGAATCCTGGCTATCTACAAAATGTTTTCTGAGATGGGGTTCAAAGTAATCACTGATGATGCTTTTCCAGGCAATGATATTTACGACTCATAGGTTCATAGAGCTTGTTCTAATTCATCGATTTCCTGTTTAATAACTGTTCTTATGCATCTGTTTGCAGGTAACTAATCGGTACCTCTCTCAACTGAAGGATGCCCATAGAGCTCACCCCTTCCTTAAAGACTACCTTGCCAAGGTAGAGTGATTGCATAAGTCATACACAGCTCTTCTGTCTTATTTGTTTTGATGCAGTGCATTCTTCCTTGTTGGTTGGTAGGTCTCAGTAACCTTTGCCCACTTGTCAGTTCATTCACTTTGATTTGATTCGGAGGAGCATATGTCCTTGGATCTCGTCCAACCAGAGGATATATACAATCAGTTTGACATTGAATAGCCTTTGCCACACAAATTCCCAGTATATGGTGTGTAAATGATAATGGAAAAGTCAGGTAGTAAAAAGGTAGTATTGTAAGATCAGTTTGTCAGTGCACAGCAGTGTCACTAGTTTCTAATTGATGTTTACTGTTTACCATTTGTTCTCTTACCAAAGGAGAATGAATTTGACAGACTGTCGATGCAGTATGCCCCCACCGCCACTGCGTGAGATGCTTCATAATCTGTTTGGACACCAAAACCAAAACATCAGGAATCAGTTTGGACACCAAGACATCCCGAAGATACACTGTACATACAATTGAAGGCTCCCTGGTGCTTTTGTTTTTCAATAGATCTGACTCTAATTGTGATCTGATGGTAAATCGTGAGAAAATACAATTAAAATGTATGAATTGAAATTGACGCTCAAGTGTGGAAAACTCAATTTTTTATAGAGCAATATGACATTTTCCATATGCAGCTGACACATCCACTTCAAACAGTTTCAAACATATTCAATTCTGCAGTTGTAACACATGGAAAGTGTCCGCTTTGATAATGTGTCTTTGATGTATGTAACATTTGCATTTCTCCCACTGAGAATGCCTCCTGCAGCTCTGTGTTTCCTCAAAGCATTCCTCTGAATTGACAATAAATGTTTTATTGCCCTGTTTACACCCAGTGTGGCTCTGTGAAGTATTCTAGTGGAAGTATGCAGTCTGTGTTTTAATGAGATTTCTACACAACTGTTTCATGTTACCATGGCTTTCTGATCACTTTCTAACGTCCTATTCATAAATGCCCCCATAAATTCCCGGCATTGCCCATAGTCATACCTGTCATTTTCACTCCAGTGAACATTTCTCTGCAGGTCTAATAAACTGTCAATTTCATCAATAAATATAATTGAACTATAAATTGAGTGATTGTTTTTTTCCCCCTTTTTTTTCTGACATGCTATGAAACGTCGGCATTTGATTTCTGTGTTCACCGTCCTGCTGTTACTGTAGTTTACATGCTGCACTGTCGCTTTAAATTATATCAGTCTTTTTAATCCCATCAGTTGAAGATAGCGGGCCATAATTACGTCACGCCACCTCTGCTTATTCTTCTCTAACCAGAAACTTGAAATTAGAGTGGCTTTCAGAGCTGATTGAAACACTACTGTCTGCATCAGTAGTGTGTCGGTAAAAACGTGTACTATACTTTTATTATTGTACGCGGATAGGTCACAACTGCCGTCTGGAGTTATGTTTTACATTGATTCCCATTGAAACACCGCGCATTTTTCTGTCACTTGTCAAGACGCTGCTCCTCACGACACAGGACACGTTGACCAGCAGCGCCGCGGCAGGGAGGAAACCGAACATTGGGGATATTCTTTGCTTTTATCGGTGTTACTGGCAATTTTTTATAGCAATATAAATGTTTCAGGGCCACTGGTTTGGTTACTGGTAGGAATATGTTATTCTAACTAATGAAACGACGAAGAGATGTTATATAAGGCGAATAACGGAGATGAGACCTTACAGAATTTGACGTTGGCCACACAAGAATCGCATGTGATATCTCGACTGTACCGTTCTCTATGGCACATCTGTAAGGGGATTATTAATTGAATAGGGAGCCAGCTATACGAATTGATTATATCGTTTTATGGTGACACGAACGTAATTTTATAGCTAAAACGTTATTTAATTTCAGATATTAGCTAGCTTGGTAGCCGTTGTAAATGCTGGTCTTTCTGGTATTGTGTGCGTTTGATTTAGCTAGGCGGCTAGCAAGCTAGCTAAGACGATGAGGTAGTATGCGTAAAAGAGAATGATTCAAATTTCATCCGATTTTCAGTGGATCTAATTAATTGAAAAAACACATTCATTATAATTGGCTATTAGATAAATATATCTTGCCCGTTATCATATGCCTTTAGTTCAATTTGGTGGGCCTCTATACTATTAAAATCAGTAATATAAATTGTCCCGCATGCGAAATGGGCCCATGTCTTAATTTAGAAAACAAAGAATTAGGCTACTTGAGAGGTTAAGCAGCTTAAAGCTTTTCCGCGTTTTTAGGTTAGCTAGCAAGCTAGTTTGAGAGATTAGTGGCATAGCTTGCCGGGCAGCCGCGTGTTGTAAGGAGAATACACGGTCGCTAGATCAGGGTCAGTTTTTCTAAATCGCCGATTTCCGTGCCGCCACAATGGACAGTCATACCGGGGATGACAGTATGAGCGCCAGGGCGGTGGAGCCCATGCCCGGCTATGCGGATCTCATCACGAGAGCGTCCACCGTCATGCTCAGTGCCTTGAGAGACTGTAGCGCTTGCGGTCTGGAGTTCTCCAGAAGGACTCTCCTGGATAACGCTTACATTACCTGGACCGAAATCGGCCTCTTCTTCTTGTGCACCATTATGTGGACGCAGATACGACGGGGACTAACAGAATGTCTGTTCAAGGTAGATACAACCACATACAGGCCTTCCTCCTCAGCCGACCCCACAGATGTGCGCATAACAGTTCTTCACAAATAACATGAATCCATCTACAACATGAATCCATCTCTCTCTGTAATAGACCATGAACCGTTATTCTTGTTTCTAATTCTTATTATAGGGGCCCGCTATCAAGGCGATATCATTGCGGCCTCTATGCTTCCCAAAGGGTGACATATGGCGGTGTCACATGTTTCATATACCTTACAGTATTAGTGGAATAAGAGAAACCATTGTATCATAATTAAGATGAATCACATTGCCCTTATCAAGCCCACCCACTACCACCACACCAAATTATATGTGTAACAGTGGTCCTTTTGTCTATTTTATGACACAAATTATTTTCCTTCCTCAATTCAACAGTTGTTCTATACTGTACTGTAGTTGTGTCCTCCTGAAAAGCTCATCATGATCCCCCTCACATTGACGTGTGTGAGCAAGAACAGTACTGAGCACATACGACAATGATACCTCAGCTCTCTTGCTGTCACAGTATGTTTGTGTGTGTGTGTGTGTGTGTGTGTGTGTGTGTGTGTGTGTGTGTCACCTTGTAGGCGTAGATTAAGATCAAATACCAAGTCTAAGGTAACTGATTCAGTCAGATTGGACGGAAACCCTTCACTCCAGCAAACGACTCAGCACTAGAATATTAACTCCTAAGTTACCAAGCAGCACCGAACATGGTGTCGCAACTGGCAAGTGTTACTGAGAACAATAAGGACAGAACATACATTGGAAACCACAGAGCTATATCCTCTAATCTCTCATGGTTGACTAAAGAATACAGCCTGATGAGTACATGTAATGACTGTGAGATCTACTCAGTCTCTTAACGGCGGCCTCTGAGCTGAGAGATAGTCTCCCACCCTGTTGGAGTTGGTTGGTTTGGGAGGGTCCTATCAGATAGATGGGCTCGTTACTTTGGGCTCGTTATTTTGACATTTTGGTGGGTGGGGGAAGACTGGCGTTATGTGCTGCTGCTACTATATCATAGCATGTGTCAGGCCAGATGTGGCTGAAGAATTCAAGGAATGGGCTGTTTTTCCTGTGAGTCACACTACCGATGGACCCCACAAGAAGTGAAACCTTCACAAGTCTTCAGATAGAAATTAAATATATAGAGGCACGACTCCCCTATGCTACATGGCAGTCAGACATTCATACATGTTCTCTACAACATATGTTTTATACCACGTTCCACACCACCCTGCTGGACAGGGCTCAGGCAAGCTAGAGAGGTGAAGGTTCAGGGGTCAAATGGACTTGATTCACCGACACCGTACCTTGCACATACAGTACATCTATAATTATGTTTTATGTGTGTTTAATACTTACATAAATCAGTGATTGAGGCGTGGGTTCAGCGCTAGGTCAGCCATTGTTTAATGAAGACGAACATTTCAGTGATGCATTCAGTTTGTGAGGTTAACGTGCACCTGAAACATCCTTCACCTGAGAGTTTCCCTCAGATTTTTTCTTAAGTGTGGTCAAGTCAACCTCCAGGGCTGCCACTACCAAAATTAAAGTTTTATTTGGTTCTATGGAAGCCAAAAAGTTTTAGGTGGGGCAAAAACAGATCCAGGCTGGGGGGGGGGCTCCTCTGCTCCTGTCCTGCCTTTACAAACCCTCTGATTCTGTGAATTAAAGTTGACATTGTGTCTATAAGGGGTTATTTGAGATGGGGCATGAACACAGGTATATAGACATGACATAGGCTATATCACAGCTGTAAACAGAGCTGCTGCCCTACAAACCCTCAGACTCTGAATAGAGTCTGACATTGTGGTCATATGAACCGTGTCTAACTAGGAGTCCTCTGACTTAAAGTGAAAAAGGCCTTTTAAGGAGTTTCTAATCTAGAGGATAAAGAGAAGCGCAGTGTTGAGCTCTGATGTGCTGAAAGCTTAGAGCAGAGCAGAGCAGTCAGTTAGCCTAGCCTGTCTCCAGCCCCTGCAGTGACTGGTGTTAATACACTGTTGTAGCTTGGTCACTGAGGGCAGAGGAGTTAGCCAGGAAAGGCTAGCAGCGGACGGCTACGAAGGGCCTTAAGTCTCTATCAGTCTTTCCCCACATGTAAAGCCTTGTGAATGGGACGCTATCAATGACTGTCAGTACGCTACTTATGTGCTAGCATCATTTAATTGCAAATTGGGACTAGATTACTTGCCTAGCTCAATACTGTATGTTTACTCAATGATAGCTAGTCATGGGAGATGGATAAAGCACATGTACACAGTATGGAACCAGTCAGGCAAGTCCAGCCTACCACCTGGACTGGGCAGTTGGTCAGTTATGGACCTTGGGCCTGTTATGGAATGCATCAGACCGTCCTCAGAAATCTATTCAGGCAGACAGGCGGGCAGACAGATAGACAGGCAGGCAGGCGGGCAGACAGGCGGGCAGACGGACAGACAGACACAGGCAGGGAGATAGACAGACAGGTAGACAGGCAGGTAGGTAGGCAGACACAGGCAAGTAAGTAGGCAGGCAGGGAGACAGGCAGAGAGACAGGCAGGCAGAGAGACAGGCAGCATGGTCTGTTGTGGTTACACAGTAAAAGGGACCGACCTGCCTCTGCATGGTACTGGTCATGTCATGTCTCACTGAACATGTTGTGTTGTTGTGAGTATGAGTATGGGTGTGTGTGTGTGTATAAAGTTGTGTGTTTGTGAATGTGTGTGGGATATATTGTGCGTGCCCTGTGTGTTTGCAGGTTTTGTGTTTATTCATTTGCGGGGGCTGTGAGTGTGTTTTACTGTTATACTAATTTGAGTGTGGAATTTTAAGTGAATATGTGGGTGTCTTTGTGAAGTGTGTGAGTTTGTTTTCTGTTTGTTCATATGCTGTATAAGTATGTAGGACTGCAATGTGGTGTATGCGTGAGTGCAAGTTTACATGTGTGTCGGTATATATTTATGAACGTGAGTGTGTGTGTGTGTGTGTGTGTGTGTGTGTGTGTGTGCTTGTGTGTCTGTTTGTATGTGACAGAGCGTATTTATGAGTGTGAGTGTATGTGTGAAGTGCAATGAGGCCCTGGCCGCTTTCACTTCCTGCTGTAGTGCAGCAGTGGTGCGGTGCCTTTACTGCTCAGGGAGAGTCGAGAGGGAGAGGAGGGGGGCTGTTTGTGTGCGTGTGTGTGTGTGTGTGTGCGTGCTTGCATGCGTGGTTGCGTGTTTGTTGGTGGGTGGGTGGGTGTGTGTGTGTGTGGGTGGTTAAATGTGAGAGGCTGACGAGGGAGGCTCATCCAGCCCAGCTCAGATCTGCTGCTGGCTCAGCAAACAGCCGTCATTAATAGGGTCAATACTACCCTGATGATACATGGCCTGCCTGCCTGCCTCTCCTCTCCTCTCCTCTCCTCTCCTCTCCTCTCCTCTCCTCTCCTCTCCTCTCCTCTCCTCCCTTACGCCTCCCTTCCTCCCTCCCCTCCTCTTCTCCTCTATTCTCCTCTTCTCTCCATTGCCATCCACAGCCACAGCAGACTCCCATGGCCTGAACCGACACACCATCCACTGAAGCCAGGCCTCAGCCTGCCTCCCTACAGCCATAGCAGCAGACTCTCAGGGCTCGGACCACCACACCAGCCAGCCAGCCAGCCAGCCAGGCCTGAGCTAAACTGTCTCACCAGCAGCAGTTTATAACCCATCAAAATTCCTCCCCTCAGCCCCTCTCAGGCAGGAGAGAGGTGTGTGTGTGTGCTTCACAGCATTAGCCTTGTTCCAGGGTTTATCGACTGTACTGTTAGAGCATATGGCTATGTGTCAAAACAGCTTGAGGTAGGAGTTGGCTAGCACCCTAACTACTGATCTGGGATCAGATTACCCAACCTACCCACTACAATCCTAACACCATTACGGGATGAAAAAATATCTGACCCTGATTCAGTGGTAAGGCCTAGGGGCAATTATCTGCAAACCAACTCAAGTCAAAAGCCTAAAGCTTTGACTTTACTTACTGATGACTGTAACACTAAGGGATGACTAAACCCAGAGAGAGGTGTAGCCTAGCCTAGCTAGCTGACGGCTGCCCATTTGTGTCTTTTGGGTTGAATTTGAAGAGATAGCCGTAGATATAGCACAACTGTTCTATCTTTACGGAGATAGCCTAGTACTTCCTTCCTTGCCCTCTTAAAGCGCTTGATTAAGTGTAGTTCCTCATGTAACCCAGGTGGCTCTTAAGTGTTTGAGGTAAAACCTCTTAACACAACACTCAACTACTCAAATTATGACCAAAGCAGACATATACTGAGGAACCTAATCATTATCAGAAGCCTATGCAATGAATCACTTCTTCTTTGCTGACTGACATTCTCTCTCTCCCTCTCTCTCTCTCTCTCTCTCTCTCTCTCTTTCTCTTTCTCTCTCTCTCTCTCTCTTTCTTTCTCTCTCTCTCTCCCTCTCTCTCTCTCTCTCTCTCTTTCTTTCTCTCTCTCTCCCTCTCTCTCTCTCTCTCTCTCTCTCTCTCTCTCTCTCTGTCCCTGTATTCCGGCAACAAGCTGGAAAGTGTAGCCTTGAAGACTACTGACCACATTTTTTTCCCTCTCTTTCGGATGGAGATGACTAGTGCCCACTACGCCACTCTACTCTGCAGACAAACAACACATTGTGGCTGTCAAACTTGGCAGCTGTGTTTCCAAATCGACAAGGCTACTACAGGACAATACGATTGAGAAAGAGAGAGGAGAGAGAGAGGAAATCTGAGCTCATTGTCTGTTCACTAGAGAGGCCACTGTGCTCAGCTGTGTGGTGTGAGTGTGACCATTGAAATCCAGCCTGGTTGATGATGATGAATACTTTAGTTCATTGTATCTAGGCAGGATCTTAGCTAGCTTCATACTTAGAATGCATTTAGCGCAGGCTTTCTCATTAGGCAGTTGAAGGGGGCTGGTAACATCCTGGTTACATCCTCACGGTTTTGTAAACAGAGGAAAATAGCACATTTTTCTGTAATTGCCACCCAGTGTTGTCATCCTGTCTCTCTCTCTCTTTCTTTCTTTCTTTCTTTCTTTCTTTCTTTCTTTCCCTCTCCTTCACCCTCCCTCCCGTCCAGACAGCCAAGGTTGTTTTGTTTAGCATAGCAACATGCTAGTAAACCCACATAAGCAGGACACATCTGGCAACTATTACCGAGGTTGTTGTTTTAACAACATCCCCACAGCATAGGTGTTACTCTGCTCGCCTTAACAAGATGAACACCGATTCCTCGTTTGTTTAGGGCTGAACAGGGGTCGTGTTAAGTTGGAGCAAAACAAATGGGAGAAAACGATTTGAAACGAAGGAAGGAAGTCACACGACATGAACTTGCCCAATCAACCCAGTCGTTTGTTTGTGTCCACTATCACAGCATTTCCCTACCTAAGTTGTACCCTGGCTACTGCCACGCACAACCCACTTACTGAAGAGCCGGTGCCAATGCCTGCTTGCCCTACGCCTACAGTTGCCTACTCAGCTCCTCCATCTTGTAAAATATTTATCTAAGCATGCAGGACAAGTCTATACAGTTCCTAACTCATCCCTGCCAGTGTCATGTGGCCTAAGAGGTGTTAATAGAATCACAATAATCCTCTCTCTCTCTCTCTCCCTCTCTCTCTCTCTCCCTCTCTCCCTCTCTCTCTCTCCCTCTCTCTCTCTCTCTCTCTCTCTCTCTCTCTCTCTCTCTGTCCCTTCTATATGACCGCCAGTGAGTAGTGCTTATTATCCTGGCCTCGTTAAACCACAGGCTTTGTGTAGGCCACACTCCAGTCTCTCGGTGTTGCCAATTTCATGCCTGTTATATTATGTATGACCCCCATATGCTTAACAGCTTGCGTGAATAATTGAGGAACAGTCGTTGTTTTATGCCTTGGTGGCTAAGTGGCAGGACGAGATCACAAACCTTTCTTTTCTGTTAACCTTTGAACCCTATTTCTCATGACACTGCGTACTGTGTTCTGTGTATTTCCTTTGGCTTGGGGGAAAGCTGCTGTGTTCACACACACACACACATACACACACACACACCTATTACTGTGTGCTGAATCCCATGAAATCAGACGCCCTGAGGAGATGAAGAAGTGGGACAGAGTGAAAGCCACCGTAACGCTCAGTGTTGGGGTGTAGTACAGCCGTTTAATGTAGGGCATATGACCACAGATCACAAGCCTGTACTTTCAGACAACAGTCAAAGGGAAAGAATAAAGATGTTACTGTGTCGCGTTGAGCTGAGGGTTGAGGACCATAACCCTATAGGTCTATCCTATAACGCACAGTAGTTCAGTTTCAGTGTGAGAAGTTAGGCCACTACTTCCATGCCATGCCGTTGCTTGCTTCCATTGGGAATGCGTACTGCTAGACAATACAACATACAAAATGACAGTTATGAATT
>NC_139660.1:6487412-6607412 GCF_951799395.1 Argentina silus | reverse complement strand
CGTGCTGTCAACGGGGAATTTTTTGGCCTGGCTCTAGATCTGCATGCGCTCTCGCCAACCTTTGTATGGCATGATAACTATCGACTATCTGTCGTCAGATTAGATTAATAGTGGAGAGCGGTGTGTCATGTGAGGTGCAGCCACACACACATCAAATACATCTTGTGTGATCACTCCTCCCACGCCCCTCTGACCTCTGACCTTTGCCCCCCCCCCTCCTGTGTGTGAACAGTACATTGTGCTGTTCGTGGTGAAGGTGTTGACGGGCCAGATGAAGGAGGTGAACGATGTGAGGGAGTATGAGGATGAGGAGGGTCAGAGGCTCGCTGCCGCTGCTGTCGCGGCCTTGCTCAAAGCCCAGCAGAGTGACAACCATGATGATGCTGGACATCACAACTCTGCCGAAGGGTGAGAGCTCATGCACACACACACACACACACGCGCGCACCTGCAGGTGCTTGCACACACACACACACACACACACACACACACACACACACACACACACACACACACGTATGGGGAGGCTGACGGAGGTATAAATCAGAGGACGGGCTCATTGTAATGCATGGAATGGAATGGGAATGGTATCAAACCATTCCATGCATCAGAATGAGCCCCGTCCTCCAATTTCTACCTCCACCAGCCTCCCCTGAGAGGATCATATTTCACACTGGGAACCTCATGCAACCATGCTGCTCCAGTTAACTCTGCCCTAGAGGATGCCACACTGTACATCCATCACATGAAGATAATACAGAGCCTTAGATAAACGTAGGCTTGTGTAACCTGCTCAGGTAGGCAGGATCAAAGAGATTACTTATAGATGTGATTATGTGGTCGTACGACCTAAGCCTACCTCCTTTATCTGGCGAACCTTGGAACACAAGTGATATACTATTGGTATCTCACTGTGCGTCTGCTGATCACCTTCCCTCAGCCTGACAACCGTCCCTTGTTCTTTTCTCCCCTTTTTTCCTCTCTCTCTCCCTCTCCCTCTTCTTTTTTTTCCTTGCAGGAAGCACGTGCAGAACGGGATCACCAAGGAGAAGCATCTATAACAGGCTCTCTCTACCCCCACCTCCTGGCACTTAACTATGAAAGCAAGCAACACTAGGTGACCTAGTTTGTTTCAGACTAAGTGGCTCGAGGGTCTCGCAAGGACGAGAAAAAAAACAACAACACGTTTAGACCATGATCGTTTTTATTCAGTTTTGTTTTTATTTAGTTGTCGTCATTTGTTTTTTTATTTTTTAATTATAGCACTGTGAATGTTCTTTCAGGTGACCTTTGTCTTATATTAACATTACATTTGAAGAAAAACAAAACAGACAAACAAGCAAACCAACTAAGGTGGTGAGTTACGTATGTGAATGTACTCTTGTGTAATTGGGTGTACAGAAAGTCATGTCATCGATCCAACAACACAGACAGGTCAGACGAGGCAGACGTAATGATTGACTCCGCGTCTGGCCCTATACACACCAGATCACATCGCACACATGTGGAGGAGAAATCGCTCACAGTAACTAACTTTGTCAAAGGTTTTCTTACCTACTTAAGAGAGACCGCGACCATGATCATAAACGTTCCCTAAAACCCTCTGTGGCTTTCTATCCCCCCGTCCCCCCAATCTCTTATTCCAGGAGTGAAGGCTAGCCTAAAATACTAAAGGGAAGTATTGCACCATTTATTGCATCATGCCACCGTGGGGCGAGAGAGTGCATGTAAAAGGCTGGTTTTATTTTACCAACATGTATTGATTTTCATATCATTGCACAGGTCGATAGTGACCACACAGACATTTCCCCTCCCAGCCAGCCGGCCTGACCTGCATCGTATGAAGAGCTACATCGGTGTAGTATTGATGATGTGTCTTTTAAATGTGAAGGACTCGTGTTCAGATACAAGGGAAACATTTCACCATCTCTTTATTTGTTGTTTTTTCCCGTTCTTTATTGTTCTTCTTCCTCGCTGTTGATAAATAGGCATTGGAAATATCCGCTTGAGTTCCTGTATGGAAAATGGCATCGTCACATTTTCTTTCTTTCCTTTTTATTTAATAGCATCTGTTGTTGCACTGAAATGAAGGCCTACAAGCTGATTGCTGTTTAATGACAGCGGAGGTAGCTGATTTTGATTGACTGGGTTGAGTATCATCCTTATGATTTTGTTTTGGTTTTTGGAAAAACATGGATTTGACTATTCTTGATGATTAACTAAATAGTGTGGTGGTTATCAAGTTCACAGAAAAATGGAAGCAATGGCCCTGACTCATGTAAAGAAGAACATATATATGCACACATTATGGTATTCAGGAATGCATGACATTGGAATGGTTTTTGGAATATGCTATTGAAGTCGTCTTAAAAACACAAATGAAGAAAAAAAACGACTAGCTATTACGTAATCTTAACTTCTTATCAGTGTGCGGAACTCATCTTCAAACAAAAGTCATCCAAGCAGAGACCACAAATCACAGACACACACAGGCACACACACACACACACATAGAGACACACAGAGACACACAGACACACACACACACACACACACACACACACACACACCTAAATGGCTCCTAAATCCTCCTACTCTGCATTCGAATGTGCTCCTGGTTATGTGTGCGACTGTGTGTGTGCTGCACTGCTCCAGGTAATCTTTTCTGTGAGTGACTATAGGGGGGTGCTGTCCGTTTTGATCAAATTCCAGCTCTTTGTTTTGATGAACAGCATGCTTGTGCTGGAACAGGCTACACAGACAGACAGATGTTGTAGTGTTGTCGGCGAAGCGAAGCGTCCTTAGTTGTGGACAAGTCTTCCAGTCCTGCCACTGGCTCACAGTCCAGTACCACTAGCACCAGTGCTGCAGGATTATCCTAGCTTTGATTTTACATTCAACAATGTTATTATTATTATTATTATTATTATTATTATTATCAATTTTTGAATTGCTGCTGTTTCTGAGAACACTGTTTGTAATCCAGTCGTGTGTCCCTTTTTCCTGTGTATGCGTCCATAATTGTTTGTACAGATGAGGTGCCCGAGGGGCAGTTATTCCAGAATATTTAATCCAGATTTTAATTGGTCTAATTCTGTGCTCTCCCATTAGATTATATTTCCCATCTCATTTTTTTTTTTTTTTTTTTTATTGAAAGATAACGTTTCAACCAAATGTCAAGGGATCATTAGACACGATCTTGGTTGTAGTTTTTAATGATAGTATCATATACATTTAGTTTGGATTCAACTAGTTTCACCCTAAAGCAAGGAGGGACCACATCTGAAGGGGAAACAGAATTGAACACAACACAGGATCATATCTGGATTAGATTTTCAGAACAACTGGTGGTCCCTGATGTCTACCATGGTACTCTACCACCAAGGTGTATGTGTGTGTGTGTGTGTGTGTGTGTGTGTGTGTGTGTGTGTGTGTGTGTGTGTATGTATGTATGTATGTGTGTGTATGTGTGTGTGTGTGTGTGTGTGTGTGTGTGCACTGTCCCACCACCAAGGTGTGTGTGTGCACTGTCCCTCACCACTGCCCAGCTCTCTTCCTGGTCTGTCACACTCCCCAACAGACTCGTAACATCCTATTTGGCAACGTGAGGTGAAACTTCTCACACCAGATTCACTCTGTTGAAAAAAGCAGTTGTATCCCCCCCCCCCAAGCCCAAATAAAAGACATTTGTGTTAGAAATTGTAAGGGAAAGCATTGTGGTATGAAGTAAAGCTAGTATTTAGTTTTTTCTTTCGATGCAAATTTGGCAGTTCTTTTCTCCAGCATTGAATATACAAGAACATCCTTGTTTAGGATGTAAAACGTGGAAACATTTTGCAGAAGACGTATGATGATGCTATGCAAGTATGCATTTCCTTTGGTAGTGTATTAATGCTTTAAGAATGTGCCAAAAATGTTGAACTATGACCTCTAAACACCAACAAGTGTTCTAAGAGACCTGGGACTGAGTGGCGAGAGAGGGAGGAAGAGGTTATAGTGAAAATGAAGGGCAATCACCCAACAGGTATTTCTTAAAAAATTGCACTGTAATTTATTATTACCATTATGTTTATTTGTTCATTAGAAAATAGGAAAAGCAGTGAGAATTTGGGGGTAGTTTCTAACAAATTTCTTGGACGTGTAGAATCAAATGGAGTATAAAGTGAAGTTGAAAGCATATTTTAGAGAAAAGTCTTGGACCATTGACGCACTGTCTGCAAGGTCTGCTACCATCTGCCCAATCTCCCCCCCCCCCTCCCAACTGTAAAAGTTTCAATCTGACCACTTTCTAAATCTGACCACTTGGGTATGACAGGTACTTACTCTTTTGTAATACAACAATTTTAATAATTCCATTCAACCAGTGTTATTGTATCATGTTTTTCCCATAAAATAAAACATGTAAATAAAAAAAGTACACAAGTCAGTGCTTTATTTCAACAAATTCATTTTATTTCATTTCTGATGTCATCTTCTTTGCAAGAATCAAGTTTTGTGGATCAGGTAAAACACGAGACAGGCTGGTAAAGGCCTTGGACAAGAGTCTCAGAAATAAGAGGACAGTTCAGTTCAGTGCACAGTTAAGCATTGTCTGCTTCTTCAATAAATTAAAATTCAAAGATATGTACCACACAGCATTTCCCTTGTAGACTTAGGTGAATCTTGCCAGGCCATCTTCTCTCATAATAACTGCAGGAGCCACTGGGCATGCTGTATTACATATAATACAAACTACAGCACATCTCCCCTCTCACCCAACATTGGCTGAATCTAACAAGTCTTTCCTTGATTCCTTGCTTCCTCAGCTCCTTCTTAAAACAGATTGGTGGAGAAGATCCTAAAGGAAGAACCTCAGACCTTCTTCAATGAGTCCTTGAGAAAGGATGAGGCGAGAGGAAGCAAGGAATCAATTAAAGACTTTTGAGATTTGGCAATTATGTTAGTCAGGGCAGGATCAAAGGCTATAAGGTACAAGTAAAGAAAGGACACAGTGACATTTCAAGACTCTCTAAAGGTCACATCCAACCAATCGACACAGTTCTGACCTCTCTTTAACCTGTTGATAAGGAGAGCAAGGGGATTATTTCAGCACGTATCTGCATGCTGATGTGGCACTCAGCCCACAACGTTGCAAAACATGTTTAGATATAGACTGAAACATGTTGGAGATAAAAGGTAAAACTCACGTTGGTTGGTTGGTAGGTAGACTCTGACCTTCTGGCAACATTGCATACATTTCAGATTAATAGATTGAGGGGGTTAATTTCTCTCGTTTCACATTTCAAAGGACAATTCAAAGCAAGTCACATCAAGTCACACACAGTAACAGTAAATAAACCAATGTGTCTACAAAGAGGTGAAACCAAAATAATGATCTAATGGGCGTTTATCTTTATACAACCGTAATAATACTACTTAAAGACACAGGTAGCATGGGGAACCATTGATAAGGCGATGATGAATCAGGTCATCTACACACTATTTCAACATATCATTTTTACAGCTATTTTTTTAAGTTAGAAAATTTGGGTTAGAGCAATACTGCAAATCTTAAAAAAAGAGAAAAAAGAAATCTAGTTAGGTTGACCAAATCTACCAACCATCCATTCAACACATACTGCACTACAAGTCCCACTGCAACTCTTCACACAGTCATACTCATCCATAAGCTGCCCATGAAGATGACCCACTGTAGTTTGGCAAGGTTCACCCTGGGGTACAGAGGAGTGATACATGGGGACAGAAAGGGTATTTCACACAATCATGCCCATCTGGCCCGTGCACTTTTCAGTGAGCGTCACGGAACAGTATAGGGTTAGCCTGCATTCTCCTCAGATATAGCAGCTGGCACCAAAGGTTATCGGGGCCTGTTCAGCTTGCTGTGAGCAGTGCTGGGAATTTCAATGTGAAAAGGAAATATCTGAGCCAGTATAGTACAGTTGGGGTCGGTAGTGTAAAAAGCATAGGAGATGGAAACATTAGAGATCTGTGTTTGGAAGGACAGAAAGACCTGACTAATGCCTGTTGTTCAGACAGAGGGATTCAACTAGAGGCCCAAAACTTGTAAGAGAGAAATTACTTGACATCGTTTTAATATTCAAAGGAGACAAAAAAGCAATAGATTGGTTAAAAAAAAATAATCAAGAGCTGCTTGGTCCAACGCCTGCGGTTTTATTGGCTAGAGCTCGACATCAGGAGGGGAGGAGTCTGGAGGGGAGGAGTCTGGAGATTACGGTGGGTGGGACTTAATGCGTCTTGGTCTTGGGCGATGTGATTCTGCGCACAATGCTGTAAAGGACCCCAAAGTGCTGAAAAAGAGAAAAGAAAGAAATGAGGGAAAAAAACCACCCCGTCAACTAACTGACTAGACTCCAAAAGTATCATTAGTGATCATTAAAGCTGTGATGCTGGATTGATACACACCTGGATAGCCAGATACTGCACTCCCAGGTAGGCTGCGATGCAGAACGCTAGAAGCAGGTCAAAGATGGCCGGTTTCACTCTGGGGGAGAAGGAAGACATGAGGGAGGAGAGAAGAAGAGCGCTACACTGTAGGTAAAAGCCACAGAGACAACAGCGGATTGAAGTGGCTCTAAAGCCCTAATCAATACACTCACTAAAGCAGAGAAGCACTAAAGGCTATCATCACCTACCTATAAGCATTCATGGTCTGTTTGAGCTGGTCGTAGAACACAAACTCAGGGTCCCTGAGGAGAAAAGATACATGTGTGTCAGTTTAACATGATCTGTGTGACATGATTGAAAATGATGATACCGTTTCAAGGCCATTGATCCTTAGCCTACAGAGAGAGACAAATAACATAGAAATGCAGTGCACATAAACCGTATATTAGTAAAACACTGTCGGGCAGAAAGAGAATTCCTCAAACTGTATTCTCACTAAGTCAGGCTCTCCATTTGAGTTGGTAAATTTCACCAGCGAAACACAGATTCTACCAACCAAGAGAGTAGCTTCAAATGGAGGTGGGGATTTCAACCAGGTTTTTCTTAAAATGGCATTGAAAAGTTATTCAGCTTACCGTACTTAGTTTACATGTAGCTGATACAATGTCAGTGCTGTTTGATCTCCTGTTGTGAATGGTGATCAATACCCCTCCCACAGCCCAGAGGACTTGATTACAGTTGAATGGACATGCCTGGTCAACATCCTGTGGATCTGCAACCCTGCCTGTTGACACTTATTTCATGCCATTGTAATGCATACTGTATGGTTCGCCAAAAGGCTTCTCCCATTCGATGCTGGTCTCTGATGTGTGATGTTTGCTGTCAGATATAACGCAATGCTAAATTGAGTCACTACGTCATGTGACCTGTGTGATGTGGAGTAAGCTTTTATCATGTCCATAACTGTCTGAAGTTTATTAGAGAATAAATATACAGCCCTTTATCGCTATTGTGCCTGTACTACCCATCTTCCGCCGTAGACTGAAGACCCATCTCTTCAGGCTACATCTTGACTGTCCCTCCTAAAGACCTCTTCACCCCCCACTACCCCTCTGTACAGTTCCCTCTACTGTTAATAATAAACAAATAATAAAAAAAAAAAAATCTTCTAGCATTGTGTCTGCCAATGGCCCCTGGTCCTAGCATAGATTTTCACATCTAGCACAGACGAGTTGATTCCTGTGCAGTGGAGTGGACCAACCAGAACAGGTCTAGACAGCCAGTCACCTTTTGTCAGCTTTTACGTAGTGCCTTTTGACGTCCTTCAGGTAGCGTCCCATGTGGTACTCCAGGGTACTGACTACACTGCTGTCCTTGTCCACCAGCTGGGCGGCGCGGGGCTGGGCAGTCAGCCAGTCCACTACTGACGACAATTGATCCTCCTGTACCTGCTGGCCCGACGGGGAGGGTAACACATGGGCGGGCCCACAGACAGACAGACAGACAGAAAGAAAGAAAGAGGAAGACACACAAAATCACCATCAATAGTCCTGATGAAAGGAGAACACACTTTAAGATTTACTAGCTAACCAGTACCCAGGCCATAGCCTGGCCTTCAAAGAAGTCTGTGAAAATGTGCCTGATTCGAAGGGAGGAGGAGGAGAAGAAAAGGGGGGGTGGGGGGGGGGGGGGGTGGCAGCCGGGTCCAGCCAGTTCAGCCACTCACCATTTGCTCAGTGAAGATCTGCAGGTCACCAGGGGCACCCTGGAGGACAAAAAAATAACACTCCATAAGTGGGAGGATGAAGCACATTCAGCTTCATTCATCAAGCCCAAGTTTATTGGTGATATGCAAAGGACACAGTTGTAAACTGTACAATGACAAGCTTACTTTGCAGCTTCCTCTTTAACAGTGCGGTATTAGGACCACAGTATAGTCAGAACCACTTCTGTCAGTGTCAACCATATGTTTACCTTCTCTGTGAGGTTATAGACCACTCTGGCCAGGGCTTCTGCTATCAGCTTAGTGTTCCTGCTCAGCCTCTTCAGATCTACATGAGGTCTGTAACACAACACACAGTTGGCACACGCAGCAAGAGGACATCCTCCTACACAACAGGGCAACTTACCAGGCGACAACAACAACAACAACAACAACAGAACTCAAATGGCACACGCTGCCGTCACTGGTTCTGCCAGACGTGGGCGTGCCCCAGGAGAGTCGGCAAGCTGGAAAGAACCAATGACAGTCATCTTGGAACATAATGAGCTATGTTATTGTTTAGCAGGATGTCGCCACGTCATGTATGACGATGATGATAATGACGATGTCATATTGTTCTGTAAACATTTGTATTGAAATGTGGGAGAGACACATGATACACGACGCTGGGAGGGTTGTGGGTTGGAGTATAGATGTTGGGACTAGGAGAACAGGGGAGAGTTGGAGGCAATGGGAGGGGTGGGGGGTGGAGGTGGTGGTGATTTGGAAATGGGGAGGAAGGGGAATGGGGTTGATTTGGGATGAGCAGGAGGGGGGAGTTAATTTGGGATGGGCAGGGCGGGAGGGTTGTCTAGTATGACTACGGTACCGACGGTGCAGTTGTTGTTCAGACTGCAGTAATAAACCCACCCAGCAGGGGGCTCTCCTGCTCCGTGGCGAGAGGAGGGGGACACTGACCGCACGTCCATGATGCTGGAGCGCAGCGCCACCCTGTGGCTGGCCAGGTGTGACAGCGTGAAGGCCGGCAGGCGGCGGATCCCGAAGCGCTCGTGCTCCCACGCCAGTGTGTCGTCAGCCAGGTTGATCTTCTTGTGCACCATGGAGAACTTGACCTCTGGGTACTGGCTGGCCACCACCTGGAGGGCCAGGGAGGAGGAGGAGGAGAAGGGGTCAGGGGGTGTGGTGTGAGGAGGAGCCACTCCAAGTGTCCTGGCTGACTGTATGAGGTGTTGTTGGAAGTGTCTGAGGTGTGTCGTGTGGCCGGGTCCTTACAGTCTCCAGCTCCTTGAGGAGTGTGTGCTGGGGGGTTCCCTCCTTGGGGGGTTTGGACACATGGAGGTGCAGACCGTCTCCGCTACCCAGGGTGTCCAGACACAACACAAACGCTACGTTGTCCTGGAGAAGACTGGAGTCTGTGGAGAGAGAAATGGAAGGGAAAGAGAGAGAGAGAGAAAGGGTAGATGGAGAGAAGGGGGAGGGGGGGAGGGAGAGAGGGAGAGAGATTGTTTACACTTCAATGTCTACGGTTCGCAAATAATTATTAAATAATTTCTATGACAGGACATGAAAAACACTGCAGCCGGTTGAAGGCGGTCGTTCCTCTCACAAAGCTCTTTCCTTTTTGTGGCAATGATTATTCCTTTACGGTCATTGGTCAGAACCTCTACATCAGATGAGGTAGACAGTACCTGTATGATCCAGATTATCCTCCAGCCAGCGTTTTGTACCTTGATAGTTGAACTTCCCTCCCCCAGAGACAAAGAACAGCAGGTTGTACCTACCGGGACCACAGGGGAGATACAGACAGGATGAGACTGAAAGTACTCAAAAGCTCATACAGTAGTGTTTTGTACAATGTAGATGACGCTTTCGTAAAGGTTCGTATGGCTGTTAAATACCAGACCACTCAGTCTATGTTCCCCAATCGTCCACCTGTGGGTTTCTAGGCCAACAATTTTGTATGCAAACAGGCCATATGCAAAATTAGCAATGGTAATTTTCACTGTCCCAACGGAAGATGACACTACCTAACTCAACGGAACACCAGAGCTTGTGCAATGCTACACAACCGACATGCCCATTCATTATATCCAATTACACCGATCTAACTGTGCTCTTCCAGCAAGTACATTACTGTACACTCCTCTTACAAACAACCACATCCTTCCCTCACAGTATGATTGTAATAACCTATTGATTGTTAAAAGCTTAGTGCACTGTAGGTAATATAGGAACGCTTCTGGACCGCATTCATTGACCATTAGAAGTGGTTGATTTAAAGTGCAGTTAAATAATGGGTAGTTTCCTAAGCGGTGTGGACGCTTAAACACAGACGGGAAAACCTGGGCATTATTGTACTCAGATATTGGCGGTTAAACGAGTTGTGGCTCTTCCCGAATCCGTCCTCTTAGTTAAGTTATAAGCATGACGGTGTGTGTGTGTGTGTGTGTGACCTGTGTCTGTACTCTAGCTCACCCAGCGTGTGTCCTCTTGTAGGTGTAGAGTCTGGAGAAGAGGCGAGCCAGCTCCAGCAGCATGGACACCCCACTGCCGTTAGAGTCTGCTCCATAGGACAGCCACTGTGAAGAACCACCCACACACACACACACACACACCACAAACAGTCATACACAGTTCCCTTACAGTACCTACATCCTGACTTCAGTGGATTCTAAAATACTGCCATATACATAGTGTAAATATGCATAATGCAGTGACCATAACACTAATATGGCATGAATAGTAAGTCCAGGATGGATAAACTGCGGTTGCACTAAGAGGAATGGAGGGAATCGTACCGGAGCAACGCCAAAGGAGTCATAGTGAGCCACCAGGACGATGGTGGGCAGGTCTTCTCCTCCCACTCCAGCCAGACGCCCCTGAGTGGACATGGGGAAGGAGATTATCAGACATGTGAGAGGCTACAAACTGCAGCAGGAGAGAGGTTTGGTTAGCTCCATGACAACTTAAAATATACCACACAACATAATGAATCGTTAGGATCTTATCTGTCACCTTCATACAGAATGCAAGTGCACATGAAACTCTTCAGTAAGATCTAGATAGATAGGTACTTTATTGATCCCCAAGGGGAAATTAAGGCGTTATAGCAGCTCACATCACAACAACATCAAAATAAAGTAACAATAGAATAATAAAATAAAATAGACAACATCTGAAACATTACATACAGTAGAGCAGTCCAGTATGATTTAACATCCCCCAGCCTGACTCTGATCACCCGGATCGAGCCAGCCGGAGGAGGAGTTGTACAGTCTTATTATAGTGCTCAGTGCAATGCGGTCAGGAACCACAGCGATTTACATTTACATTACAGTTATGGCATTTAGCAGACGCTTTTATCCAAAAGCGACTTACAACAAATACATTTGTTTAAGTAAGTGAATCCTCTATCCATCAGTCATCATAAGATAAAGTAATCAATGCTCGGACAATGGGCCATAGGCAGTCACAATGCTAGAAGAAGGAGGAGAGAAACTTGTATAAAGGGGTAGTGGGGGTGAAGAGGTCTTTAGGAGGGACCATTAAGATGTAGCCTGAAGAGACGGGATTTAAACGGAATCCTGCTGCATCATTACCTTTATTGTGAGGAGTGAATTTGAACCAAGGCCATTGGCTGGTGATCATATGCATTGTTTGGTGCTGCACCCTCGTGGCCTCTGAGGAAAACCACAAGTCTGGAGGTCTGTCTCCTAAACCCCTGCAGTATGGCTAAGCCCATGTATACACACACACACTCATATAACATAAAATAGTTTCTACTTAAGAGGCTTTCACATTTCTTAAAAGTTACTTTCACACTTTTTTTTTTTTTTTTTACATTTTTAGAAACACTATTTCAAGGTTAAGAAGCCATCCCTCTACAGAGTTAGCTGACTTGTTAACCATGGGGATTACCCTCACCTCTAGGCTGGTGATAGCCCAGTCACTGACTGCTTTGCTCTGAGCTCCACTGGTCACCATTTGAAAACCGTTGGCCGTGGCGGTGTGAATCAACACTGGGAAATCAAGACAAACACATCCATAGTAGTATTGTCAGTCAAATCCATATCACACCCTGAGTCTAATAAAAATGTGCCAAATACAGATAGGAAAACAATAAAAATATATTCTGAACATGTGCTACTCTGAAATGTAAAGCTACAGAAACAAAACATTGTTCAACCTCTATCACAGATGGTCTAGCCCAGCACCCCATGCAAAGGAATGTGCATTTGATTTCACAGCATTTATTTATTTTTTAACCCAGATGATGTCATCAGGTTATTGTTAATAATACTTCCTGTACCTTCTGCCGCTGAGGAGGACCCCTGGGAGGAGGAGGAGGAGGTGAGGGTCTGTGTGTAGATGGACAGCAGTTCATCATCCTCCAGGGCAAAGTAGACAGGGACGATGGTCTCTGTGGCCAGCATCTCTGGCTCCAGCTCCATAAACTGCTACAGAGTGGGGAGGAACACAAAATGGCAGGGTTAGCAATCGCGAGACGAAACACACACACAAACCATTTCTCTCTTTTGTGGTTTTGCAACTGGTTTTGGTTTGAATGGGCAACTGATAAAGAGGGAGTACTGACACAACGCCGGGCACATTTCCTTTAGCGAAACATAAACATACTTTACAAGGCCAAGACAACACAGCAGATCTTCCTATCTTACAATATAACTTCTGAGTGGTTTGGTACAGTCTACTGTCTTGCCAACCTCTCAATAGTCAACAGGCAATGCATCAATATGTGCTGGGACCTCTGGTGTGGCATTATAATACATTATTACCTGTACTATGTCCTGGGGCATGGTGGACATGTTCTTGGGCAGAATGATGACCACTGCCCCGGCGGACTGCCGCAGAGCTTTCTGGTACCTCTCATATGAGAAATCTACCAGCCGCATGATGACACAGCGACGACTTAGCACCTCCGCCTCCACCGAGCGAGCCTCTGTGTTCAATATTGCATTCCTGGTACCTGTAAATAAGGTGGATACGATATCAATGAGAGGGGTGTGACACTACAGACGTAATGTAGTGATTTGGTTGAGTGGATGTCCCAGTTGTAGCTAGCTACTGCCATTGGCATGACACTAGTCTCGAATGAGCATGATGATATTGTAAACTGACAGAGGTTGCATGGAAGCTGGCACTCCCTCCTCGACCTCGGGCAGTTTGAACATCTTGTCCACCACGTTAGCTAACTAGCATGCCATTTGATGGCATTAGAACTGTCACTGAAGCTGAAACACTTTATAGCTAGAAATAACAAACATACACTTGCATAATATAGCGACTCATATTAGTGTGTAATCAATAGGCATTTGGTTTAGCTGGTTTGATCACCAAATTAAATAAGGAAATGAATTGGCCAGCTAGCCATTAGCTAGCTAACAGCTAGCCGTTAGCTAGCTAGCTCTGTCAGTGTCACATTTGCATTTGACAGCTTGTTACACTCATCGGTTATAGTCTTTTACGGGGGCAATACAAATGCAGTAGGTCCACTAAATGGTTGGTGAATTTTATGGTAAATTTAGCATTATTAATAAATACACTTACCGTAAGGTTGTCCCTGCAGGTCATACTGCTGCATGCGGTACACTGTAAATTCATGTGCCGCTTCGGCTGGAAGGGGTGAGACAAGAATCAGCACCGCGGGGATAAATACAATGAAAGTCAACGGGAAAGAGGACTTAAACATGTTATCGAACACCTCACTGGCCTCCTCAAACATGTTGACCTTAGTATTGGGCCCTAAATAAGAGATATATTAAATAATCTAGGCAGTCACGACTTGATAGATCAGTAGCTAGCGGTTGTTAGCTGCACATTCGTCAACGCCGCGATTTTAGATCTGGCATACGCTTGGCCACCTACTACACTTGCGCAAATCTTCTCTTCAATGGCACAACATCAATAGACACATTATCATACATTTCAAATTGTTTATAATTTATGTAGTATGTATCAGGATGTTTAGGCAAGTTAATTGATTAATTAAACTAGAATTCTCGTTGAAAGGTCCTTCAGGAGCCATCAGAGACAGCTTCTACAAAATTGAGACAAGGCTGCATTTTCAATATTGAACGGCAGAGGACGCTGTAGACCAATATTAATCCCATGGCCATGGGTATGCATGAGCAGGACTGTGTTTTTAAAGACAGTCATTTAAACCCATGTGGTACATGCTTTTTGGGCAGGTGTAATCTATGCACATACTTGTAATGTTTGCAAGTTATTCTGTTACACCCTTGTACAGCAGTTGTACACTGGATACATGAAGGTGCATCAGTGTGTCACACACACCTGAGAGGAATATTCTTGACTATTAGTACAACAGAAGTTTTGCCTAGAGAGTAAATCAGATTCTCCTTTAATTATTAGATGGGTAATGGGTCATTTGTGCACTTTTATCTGCCTTTTGCCTTTTTGAAGCACAAGCATCTCATATAACATGTATATCCACCAAGCCTCATTTTCTTAATGCATTCATATGACCATCGCCATTGGAGCCCGAACCCAAGGAGGAGGAGAGCTGTTATGATGTCACCCCCCCCCACCTTCTCCCTTTCTCCCTCTCTCCCTCTCCCCCCCCCCCCCCCCCCCCCTCTCTCTCTCTCTCCCTCTCTCTCTCTCTCTCTCCCTCTCTCCCTCTCTCTCTCTCTCTCTTTCTCTCTCTACCCTCTTTGGTGAGCAGTGCTGCTAAGTGGGAGATTAATGATGAGATGATGTCCTGCCATCTCACTTAATGGATTCATTACTCATTATTTCCGTTGTGTGAGTAATTCTGCCCGGGCTTATGAGAGGGCAAGAAGCAAACAAAGCAGAAAACCAATTAGTTGTGGCCATATCAATTCTCAGTCATGATTTCACATCTACTTGGACAGTTATCAGTATGAGACCTGCTTAGAGGACCGGTCTCTGGTCGTTGTAAATGTGATTTTTAAGCATGCTAGAAAACAATTCTATACACAAAATGATAACATTTCCCAATGTTGATGTTCTCAACATTGAACAACGAGCCATAAATAAAGAGCTCATTGTAGGTTGAGTATTTTATTTTCTATGCCTGGAGGTCATCTTCAGACACAATTATCTAATAAAAGTGGATGTGGTCAATCAATAGTTAAAAAAAAACGAACAAAAAACGGTATTATCAACTATTTACTGTGGATGGATACATAGACCAGTGTCTTCTGAATGGGAATGCCAGTTCAGTGTATGTGATGCTGTGACCTCATGCAGGGGATGTGAATGCGTGTGCTGTTTCACACACACCGTGTTCCCGACTCTCTCCACTGGTCCCTGAGAATGCCACGAATCAGTCCGGCCTTCGCCCTGACACCAAGACAGAATAACACTCTCTGTGTGAACATACAAAAGATTCAGTCAGTCAGCCAGTGTGTGAGTAAGGACCATGGATTAGGGAGAGATTAGCAAACCAGCAGTAAGTAAGCATTTTCTCAGTATTGTGTCTCCACATCCCCCTCTGCTCACCCCCTCCTACTCTCTCAGGAGATACTGTGTCTCTCTCACCACAGTGGCAGGTTGAGCTGCACACTGGAGCATTAAAGCAAAGCAACACAAAGCATTGTTCAAGTGAATCATAGAATACCAAAGACATATTGTAATATGGAGTGTTCTTTCTGAGCAGTCAGCATCACACCAAACGGGAATTAAACCCACGACAATTTCCCACACCCTCAACACATGCAGCACATCCATCACACTAGTATCTATTGTATTGTACTCTACTTGTAATTGTAATCTAGACTTATAAAGGGAAGACACGTGTTGAGGAACTCTCTGAGAGGATCAAATGACTTCTACCTCTTGTTAATGAGCATGGGACACATTCTAATAGAGAACAGTTAGCTGAAGAAGCAAAACAAGGGCTTGACATTATGATGGATGCGAGTGAGAAGCTCTGGGACTCTTCACATGCAGTCTGAAAGGTCAGTGTAGTGAGACAGAGAGACAGTCAGACAGAGAGACAGTGAGACAGAGAGACAGACAGAGAGACAGTGAGACAGTGGGCCTGTGAGACAGAGAGACAGTGAGACAGAGAGACAGACAGAGAGACAGTGAGACCGAGAGACAGTGGGCCTGTGAGACAGAGAGACAGTGAGACAGGGAGACAGTGAGACCGAGAGACAGTGGGCCTGTGAAACAGAGAGACAGTGAGACAGGGAGACAGTGAGACAGAGACAGTGGAACAACGAGACAGTAGCTCTGTGCTGCTGAGCCATAGATAATGGACGGGAGGCCTGGTGGAGCCAGCCGTTCCATTAGGTTGCGTTAATGCGGTCAGAGGAGACTCGCGTGGCTCATCCCTTCATATCCACTTTCAGGGCTGCTCACTCATACTGCCTGTCTACTGGGCTGGGCCTTACCTCCCCCTCCCTCTTTCCATCTCTCTTTGTCTCTCTCCATCCCTACATATCTCTCCCTCTCTCTCTCTCTACCCCCCCCCCCCCCCTCTCTCTCTCTCTCTCTCTCTCTCTCAATCTTGTCTTTTCATCTGCTGTTTCAGCTTTCAGTGGTTTTAGGGTTAGGGTTAGGGTTAGGGTTAGTGTGGTGGCTTCCAACTTGTGAAATACAGCATGTTGCCCAATCGTATTCATCTCCTGTCCACATGCAGCATAGTGACCATAGTTTCTCACGGTGTCTAAAAAAGTTTTTAAAATTCAGTGTTCCTAAAGTGTACAGGGAACTGGTATTATGAAATAGAGAGTTGCACTGGCCAAGTGAGAGGAACATAGGTCATGAATGAAGGACAGTCGTTTTAGGGGCAGGTCGGCAATCTGCTCAACTTCATGACCAACTTCATCCCCAAATTGGAAACTCAAAACTAAATCAACCACATCTCAAATACAACACTGATATACGTACTGTAATTAACCCAGATCTGCCACGCACTCTCCCCAGTTATGACATCATTCTATTAAAGAGACAAATAAGAGGCATGACCAAGATAACCTGGCCCCTCCCACTGTCTAATCCTCTGCTACTGTATGCTCTAACACTGCCTTTGCAGTTGACTGACCTGTAAAGGAAATTAAATTGCTCAGTCATGTTCAATTCACTTCGACATTCTTGACATTTAAGTTTGTCAATGTCAGGTATTAGCAAGGTCTTTGGAGCTACAACATCAAGAATCACAAGAATAAATCATTGTAAGGTTGATTGCTTAGGAGTAGGGATGGCTGAGCGAGGTTAATTGCTTTTTAACACTCTCGGTGAAAAGATGTCTATAACTACTGTACTGTGTACACATCAATCACAACATTTTATAAAAAAAATCTTCAAACCTCTGATATTATGTTTACAGTTTGAATCAAGGCTGTCTGACCTTCGTTGCACATACGCACACACGCGCACACGAGCACACACACACAACACACACACACACACACACACACACACACACACACACACACACACACACACACACTCAACACAACACTGATTTATACCAGACGGAGGCCTTGCATTCCACGCCTGTGCCTCTTGTCATGTTTTCACTCGCCTGGCTAGTGGATCACAATGGAGGCCTGTGCCAGAGCAGAGCTCTGACCTTCTCCTCTCAGACACGCCAGCCAAACCAGCCAGGCCGGGCGGCCGAGCGGGAAGCAGCCCTCTGACAGCCTAATAAATACAAAAACAAATTGCGGCAGGTCAGAAGTATGCAGCGGGGGTTGAGCTGTTAATGTAATGAACTCAGTGTATGGAAATACGAGGCAATTAAACCCCCACGGTGCCTTGTGACCCCAGACGGGTGGCCGGTGTGTGTTTGTGTGTGTGTGTGTGTGTGTGTGTGGGGGGGGGGGGGGGGGGGGGGGGGGGGGGCGGTGTGTGTCTGTGTGTTTGTGTGTGTGTGTGTGTGTGTGTGTGTGTGTTTGTGTGGCCAGGTGTGTGTGTGTGTGGCCGGGTGTGTGTGTGTGTGGCCGGGTGGGGGGTGGGGGTTGGGGGTGGGGGAGAATAGGGCCATTTAGAGGCCCACAGAGCTTAAACACTAATCAGTAATTTAGCCCATCATCGCTCACCAACCGTGTGTTTGTTTTTGGTTGTTTGATGGACTGATTGCTGATCACATCAGTCAGAGGGTGCAAGATGTTTCATGAAGAAATGCCAACATTTGTCCTACTTAAGGGTTATACAGTGGACATTTGTGCTTCGTACAATAAGAAATTAACCTGGGTAGGAGTAGCTTTTTAACGTTTTAATTGATTGAATTGATACTTTCAAGACAGGTAAACACCTGCACTATTTGCTCGATTACATATTCAAATTAAAACAAAGGCAAAAATAAAACTTGTGACACTGAGCTGCTACAGTTAGTGAGGCCTGATCCAATCAGTGAGGCCTGATCCCTTGGTCACATCTGGATGGTAATTGGTTGTGCTACTGAGGGGATGAACCCTGGTTAGAGAACCCCCTCCCCCCCCCCCCCCCCCCCCCCGTTCCTCAGATCTAGAGAGGACTAATGTATGCTAGCAGCCTCCTGGGCCACATTGCCAGTGTTATTTTCCTCCTCTGAGTATTTTCCTCACGGATTCATTATTTGTTATGAATATAAATAACACCCATGGCCAGATGCAGGAGGCAGACATGATTGAAATTCTGAACTTCCAGGGAGTAATCCTGTTTCCTCCTGCTCCTGTTTCTCCTCACGTAGAGATTTGTGTCGGAATGAGAGACTTCTATTCACATTACCTCACCTACCTCATCACTGACCCACAGCTTATCATTACCGCTGCATATAACAGCGAAGGGTGTTAGCCAGATCTTGCTGTACAAACAGAAAATAGCAACGTTGAGTTGTGTGTTGACCGTCTCTGCAAGCGAGCGCTCTGCTCCGTATTAGATATTGAGGGAACTGAAGCTCTGGGGTGTGGAAGGAACCTTTAAATCTCCCAGTTTTGAAGTTATACCAGGAAGTATTTCTCACAGCCCTGATGACATGCAGACCTTTCCCCAGACTCAAATCTGCACACTGTGCACAGGAAATGAAGAAATCATGCTGCCATGGGTGAGGAAAGTGGAGTGTTAGTCAGTTCACGCAGCCCACAACCGGAACATTTTCATTGTGTAGATTACAGGGCCCCCCTTTCACTGACTCAATGTATAGTGGCATTGACTAACTTTTACATATGTTGCAATGATGAAAGTTCAAATTTACACATGTTGACAGATAATATTCTACATCCAAGTTATGTATGTATTTGGTGGCACTTCATGTGTTTTGACCACAACAATCTGCTATATTTTAGTGCGATCATTTGATACAAGTCTGATGTTTCCTGGGGTATAAATATGCATTTTTAAAACCTGCATTGGCCAGCCATCCTTTCATTCTGTGAAATCTTCCCAGCATAATACACACCTTTGATTAGCCAAATATCCTAATGATCTCTTTGTTGTACAACCAAACTGTACACAGCATGACCCTCCCCAGTACCTCTCCCCTGCTACTGTCCAGCACCACTCTTTCTGCCTGGCCTGGTACTGCTCACGTCCCGGCCACACTCCGTGCCATCGCCTCTGATAGTGATGGATGAGCTGGAGGGGATGATGAAGGAGCTCATGTCAGACCCTCATCTGTGATGCAGCCTTGGGGACCAAGAACCTCATCTGCCCTCCAGAGTGAAGTATCCACTGAGGTCGGCCCATCTCCCCTGAGCATGGCCGGCGGTGACTATGGGCTGGGGTGGACTCAGCCCACCCAATCAAAAGTTAAGATATATATATATTTTTTGATCAGCCAATGGAAAAATAGCACAGAAAATACCAGTACCTAACCAGTTTCTAACTTCTGATTGGGTGGGCAGCCTAGAGCCCGCCTCCAAAGTCACCCACTGCCCAACCCCTCTTCTCGTCGTGTTCAGGCACAAACACACAGAGCTGTCTCTCGGAGCATGTCGAGGGGGAGGGGTGTTGCTATGACAACTATGAACTCTGATGGCTCAGATTGCACACACACAGGGCAAGGCAAAGCAAGTAAAAGCACATACACGTTCCACTGCTCATGAAAAATCACACTCTCAAACGCATAACCTGCTCTAACTCGTGTATGGATTGGAACAAATTAGTATTATGATGGTGCATCGGTGATGAGTGGAGTACAAGGTGGTGTGCAAGCATTGCTTCAAAAGAAGCTTGCTTGCTAGATATATTCTATATATTCATTGTTATAATCACCAGTTACACTTAGTGGTTGTGCATGCCATGCAGGGTGAGCCATGTGCCAAAAAGTTTTTTGACCTCTCTAGTTCCCTGTATAACTTCTTCCGTCACCACTATGTGTCAGAAAAGCATGATGCTCCTTGTCTCAAAAGACTGCTTGAAATTCGCTGGACAAGCCATTATGATGTGACAAGGTGCATTGTTGAGAATAAAGACCGCCTTCTCACTGTCCTGTCAGAGATCTCAGAGGAGGATGATGCCACAGTTGATTTGTGCACTGAGGCATCAGGCCTGTTAATTCAAATTAAGAGGCATAATTTCTTTGTGATTGGCAAATTTTGAGTGCTTGGTGTCTTGAAACCAGCAAATGCAATTCTACAGTCTGTGGATATGTGCACTGCTTGTGAGGTTGTTGGTGCATCACTGGAGTCCTTAAAAGACATCTGTAAAGATGATTGCTGGACAGAGCTTTCTCAGACACCTGCTGGGGATGATTCACATCCTCCAAAGAGAAGGAGAACATTGAGTAAACACCTTGGTGAAAGTGTTTGCTCTCAACTGTGGGTCATACAGATTCTGATGATCCCACCATCACCCCATGTCAGTCTCTGAAAAGATCCCTGCTCAACATCCTTGACAGGGCCATTTCAAAAATGGAAAACAGATTTTCCAAGAAGAATGTAAACCTAATGACAGCCATATCCAGTCTTGTACCCAAATGTAGTGCATTTCTAGATTCCACCTTGTTGCGCCCTCTGCATGTGCTTGCTGGCACTGCGGCAGACGATGTGAGTCTGAAATGTAATTCTTGTTGTAAAACCAATGTTGGCCAAGAAATGTCCAAATGAAACAGACGTGTCCACTGTGTGTAAACACCTGCAGGAGAATAAGGAAGCTTTTCCTGTGTTGCATAAATTGTCATCATGCATCATGTGAGAGTTCCTTCTCCACACTGTCACTAGTCCTAACCCCCTATCGTCGCACCATGTTACATGAAAGAAAGAGGAATTTGATGATCTTGGCCCATGAGAAATCAATAACAAATGCCTTAGACAGGGATGAATTTATTAGAATTTTTGCCAAAGGAATCAGGAGACTGATGTGTTGTAGATAGATCGATAGATGGATGGATGGATAGATAGATAGATAGATAGATAGATAGATAGATAGATAGATAGATAAAAAGAAATGGATATATGACTGATATACTGTACAACTTGCCCACCTATTATTTCTACCAGCCCACCTTAATATAGCAGGCTAAAACTGGCCCTGCCTCTGAGGCAGACATACAAGCAGGGTGCAGGGTTCACATGAGGTACCTGGCCCACTCCTTTAATGAAGGACACTCCCATACATGTGAGATATTGGAAGAGTTGAAGATATGAATTCTGATCCAGGCAACTTTTACATTTTAAAGGGGCCCCATGACTCACTGTGCGTAAATCTCTCTAGTCCCTGCCTACCAGATCCCACCTTCAGGGCATGTCACGCTCCCCGAGCATCGCAGCCAGTCAGGGGGTAGGTGATGGATGAGGTGACTTGATTTGGCTGGGGGTGGTTTTGGGGAGAGGTGAGGCGAAATGCGGTGGGGGGGGGGCTCCAGTGGAATTACCGTGGCCCCAAGCCCTCCCCCACCCAGTCCCAGTCTGACCAGCCTCAGGCTTTGATGTGGTGATGCAGGGTGGCAGGCAGATGTGGAGGCCCAGCTGTGGTTCAGACCAGAGAGTTCACGTAGTCCCTGAGGATTTCCCCCTGAGCCCCTTCAGACCCACACAGCCAGCCAGCCAGCACATGTACCTCCCAGCTCCCTCCCTCCCTCCCTCCCTCCCTCCTCCCTCCCTCCCTCTGTCCTCCGCCCTCCACAATCCCGGGATGCAGATCCACAGAGGAATCTAACCTCCCCTTGATCATCTGCATCTCTGTCATTAATGCCCGGCCTGGGGTGAACATGACCTTATTACAAAACCCTCTGAGAGAAAAAAGACGTTGAGTGAGGACACACAGAAGGCCGAGTTCACCAAGCAATATTCACCACACACTCCCCTTTCAGCTTACCGTAGAATTCTCAGAGCTTAAGGAAACATATGTGTCTATTTTTATTGGATGGAGCAATCTCGCAGCCCTCTGTGTTGGCGTACATCAGGCAGGGTTTCTGCTCTTGTAGAACACATCAGGTCAGACAAATGTCTTCTGAGGCTATTCCATTTGGGGGTTATTCTCCAACAATTTACATCTATTTTGTTTCATTTTGCTATTCCTACTCAATAGGCATTACCTTAGTCTTACTTTTTGAAAAAAAAAGCTCTGACACAGGAAGAGGAAATCAAAGAAAGATATAAATGTTTGCAGTTGTGAAGACAAATTACAGACCATAGAGGATTAATTGTAATTGTAAGATACAGACAACCTTCATCATTATCACCCAGCCCTCCACTGTGCCCTCCCTGCCCCCCTGCCCTATATGAAGAGGCAGCCTCTTGTCGGGAAACAGGATGTGGGCAGCAGAACTGGGCATCTGCCACATGCTGTGGAACCTTTTTACCCCTACGAGTTCAGACTGGAGCCAGTGTGTGCATGTGTGTGTGTGTGTGTGTGTGTGTGTGTGTGTGTGTGTGTGTGTGTATCTGTGTGTTTGTGTGTGTTTGTGCATGTGTGTGTGTGTGTGCGCGGTGCGTGCGTGAATATGTGTGTCTGTGCAAGTTTGTGTGCAAGCTTCAGTGTACCCAGTGTGTGTGTGTGTGTGTGTGTATGCTCAATCTTTGTGGTTTCAGAGTGATGCCCTGGCTGTGTGCGTAGGCTTCCCTTCCCGGCACAGCACCACCAGCCATGGCATCCCCTTTGGCAGTGCCCACGGCCCACAGCCCACCCTGACCAAGCCAGGCCGCCAGGCCACCAGGCCACCTCTACCCCCTGCCATGGCGCCTTTCCCCCCCTGCCCTGGCACCGACCACTGGAAAGTTCACATGCTCCAGACCAGCTCAGGATAAATAAACAAACCCAGAAAGAAAAAGAAGGAAACCCCTGGGGCCTCTCGCTGTATTCATTTATGGACTACCTTGGTCTGAGAGCTGTGTTCATTAATGGACTACCTTGGTCTGAGAGCTGATTTGTGTGCTGCAGAGAGGGGAACAAAAACATGATTTGTGATAAATGAGGGACAATACCACTCTGTGTGCCACACTGCCATTCAATCACATCCAGACAGCCTGTTGTTTGAAGTACATCAACGCCCTGCTCTCCCCTAAACATCATAATAATCCTGTGATGTCAGAAAACTGAACTAAGGAAGTGGTTTAAGAATGTCTCCTCTAATTTGTGGAGTATGATGATTTATTATACGGAGGAAAAAAATAAAACGCTCGTGTGGATTGCTTACAGGGGGAGGGAAAGAGCTCCAGACGACCAGTGTAAATGCTTTGAAGTTAGGAAATCTGCAAGATTCCCAGCAGATGTTGCTGAAATTGTACAGTATGTATCTTTTCCATTGCTTGATAACATTTTGTCCATGTGTTGCATTTTAAGTTTGAGCTGAGTCATTGGTTTTGGGCAGACGATAAAGCCTGTGTGTTGGTTATTACATGTTAATACTGTACATTTATGTTTATTACACCAATAACAGGCTACTTTATTGTGCCATTGATAAGGCCTCTGGGACAATACAATAGCAGTGGGTGAGAGGTGAGGGAATAACACAGAGCATACAGGAACAGTCAATGCCTCTCTCACTAGAAACTTCATACGCCACCTGGACTCCTTAGAACCACCTCTGCCCCACTGAGGGAAAAGAGAGACAGTGCCCCTTTAAGGGCTAAACCAGAGAGGAAGCAAAGCCGAAAATGAGTGAGAGGTGTGTGTGTGTGTGTGTGTGTGTGTGTGTGTGTGTGTGTGTGTGTGTACGTGTACAAGTCAGATTGTTACACACATACACTTGGGAGGGAGAGAGAGAGAGAGAGAGAGAGAGAGAGAGAGAGAGACCGACCAACAGAAAGAGAGAGAGAGAAAGAGAAAGAGAGAGAGAATGCATTAGGCACTAAGAGCTATCCCTCTCTGGCTAAAGGCTAATGCAATTGCCACAATAACAGTCTCAACGGAGCCTGGAAAAAAACAGAGAGCAGGATGAAAGAGAGGGAGGGATAAGAAAGGAGGGAGGGAGGGAGGGAGGAAAGAAGGGAGGAGAACTGGCAGCACTGCTTCCAGACTCTCATATGGACAGTGGATCTCTTGGGACGACCAGTTAAAAGTCTTTCTCCTCTTTCTCTCCCTCTCCCTCTCTATTACTCTTTCTCTCTCTCTCCTCCTTCCTCTCTCTCTTTCTCTCCTGTTACTCCTCTGTGAGTGGATGAGCTGGTGCCGCGTCTCCGGAGTGATTCATCAGGTTAAGGGAGAGAACTACAGTAGCAGTCGCCAGCGGGGTGTGTTAACTCTACATCTGACCTCCTCCCTCCTTCCTCTCCTTCTCCTTCTCCTCTCCTCTCCTCTCCTCTCCTCTCCTCTCCTCGGGCTAGCCAAAGGAACCCAACACCCCTCTCTCCTCTTCCCCTCTTCTCACCAGCTATGGGAAAAGGACAGATTCTCTTTTCTCATCTCACCGGCTTTGGGAACAGAACAGCCCCTCGATGGGAGCAGTCAGGACAGGACAGCTCTCTCTCCGTCCCCCAGAAGACAACCTCAGCGTGGGACAGAGCTGCTGCTGGATCTGATATGACACATTCCTCACAGCAGTCATCCTTCCCAGGGAAAACTCCTCCACTCTTCCTGACCCGTTCCTCCTATCCTCATCTGAACTCTGCACCGTGCCCTGGCTGCAACAATGCTGGATCTGTGGGCATGGTGAGTGGCAGCGCTGCACGACTTCTTTCTTTCTCCCTTGTTATCTCTCTCTCTCTCTTTACCTCTCTCTCTCTACCTCTCTCTCTCTCTCCTTCTCTCTCTCTTTTCTTCTCTCTCACTTCGAGAACTCCCTTGTCACTAAGATCTAACACCAAGATCTAACCTAATTACTTTAAAAAAAACCTGTTTAAAGTTACTGCAACTGCGGTATGTGGAGCGTCAGTGTAAGTTTACATTGTCTAAATCTCTGGCTAAACCGTGGCGCTTTGAGTAAGCCAATGAATGGCAAAAGTCATTTGTCATGTTCGGAATTTGTTTGTCATTTGTTTGTACGGGAAAAAAACAAGTTGGTACTTTTCCAGCTCGCTATTTGGTTCTTCAAAGGCCATTGAAATGACAGATTCCCTTCTAATAACTGTGTGCAAAGGTGCAAAACCTGGCGCTGAATATGTAATATGTCTTTGTGCCTCCACTCCCTCTCCCTCAGCGTGTGCTTGTCAGCCGAGGTCTTCAAATATGTAGCCTTGCTGTTTGGAACAGTTTGATTTCATTTGAGCTCAAAGTCAAGTGTTTTTTTTTTTGTTTTTTTTTTACAAATAGTTCAAATAGTTGAACATGTTCCACGATTTAATCAGGAGCCGCTTATTCAGGAGTTCAATGTTATTTTCAGGGATAAGGGTAATATTTCACAAGGTCCGAATTTACTTGCCAAGGACAGTTCTGTGTGTGCAGATCTGCAGATGTCTGTGTGTTCTAATGAAGATGCGTGTACTGACTGACAGGGGCGTTGCCGATGGAACAGACAACAGATGTTTGTTATTTGGGCTCTGTGTCGATGTCTTTGATTGTCAATGATAAAGGGAACTGTCTGTGTATGTGTGTGTATGTGTATGTGTATGTGTGTGTGTGTGTGTGTGTGTGTGTGTGTGTGTGTGTGTGTGTGTGTGTGTGTGTGTGTGCGATCATATGTGCATGCATGCATGCATGTATGTTCCCTTAGCTCAGGCCTGGAGCATTTAAGTGTTCAGGCTGGTTTCTCTTTACCCTGTCAAATCTAGCCTGCCACCACAGTTAAACAGAATGGTTGTCTGAACTCTGGCAATTACCGCACACATCCAAGCCATGCACAAAATGAAGGAGTCTTTGATAGGCCAGACTGACGCATATTTACTTTTACGACTAAGCAAGTAGTAAACAGCTTCCCTTGTTGGCGCTAGTGCATGGGCTTAAACACATGCTTGCACACACACACACACACGCACACACACACAAGAAGGCACAGTACTCCACCAACAGTACTCATATTCTCAAACACATGCACGTGTACAACCCTCCCATTTAACAAAATTATCACGTCTATATGTGACCAGTCATTGAATAATCAGGTTTCTGAAACTCACTAACTGCTGTTTCTATGCTGTTACTATGCTGTGATGTACTGTGGAACAGCAGCAGCAGCAGAAGGCTGCAATTGGAGACATGTGTCATGGAAAAACAGGCCGCCTCAGTGTGGGAGAGAGAGATTGCATGCTTGGGATGGGAGGAGGAGGGAGCCTCCCCAGTCACAGAGGTCATGATCCCAGCACGTCAACTCTTCCTACTCTTCCCTCACTGTTTTTTTTTAAGGCGCTGTCTGTTTATGACGCTGAAGTCTTTTTATTGGCCAAGCATCAGAGGAACCAGCTGATATACTTTTGGCTGGTTCAGTGGTTCATGACCTTCTGATATCGCCACGGATGCATCAGGGGTGGGTCTCGATAGTCGTCAGTGGTGTCCCCAGCTGATATGCTTTTGGCTGGTTCAGTAGTTCAGTGGTTCAGTGGTTCAGTGGTTCAGTGGTTCATGGCCGTCTGATATCGCCACGGATGCATCAGGGGTGGGTCTCAATAGTCGTCAGTGGCGTCCTCTCCTTGTCTCCTCTCCTTCATCTGAACCGATCTAAAAAAAAAACACAGGATAGGTCAAAAGCAATATGGTGGATTTGCTTTCACCACTCCAGCTCTTTCACATCCGTGGCGAAGAAGGAAAGGAGTCAAGAAGAGGAAGCATCTGTAGACTATTGAGATGTGCCCCAGGTCTCCTCAGATGATCCCACTTTTATGTTGTGTCTGTGTGCTTGTGATTACTCCTCTGCTGTAAGTTCAGTTCACTCACACACTTTCTTTCCCCACTTAGGCTTGTAACAGGAAGACAACAGCTATTAGCTAATAGCCGGGCTATCAGATTCTGGTGATAGCGTCATCAGCCGAGCTTTTATGCTTTTATGTAGTTGTGTTGTTTTCCTCTTGTGCATTGTCATCGATCATGTTTCCTCTGTGTGCCAGATACCTTTTTCATTCCCTCATTTTCAATATGAACAGATAAGGGGCTGTGTCATTTTGGCTCCTGTTGCAAATTATATTAGCTAGTTGTAATCAAATCTTCGGGAGGCGGGGGCGGGGGGGGGGGGGGGGGGGGTGATACAATATTAAATTCACTTATCAATTTTCAACTAAACTTGTACTGTAGAATGACTTTTTAAGATATTCATGATGATTGATAGCACATGAAGCTCCATTTTAACAAACTGCATTAACACAATTCAAAGTGAATTATCGCTAATGGGACAAAGAAAAGCTAACTAGTCCCTTCATCTGTCTGTTCTGAGAGGTGGATCATGGGGATTGAGTGACTTAATGGACTGAATAATGAAACCCAGGACCTAATGAACAGTACTAATGCCTTTTTAATGCCATGGGGCCTGAGTACTACCTGTGTGTAAGGGTGTGATCTGACCTGTGCTTTGGTCATGGATTTTTCTTGTCTCTTTATCTCTCACACCTCAGATATTCCATCTCTACTCCTCTCCAAAGGCCTGTAGAAATTAACAGCCCCATACCACACCAAAGGACATGTTCAAGGGGTCACACCAAAGGACATGTTCAAGGGGTCACACCAAAGGACATGTTCAAGGGGTCACACCAAAGGACATGTTCAAGGGGTCACACCAAAGGACATGTTCAAGGGGTCACAGTCGTATGGTAGTTGCACATTGTGTTCCATTGAAAGCAATGTCTTACATTTTAGACTTCAGCCCTGCGCTCATAAAACTGTCTACTTTATAAAACACATACTGTACAGTACTGACTAAACCAGGCTAGTTTGGCATTAACCAATACTGACTGAACCAGGTTAGTTTGGCATTAACCAATACTGACTGAACCATGTTAGTTTGGCATTAACCAATACTGACTGAACCAGGCTAGTTTGGCATTTATAAACCAAGTGGTTTAGAAGCTGGACACGCTGCGTCTCTAGTTTCAGCTGGCTGGCTCTCTCTTTCTCTCTCTCTCTCTCTCTCTCTCTCTCTCTCTCTCTCTCTCTCTCTCTCTCTCTCTCTCTCTCTCTCTCTCTCTCTCTCTCTCTCTCTCTCTCTCTCTCTCGCTCGCTCTCTCCCTTTCTCTCACACTCTCTCACGTCTGCTCTCCTCGGCTGGTTGTGTTTTTGCGAGAGCAGCATTTCATAGTGACAAATCATTGTGGCGCCGGGGTGTGAGATGCGGAGTGACGTCAACGGTGCGTCTCTGTGGTCCGATGCTAAACTTACACCTGCAGTCATCACCAGCAGACACATGTTAGTATCGCCAGTGTAAACGGAGGATTTTAATGCTGGGAAGAGATTTTGTTGGTTTGCTGACTGGTTCACATCTTACCTCAAATGCACAATAAGCAATAATCCTATAATGATCGTGAATGAGTCCACTTTGCCTCAGACTCAGACGAACAACAACCTGTTTCAACAAACTAGTCTGTGTTTAGCTATGGAGGTATGGAAATGATGTCAAGTGTTTGTGGACAGAGATCTAAGGCCTATATTACATATTTGTGTACAGAGTGTTGTGTGACTCAAATTCTATTCCATTCTATCCTATTCCATTCCTCAAATATGTTAGTGCAAGTTTTTATTCCAAATATAACATGCATGGTCTTGGGTAATCCTTTGTTTGCTTAAGAGAGCTGGATAGCTATCTTTGCCACAGAGTCCTACCCTTTATGTACCGCCCTCTGCCAGGAATATGCCACCTTAAAAGCCACTCAGTCAACACTGTAGACACTGATCAGTGGAAAACGGTATCACACATTAAACATTTCCTACAGCACACCTCTCTAACACACACACACACATTCTCAGAAGTCACACAGAGGGTAAGACTACTCCCTCTCTATCTACAGTATATCTTACACTCTCTCCTTCTCTCTATTCCCCCCCCTCTCTCTCTCTCTCTCTTCTAAGCCAAGCAGTGAAGTGTAATTTGGTAGTTTCACATCTCAAACTAACCAACATATCCACACTGTTCAAGATTCAAAAGTGGGGGGACTGAGGGAGGGAGGGAGGGAGGGAGGGAGGGGCTACAGTAAGTGTTAACACTGAGCTAGACAAGACAAATATATTTCCCTCTCTGGAAGAATTCTGCACCACAATTTATTGCTGAATGCAAAGGAGGACACTCTGTTCCCTGGAACATGAAGACCATGTATGAATGCAGGATGTCTCAGGGACATTGTATTGTCTTGACTCTTTACCAACATTTACATGTAGGCCTATTCCCAAATAGGCTATTACTAAAATATTAGTGTAATGTTTGAGTGTTAGAAATATTCATGCACTTTTCATACACTTTGATCATACACATCACATACGTATAGATAGACATAATCAGATATCTAAAGGTTATAGTCGTCAATCCGTATGCTCCGTACATCGAGGACATCCTGTCCCCAAGCTCTGGACAAATATGATTCACTTCATGTGGAAGAGAGAGTCATAATGTATGACATGTGGACCATACTGTAGATCATGTTCCTTAGGCAAAGACTTCTATGTGTGTGATGTCACCCTGTGTATGTTTAGGTTATCCCACACCCACTCTCACCACCCACAGCACCTCCTCCTCCGTACACCAAGCGTCTTTAAGACACAACTATCCTGTTATTATGTAGTCCCCAGGGTAGCCCTGGAATTTTCCTCTGGAGGAAAACAACAACAACAACAACAACAACAACAACAACAACAACAACAACAAAGATGATAATACAGGACATTCTCATAAAGCATCCAAGAGGAAGTTGTTGAAAAGAGAGAAGTTTGTTTTAATTGCTGCTCTTGAAGTTCGACCCATGAACTTCAGTGTTCTAGAACTAGAAGCTACTTTTACGTTGAAACGTTCGGCTCTATCTGCTTTGTTCCAGGATTCAAAGGAAAAGCGTTGTCATTGGAGAGAACATGGCTAGCCCTGCTTGTTATATTCTGCTGTGTTTATTTGCAGTCCTCTGGGGCCAACTATTCTTCACAGATACATGTGTCTTGTAGTCCATGTGTTTGGTGTCCAGTTTTCCTAGGTCCAGTTTTATCGGGATTATTGAAGTCCAGTAGCAATAGACAGTGTTCATTTCTCCCGCCATTCCAAACAAGAACAATGTTTTCCCTCTGAGTCATTTCAAACGATGTGCCCTGACTGAACAGCTGTGTCTGCATATTCCAACCAGCCACCACATCTGCTGCTCCCTGCTGACGCAAATTCATGCAAGACAAGTCTGCATAGTCGTCCTTCATGTCCACTAACTTAATAAGAAACCATCTCTCATTACTGGGGTCAGAGTACTGCCTTGCATTCTAGACAGGCTTATGAGCAATTTCATGTGGTATTGCATAGTTACTGTAATAGATCAAGTGCTATGATTCAGATGGCTTGGGTCAGAGTTGTGTGGGTAGATATCTGCATGGGACACATGTACAGTACTGGATGTGGAGGGAGGGATGTGTTCCGATGAAAAGAAAAGCCGATCTGTTCTGTTAACTAAGTTGCTTTGGCTAAAAGTATCTTGGTAACTTGTTATATTATAATGAGATTGTAATGGATTTCTCTCTGTCTCTGCCCCCCCCCCTCCCCCCCCCCCCTCTATCTCTCTCCTTCTCTCTCCTTGCAGGGTAGTGGGAGCAGCCAGAGGCTACAGGTGGCCTACAGCTGGGGAGGCATCTCGTGGCAGGGGGGCTCGGGGGGCATAGCTACCAGTCTGGTTGTGGTGGGGAGGGTTCCTGGCACAGTGATTTGGTGCACAAACATAAACAAAAATCACATTGCCAGGGATTTCCACTCCTTCACAGCTCTCCAGGACAGGTGACCCAGTGGCGTTGGTATGTCCTCCCCAGGGGTACATTTGATTTGTGTACACTTCTTGGGTCTCGGTTGGTTTGTGGAAAAGAAGACCATTTAAAAGGAAGGAAGAAAGGCTGAATAGGGACACCTCTTGGTCTTCTGTTGGCTTTTGAAACAGAGGGCAGTGTCCAAAAATAGAAAGAGTGAATAGTGAAAATGCTAATGTCAGGAGGTTCAGACAGGAGGTGTTTTCAGCTCCCACACAGAGATTTAGAGATTACCTACTGGTATTAGCCTTTTACTAACAAAACCCCAAACAAGTTACTCCCCTGAACGTGCTCTAATACCTCTAATACCTCTAAAGGCTGCAGATGAGAGTGCTGCCTGGATTCCCCAAACAGAACCTTGTTCTGCTCTACAACGGCCAGGAAGTAAATCCATTGCTTTTGAAAGCAGTCCAGTTTTACACAATGTATCATATTATGGGGAAGGATCATGTATCACCAATAGGAATGTACAACGACCTACAGCTTCATACCCGAGGAGATAAAGGTACTGCTGCCGTTTGAAATGGAGAAACTTATGATCCTACTTTGGCAGCATTTGCTGATAGATATATGGAGTCGAGACAGTCAAAGGCAAAGTTCTTTGGAACACACGGTACAGTATATAAGTCCACAAAGTACAACTTTACAACTTCACCACTGAGCAGTCTCCAAAAGGTCGTCCGGTGTCTTTATTCTGTCCCCACCCTGTGTGCATCTGGTAGGGAGCAGCAATTTGCTAAAGGCACAGAGCTTAGCTAATTGGTGAGCATTGATCCCTCCTATGTGTTGTTCACAGTGGCTAAGTTCAGTGCCTGAGGTGAAATAGTTGATAAGATGCGGAGTGATGTGTTCTGAAGGAAGGAAAAAGCACTTGATGTGAGGATATGAAGATGACGGATGAGTGGGAGAGAGAGGGGAATAAGGGGAGAGAAAATGAAGGAGGAGAGTGGCGCGGAGCGGCATGACGTGGGCACTGAGGCGGCAGCGAGGGACGCAGCAGGATATTCCCATAAAGACTCCAGGAATGCTGCGGGAAATGTCAGGCGAGCCCAGGCGTGCCCAGTACTAGTCCACTTCAGTCAGCGCAGAGCAGAGCGCCCCCGCTTTGGCACGGAACACCGGCACGGATTCATGTGGTAGAGGAAGCTAGGCTCGGGCCTAGAGCACACCTTGCTCTCGTACTCTTGCTCCCAGAGGAGGGCTGTGTGTGGGCTCTGGCCCCCTCTCACACACTGAAGGCTGTGGTGGGGACTTGGTACACTTGGCTGCCACTTTGTAAGTGTGTGCAGTTCACTTATTATGTAAACAACGTACATGCTTATTTTTTTCATTTATTTTCATTCATACTATGCTGTATGGCCCTGTATGGTGGGGGCTGTGCCCTCCCGTGCCTACTGAACTGGTATCAGTGTGTCTTCTGAGTACTGGCTCAGTTCAGCAGGAACAGGAGTGGAGCCCACTATGTGCCATTACATCATCGCCAGCCAATCAGCATGCAGCAAGATACCCAGTATTCTATTAGCCCTGCCCAATAGGCCTGCAGTGGTTCCAATCATTGGCCTTGATTAAATAAACCAAAACATTCCACATTCAGAATTGAATTGAAGAGTTAAATGTCCCTACTTGAAGTATGAATGTTTTATAATCTGATTTATCACTGGTAGGCATTGGGAGAGTTAGTTCTTTGAATTTGCTGCATACTGATGCAGTCATACTATTCCTACTACTAGACCTCATGTTTATTTTAGTGTCACATTTTTCACTTGACAAGGTCACAAACACGCGCACACGTGCACACACACACGCACACACACACACACACACACACACACACACACACACACACACACACACACACACACACACACACACATGCCGTCCAAGATGGACCCATTTTAAGTGATTAGGAATGTCTGCAATGTTACTTTATGCTCCCCTGCCTCGGAGATAACGTAGCAGGCCATAAATTAGCACTTTAAAAAACGTTGTCTTAAGGCTTTTTTACCCCTCAGGAAAGAGGAGGTTCATTAGGTAAACTATAAATCTGGACTTATCCAACAGCAGGCAATTGAGAGAGACTTTTGCAATTTATCTCAACCTTGAGGAAATCACCTGAATGAGATCCAATTTGTCATATTGTAAGTTGACAAGACTTAAGAAGACGCCAGAACCATCGCCACTGGAATCTGGTCCTCAGGGCATTGTTCCAGCAGGTGATATCAATCTAACACTATGAGGTACTCAGATTTTCTCCGACCTGTTTTATCTGGAGAATAAAATTTGTCTGATACAGAGGAGAGGGAGTAAAATGGATTTATTCAAATTGTCAGCAGTGTAATTTTTTTCTGGTAAGGTCTGACGCATTTCTTTTGTTATTACATGTCTTTGAGCTGTAAGTCAGTAAATCATTTGAATTCCTACCAAAAATAAGCAAATAAAATATATGACTCAATAAAAATGAATGCTCTGTTTCTTTTGTTTTACCCACAGGGTATCTCTTGCTGCAGCTCTCCTCAGTGGGGGTGTTGGGATATTGCTGAACAATGGCAGAGCTTTTTCTTTTTTTTTTAAATATATTTTTAGGGCATTTCTGCTTTATTGGGATAGAGACAGTAGAGATTGACAGGAAGGATGGGTGAGAGAGAGGAGGGATGACATGCAGGATATGTCGATGGCCGGAATCGAACCAGGGACCCCGCGACGACATGGCACGCGCCCCCAGTGTGCTATGCCACTGAGCGCCCCAATGGCAGAGCTTTTATCATTAAGTCACCTGCTAGCTTTCCTTGTATGGTCTAGCCTCTGTATGGTACATGAAAGGGCTATCTACAAACTGTTTGACCCAACATGGGGTTTTCCAGGTCATTACTCAAGGTCATAGGTTCAAATCCCCACAAGGATTACACTTGTCACATCCAGTGGCAAGCGGGTTGCCACACATTACAACTGTAAGAATGACAATACACAATCTACAGTTCCTCAACACACAGAGCCCTGAACCTGCGGTTACCCAGACCAAGGGCTCTGCGCCCACCACATCTCTTAATTTAGCCTCTGTAGCGATGCCAAAGTAACTTTTCTCATACCGCTCAAAGGCTGACCAGCCTCCATGATGTGGCGGCTTTATTTGACTTGATATGCTTCTGTTGCCCCCTCCAGTGTTTAATCAGGGGTCTTGTGGTCCTGGCTGGGGCTGGCTTGGGCGGTGAGCAGGCGGGGTAATTGGCTTACCCTGACCAGGACCAGCTGTGCTACAAAGTCGGGCCCCGGTCCACTCTGTTTCATAGTGCGTAAATGACAAGATGTGAGAAAAACCACTGTATCGGGCTACTGCCGAGTCTTCCCCGGTCACGGCCTCAAGAAACCCACTCACAACCCAGAGGATAACTTCTCCCAACACAATTAGTTAAGTGGTAACAGTGCCCAGCCAAAAGAATAGGGAAAGGAACCGAGAAAACACGCCCATATTCGTTCCCAAGGCAAAGAACAAAGTCACTGCATTTGGACTATATCCAAGCATCTGTCATTGTCTTTTTTGCGAAATAATAAAAGAGTAAAAGAATAAAAGAGTTGGAGTTACAAATATCCACCTCCCTGCTCTAGGTGAATAGGGATAGCCTACCCCCTCACCTCTTTGTTCCTCATAACCCCTGGTTTGTCCTTCCTCTCTGTATCCCCTGCCCTATAGGAGCTGGAATGCTGGGGAGACACATACATTATCTCCAATGATGACATACAGCCCTCAAAATGAATCAAAGCCAAAAGCAGTCTCAACAGCGATACACATGTGTACAAATGTATGAGAAGAACTTGCACCCTTAAGGCAAGATTCCACGGCCAGGTGCGGCAGATCACCTAAACGGCTGAAATTACCTTCTATGCAAATACACAGAAAAAAAATACACTGAAGAATTGTGTGTGTGTGTGTGTGTGTGTGTGTGTGTGTGTGTGTGTGTGTATGTGTGTGTGGACAACCAGCGACTACACCCTTCCCTTGCCTTGTTCTCTGTGTTGGCAGAGACATTATGTCAATGATCCAACATCAATTGTGAACTACAAGTGTGAACGTTGAATGTTTAGCCTTTACTGATGACTGAATGCATAGTTTGAGAAATAAGACGCTTTTAGATCATATATATATATATATATATATATATAAAAAAAGTCTCTAAACACATTGGGCGTGTCTCAATGCAGTAGGCTGACTGAAATGGCTTCCTCTCCTTGTCTCCTTTCCTATTCACTGGAGACCTGGCCAGGTGAAAGCAAATGCCCTAGTAGCCTAATAGTCTTTCACTACGACTTTCACTTATCCTGTCTTCTCAGATCAGTGCAGATGAGGGAATGGAGTCTTCTTGTGACCTTTGATGTACCCCTCACTGAAGTCCCTGCCCTCCCCGCCTTTCTCCCCACAGTCAAATCCTCTTAAATCATAGTTTAAGTGGCAGCCATGAGGACGCAAGCGTAGATGCAAATCTTCTCACACACCCCAAACAGCGTCTCACCACATCCACATCCACACCCACATCCACCTCCTGCCCCCTCCACACCCCCCCTCCCCGTGCCCCAGACGCCGCCCGCCATGTTTACATTTTGTCCACCTTCCCTTCACACCCCAGAGAACTCGACATTGTGTAACTTAGGCAGGACAACATGCTTCGCCACTGGGTTCATGAACTACAAGTGTGCAAGGCGGGGGAGGTGGAGGGAGTGGATTCAACAGCGAGGGAGCCGGGGACAGCCAGCCATCCTCGTCAGCTCAGCTCAGACAGTACATCATTAGATGTCTGCTGAACACCTGGAGGCACAAAGCTGTGGGTAATTAAAGAGGGCACGGCCGCGTCTGCACGCAACGGCAATAATCCATCGCACGTCAATTAGAGCGCAGAGAGAGAGAGAGAAAGGCCTCGCTGTGGGCGAGAGAGAGAACAGCGCTTCACATGCCAAATATGATACAACAAACCAAACGGCTTAGCCCCCGGCTAATAAAGCCTGGAATTTGTTGTTTCTTTTTCCATCAGGCACTGGAGCTGGACATCTGCCAGGACACAAGATGAGAGGCTTATCCACAGTAACAGTAAAAATGCAGGAATCTGTGTGAAAGAGAGTATAGCTAGCAGCCACTTATTTGCTTCAACATCAACATCAACATCAACATCAACAACAACAACAACAACAACAACAACAACAATCTCAACAACTTTATAAAGAGAGTATGATATAATACTGTATGCACAGGCCCGTGTTAGAGGCCCCCTATAGTCACTTTTGAAATGCTCGGCAAATGACGGACTTATACCAGTTTCCCTTTCTATTCAAAACGCCCACCTGGATTCCAAAGGCACCTATATCTCACCTGTGTGTGTGTGCTTTGTGTGCATGCATGTGTGTGCGTGCATGCGTGTGTGTGTGTGCATGCGTGTGTGTGTGTGTGTGTGTGTGTGTGTGTGTGTGTGTGTGTGTGTGTGCGTGTGTGTGTGTGTGTGTGTGTGTGTGTGTGTGCATGCATGTTACATCCATCACCTGTGTGTGGGCGGGAAGGTAAAGGGCATGTTCTCTTTCTTTCATCTCATGCCACATTTGCCTCCATAGCCCTCATTGACTAGCCTGTACAGCTCAGAGGCATCAAGAACGCCTGTGTGGCCGCCAAACCATACACACTATGGCTGCATCTCAATCAGTCTCCAGAAGCTTCCTCTCCTTGCCTCCTTATCTCCTTCCCTTCATCTGCACTGAGATTAAAGAATTGGTCCGGTAAGATCAACATGTCTAGTTGGCCTCCACCAATGCTATCACCTATCACATGCTGTGACTTCAGATCAGTGTAAAGGAAGGTGAGGAGATGCGTATTGTATTGCGGCTCTCCATTCGTCTGTGAAGAACACCCTGTTGACTTCTGAGTGATCCATCACCAGTGATCTATAAACCCCACCACACACCATTTATTTTGCCAGGCTCAGCTAAAATCACCTCCACCCTCCTGTCTTCTGGAATTACTCACTAATCCATGACATTTAATGGTGATTTCACCCACTACGTGGGTGTGAGGTTCACATGGGAAACTACAATGCAACCCATCATTATTATTTTTTGCTTATGTTGTTAATCTACTAGAGCAAGAGTTCTACACTCTGTACTCCGGCACGTCACCCCCCCCGGGGTTAAAGCAGATGTTTGGGGAATCCTATAAAATTACCTCCGCTGTGTACATCTCACCTTGTGACAGAACAAGCTGTCCTAGGAGTCACAGAGCTGAGTACAGTACATAGCTAAGGGGGAACGTCTTGTTGTGTACACCATCCTGACACGACAGGTTGTCTGAGTGAATTTATTTAACAACCACTGTGTTTCCCTCAGGTCAACTTGTGTCAACTCTCGACTCCAACTGCGCCCCAGTCACAGAGCTGCTGTTATAAAGCAATGAGGTCGTGTGTCTGAAAAACACTGTGGAAAACATGCTGTTGATTCAGTCATGTAAAAGGTTGCTGGCTCTGTGCCAATACTCCCATTGTACTGTCCTTTCTTTTTTTTCCTTTTTTTTTAAGAGAGAATTATCAATACCCAACTCAAAATGGAATGGAACACAATAGCCTATATTTTACTAATGTGTGTTACGTTAAGTGGATTGTGTTTCTGTACGCACTGCATCAAGTTGAGAAAAAGATTGAATCTCATGCAGTTTTCACCTGAATTCCAGAGTGTCCCTCTGTGACTGCACAAGTAGCACTGATGTCACCTGCCTTTCGTTGTGAAACGTCATCCCACAAGCTCCTGATAGCATGTCTCCTCCCTGAGGTAAGTGGTGGTAATTGCTCATGGGTCATTTCCATTGACCCAGTCCTGTCTATCATGCTGGGTTCCCTTTATTTCTCATGTTTCCACTCAGCCACAGAGACACTGAATGAATCAATGAATCAAGACCGAAATCTACATGTGTTCTTTCATCCAGGTGTGCTGATTGGAGGTATGCCAACTGTATTGCTTGAGACTTGCAAAACAAAGACAAAAGATGACGTTGTAAAACCTTTATTAATATATTTTTCAGTTGTCCGTAGAAATAGCAGTATTGTCATCCTCTTTAAATAACAGAAAAAGGATTGATTTACAAATCAACACAACATTATTCATTTACAATATATACTGTATGTTTGTAAGTATAAAATATAATCTTGTATCAATAAAAACATATAGCATCTATTTGTTATTCAGTTCTCTTTAAAAGCGCATACATCATTACAATGACAACAACAAAATGTACAATAAAAGTGAGAGAGGGAGGGGGAGAGGATGAGGGAGAGAGAGAGGAGGGAGAGAGAGAGGAGGGAGAGAGAGAGGAGGGAGAGAGAGAGGAGGGAGAGAGAGAGGAGGGAGAGAGAGAGGAGGGAGAACAACAGGGATGAAGAAGGACTCTCTCTTTACTGCTACGTCTGTCACTCCCTCTTTCTTTCTCTCTCTCTCTCTTTCTCTCTCTCTCAAAGGCTCAAACTAAATAAGGTATCCGGCGTTACTGCTGTGTGGCTGTGCAAGTTCATATAGCCTTCGATGATGAAGCAAAAATCTAACAAAAAAATCTGCCTGTCCTGTATCACTGCTCCATTTGGGTGGAGCTACTTCACTGGTGGAACTGCATCATCTGGGGTTGCACCCCTTCCACACCCAAACGGACACACGCACACACACACACACACGCACACACACACACACACACACACACACACACACACACACACACACACACACACACACACAGACACACACACACACACATATACACAGACAAACACACACCCCTTGTGGTCTAACCACTCGACACCGACAGGCACGTGGTAGTGGAGCTCAGTCGTCGGCTCTTCTTGGGGGCCTTTAGTGCCGGCGGGGGGCTGTTAACACTCAGGCTCCGGACTTTGCTGAAGCTGTTCCTCATGCTGCTGTGCCTGCTCTCTGACGTGCTGCTGGTCTCCTTGGACAGGAAGGTGTCAGGGCGGCAGAGGCCTACCTTGAGGCAGCAGCAGCACAGCAGCCCAGCGATGGCCCTCCTCAGCTCCGTGCTGCCCAGGGAGTATATGATGGGGTTCAGGGCCGAGTTCAGCACGGCCAAGCCGATGACCCAGTCGGCACTGAAGAGCGGGGAGCACTGGCGAGACACGCAGAAGAAGTCCACCAACAGGAGGAGGAAGAGAGGCCCCCAGCACAGCATGAACACTCCGACTATTGAGATGACCGTCTTCAGGAGACCCAGGGAGCGCTTGCGGCTACGCTGGGAGCCCAGGTCCGCGCTGCTGCACACGTGGCAGTAGATGGCGCCATAGAGCACCCCTATCGCCAGCAGGATAAGGAAGAAGATGAGGAGGGAGAAAAAGATGTAACTCTTGGAGTAGAGAGGGAGAAGGGTGGAGCAGCTGTCCAGACTGCAGACGCAGTTCCAGCCCAGCAGGGGGAGGAAGCCGATGGCGAAGGCAAACAGCCAGCACAGCGCCACCAGGCCGTAGATACGACACGTCTTCCTGGCTGATTTCTGGTGCAGGGGCTTCATCATGGTTGCGTAGCGCTCCACGGCGATCAGTAAGAGGCTGAAGATGGAGGCGGCCAGGGCCACGAACAACACTCCTTCCCTGAACAGCCACAGAGCAGGGCTCAGCTTGAACGTCTGGCTGCCTGAATGAATGAATGAATGAATAAATTTATGAATTAATTAATGGATATATGATATATATGAATGGATTTTTTTTACAATTTAAAAATACATAAAAGCACTGTCAATGCAGTACATACATAAGAAAACCATGAAGCATAACACAATAAACTCATGGAGTTATGTCCATACAAATGGTGACAAACCTGACATGCAGATGTTGACCACGTACGCTGCCCCTGCCAAAAGGTCGCTGAGGGTGATGTTGGCGATGCAGACGTAGACCCAGCGGCGACTGTGGCGAATGCGGGAGAGCACGGCCAGGAGGACCAGGAGGTTCTCCAGGATGATGAGGACGCTGATGAAGAGGGAGATGACTGCGGTGGCGCTGACCTCACCCTGGCGCGGGGAGCGGTGTCGCTGCTGCAGACGGCCTGTGTGGTTGTAGTGTTTCAGGATCACGCTGCTCATGCTGGTGTTACTGGTGATACTGGTCCACTGGAAGAGGTAGAGGCCAGGGCAGGAGGCTGAAGAGCTAAGGGTAGACAGGGCATCCATCGTTGGGTTGGGTTGGGTTGGGTTGGGTTGGGCTGGGCTGGGTTGGGTTGGGTTGGGCTGGGCTGGGTTGGGTTGGGTTGGGCTGGGCTGGGCTGGGCTGGGCTGGGCTGGGCTGGGTGAGTGTGGAACTCCTGGAGCGGGCTCAGGGCTCAGGCTCAGGCTAGCACACTCTCTCACCACTAGAAGTCTGCTGTCTCACAACACACCTGGTAAACACAGGAAATGAGAGAAATGAGAGAAAAAAAAAAAAAAAAAAAAAAAAATCATATTCAGTGCAATTATAAAATGAATCCTCTCCAATGCATCAATAAAACATAATTAACAACATAATAATATGAAAATCAATAATGTTTACAAATTGCATCACTTTGATGGTATTGCATGGTTCCACTATGGCTTTTTTTCCCCCATTTAAATCTCTCTTGTTTCACTTCTCTATGGTTAGATGAGAGGAACAGGCTGCTGCCAAGCAGGGGGTTTAAATCTGCAGCATGTGACGTAAATATCTTTGATTGTTGAAAAATTGCTTTTTCCAAACTGTCATCAGAAAAAAATATTTAAATAACACCAGCATGGTTTCCAAAGCTGTTATTCCACAAATTGGTTTTTGTCCTCTTTGCAAATAAAAATTAATCAAAGATGTCTGATTTGCTGTATTCATTATTTTTGTTTCTTTTCTTTTGGGTTATTTTTGTAATAGTAAATGCTGGAATTGCTAAATTGATAGCACAAAAGGCTTATCATCCTTAACAATATTTTCCAATCTAAAACCAATATCTAATTTCAACATTTCATTTCAACATTTCAACATTTCATATTTTTACAGATTATTTTGAATTAATTACCAACAAACTATTTTCAGAATGCATGTGTAATAGTACTTACTTGTGCAGAGAGTATGTTGGGATTGATGCAGTGTGTGTGATGGCCATCCCCTCACTGAAGGATGATGCAGATGTTGCTCCTCTATAGGCAATAAGGAAGTAAGACAGAATTCAGGTTAGTCCACACCCATGCATAGGACCAACACACACACACACACACACACACACACACACACACACACACACACACACACACACACACACACACGAGATGCAAGAGGTTGTTGTCACTGTTGGGTTGCTTCATCATCTCACCAATTGTGAAATGTTTTTTTGACCAATGCCACTCATATGCCAGTCACTCAAATGCCATGGTGATGGATAACTTTATATAGGCTAATGTCTGTTTATTGATTACAGTCACTGCGGCGAATGCTTTTATTATTGGCTTTTTTTCTGTGATTTTCAAGGTGACTCTGACAACATTTTCTCCAACAGCTAAGGCCACTTTTACTACCACTGCAATAGTCTAATCAACACGTTGCCCCATAATGAATACGGGAAGAGCTTTTCATAATATTTTTCATGACACATGTATGTTGTAGTAATCAGGACTGGATGTTTTTAAAGGATATGTGGCAAGAGACAGAGAGACTTGCCACCAGGATGGCATACACCCAGCATTCTTACAAAAGCTTGTAATAAGAATGTATTTTACTCAATATTTCTGAGAAAGGATTACAAAGAAACAGGAACCTCCCAATCAGATGTGTAAAGGGACCCCACCCTTGGGTTCCTGTACTGCTGAGATACTGTAGAGTTTCATACGTCGCATCACACAGCTGTGGCAGACCACAGGCTTGCCCATAGTGTCAGGGGCCTGCCCTACTTACTGCTGCGTGGGCCCAAACCACTTACCAAACACTATGCCACTCAGTTTCAGTAATCAGGAAATATCCCCACTGACTCAATAGATTCTTCATTCCAGTCATGGAACAGTGTGTTCCTTGTTTGGTTTTTAAGTGGTGAAGGTATACCATGGTCCTACAGTACCTGCACCTGTGAACTATTGGTCTTGCACATCTCACTGCACCATGCACACTTGTTTCAGATACAACCACCTCAATATAAGCCTTGACTCTTTGTGAGTCATATCCAGGGAAAGCAAAGCTGCAAAGTGATTTGATTTACATTAATGATGTGTAAGGGCAGGCAAAGTTAAGACGTAATGACTCACTCCTAATGTAAAAACTCCTTTTAGCTATGAAATAATACAATTAAATACCAACTCATTCTTGTTTTCAGAATGGAAGTTCAAATCTTGTTTGTGCATTTGTGTCACCTGCACAACAATGCGACCCTGTCATTGTGATAGTTGCTTTTAATACCTTTTCAATGTGACCTATATTTCATAATCGTTGGAGCAAGTAGTGAGGGACCACCCCTTGAAGAAGCCAAAAATAAAAATCACACTTCATCACAACTTCTCCTTTTCAGTAACACTGTAGTGAATATCAACACGTCTCACTAAATTACATCCAGGCCTACTGAAACAAATGCTCACAAATGAAGATCAACAATACCAAGTGATGACGTCTGATTTGCTGTTCAAGGGGCAGAAAAAATACCGCATCCTGAGGTGTCAACAACACCCATAACTGTTGAAAACGCCCTTTTGGTGTGTAAAATAACACTTCAAATGAGAAACCACAAAGTGCAGAGACTGCAAGGATGTTCAACTTTTTTTCTTTTTTTTTTCCTTTACAATTTGTAAAAAATAAACACATTTCTTACCAATCCGGTCTTCTTTCTCTGGAAATATTTTTGGTTAAAAGAAGCCAAGACCAAGATATGTGAAACAACAAGGCATCTGATTTCCAACATACCTGTCCTATCTGAACCCAGGGTCCATTAATCAAATCTACAGTATATGGCCTGTATTCAATCAGTTACACACACTGGCTTTCTGCACTGTGCTGTCAGATATGTGTTTGATTTTCACAGCAGTGTGTCCCACAGGGAGGAGGTTGAGACTTGATGTAGAACTTGGCAGTCAATTTGTGGAACTGGCTGTCATCCCATTTGATTATTCAGTAGACTATGTCCCACTACCCTCCTTCCTTTTGCACTTTGCACATTTTATACAATACATGCTGTAATGCTGTTTGATGTCTCATGTTTTATGGGTATGCCATTGCCACTGTGAATGCCAAAGGCACATTTCTACATTGCATGGATAATAACGTTGGGTTTTCTATTCTATTCTAATTTGTGTGCATACTGTATGATGACTTCTCCGCCAAATTTCCCATCAGACCTGAATGGGCTATTCCTCAGGACAGACTTTTGTTTCCCCATCAAGTGTCAACTGACTCCCTCCCTAGTCCCTCCGCGACACACTAGCGTGCAAGGCAGGTTTGAAAGATGAAACATGCAGTCTGGTAAAGTTGCGCCAGACGCTGGTCTTGGGTTTGGCATTTTTTTCCCATGAATGGTTGCTTAAGAGTGAGAGTAAACTGATCCTAAATCGATGGCTAGGGTCCGGGACAACTTCACCCCTTCACCCCACATCTACAATAGCATGTGCAGCACTGTATAGCCTACTCGAGAGCTGTCATGTATGTGCATATACAGTATGTTTCTACCCTGTAGTGCCATAGGGTGTCGCTGTTTCACTGTTTTACAGTTGTTGTGGTTGTCTGTACTGAACTTGCGTGATGACTAACAGTAGTTCATAAACGTCAATAAACGTTGTTCATTAGCTACCAGCTAACCTCGTCCCCAGGCTAATGGGCACGTGTGTGGGAACAAGACTAGCAACCAGCAACCATGGCCTCAGTGTGCATATCTTACAAGAGCCTTCGACTCCTACTAAGGGGTGTGCGATATCCTATTCCCGAACGGCATACACTGTAACGTGTATACTGGTCATCCATTACCTGTTGGCCGTTGAATGAAATTGCATCTACCTACCACTTTCACACACAAAGTTCAACACAGTTCAAAAAGTTCATAATCTTACCACAGGGCGCTGAGTAACTGTTTGCTAACTTCACATGAATTGTGTGGCATGTATATATATACGGCATGTATATATATATATATATTATCTATGGCATATAAAGTAGGCTACATGGATTTAAACTATTAATTCAGTTATCTGCAACAGCAGAATCAATTGCACCGTTCACCTAATTACTGTAGAGGGTGCTAAGCCACAACGTTTTGGATGCAAACAGTGTACTACTGTATGGAATATTGCTTGCGGCTTTTCTCAACTTTTTTTCACCGCGCGCAGGCTGCTATTATTTAGAGAAAGGAAGTAGCTACCAGGCTAGCAGGCTAGTCAGCTCGCTCGTGAAGCCAGTCGGCTGGAGAAAGGATGTACATTTGAACTTCTTTGATAGCAAGCAAGTACGCCTGTTTATTCACGTAAAATAATCCTAAAAACGGGTACGCCGCGTTGTAGATAGCCCCTTAACTTCGTGGTATATGAGTCCGACCTACTGGATTTCGACTCATTTAGGTTGAGTTGTATGGTTCATTTGGCAACGTCCTTAGCCTTGTTAGCTGTAGCCAACCAGTTGGTAAGCAGAGATCTGATTTCAAAAAGGGAACTAGGTAGACTGCTGTCTGAATTTTCTGTCATTTGTATGAGGGAATGCAATTAAGGAGTCGCAGACAATGAGAACTACAACTGAGCAAGGTAATTATTCTTGATATTTTGGGTGCTTGTTGCTCTGAACAAAAGTTTCCAATTGAACAATCAACCAAAGGTTGCCAGTCAGACATGGACGGCTACTGTTATCATCTAAATAGGATCTGTATTTCTATGGTGCGGATCTATGGCTGTTTTAGTACCAAAGCATAGTCTTGACAGTTGAAGATTGATATTGACAAACATTGCAATGTTTATCCTTCATTCATATAATAGAATGGATTGGAATAGAATATAATCTAAAAAACTTTAATAAAATAAAAAAACTGTCACCTCGCCTAAACTAAGTAGCTGACTAATAATATTCATATTTTCTTTACATGATTCCTTGCCCTGACGAACTGTCTGTAGCTATGATGTAGCATGATTTGGCCGATGACAGATTGTTGCATCTACATTGTGAGTTATGAATGTTACTTGTTGCTATGTTGTATATATATATGATTATTAATTAATTTTGGGACACAGGCAGCTGGCGGGAGGTTACAAAGAAACAGAATAACATTTGGAATACTGAAAAGCTCCAGAATGTTGACGTTTTGATTCCCATTCCATTGTTGTCCAAAAGTGGCCAGACAAGTTGGTTTTGAACTACAGTAGGCCTACTACACAAAACAATACCTGCTTGCCTTTACTTGCATTGTGGTGATGACTATCATTGTTATTGAGTTTACAAATGAAATGGCATAGTTGACATTGTGTTAGTTGCTTTTGATTGCATTCACACATCTTTGAACAAAACAATGGGGGAGTAATGTGAGCCCTCTCTCATCCTCCCACGTCCCCTGCTTTTCTTTACCAATCACCAAATGTGACCAAAATCCTCTTCTGTACTGTAATATAGCTACGTGATGACTAATGTCTAAGCTGTGGAAAAACGTAATCACAAAGTAGGCAAAAAAAAAAAAAAAAAAAAAAACCTGTGTTGGAACTGTAAAATAAGGCGTGGATTTCACTCGTTGGTAGTCTTTCAATAGCTGCTCTCAGTCGGTCATTTCTGTTGGTGTTCTTCCAGTGGCTGCAGTGTCTAATGTGGCAAGTAATTTCCTCTTCATGAAATAATGTATTTACACGTCCCTCTGCCAGGCCACTCTGTTTGCCATATGTTTCAGTGTCAGTGGATCTAATGACTTCCAGTTTTTCGTTGAGAGATTCCTGTGGAGAAAGACGGGTCCACACATCTTCGGTGCAGTGTACTGCAGCTCTGATAGATAGTAGCCTAAGCATAATTGTTAGACAGGAAACATGCCTAATAAATAGAGACTTTGTTCCCTTGCTTGCACAAATGACTTGGAATGTTAATTACGGACATGGAATATGAAAGATGAGGGGTTATTTTAAATATGCTTCTTGATTTAAAGCAGAAAGGGCACTTGGCTCAACCCAAATAAAGACTTTTTGTTGTCTTAAGAAAAGAGCCATATGGCCGTTGGCTCAGGCTCATATCGTACCTTATTACACTGCCGTGGACTCACTCGACAGGGGTTGGAAAAGTGGGAGGGGTGAAGCTCTCAGGGGGGTGTAGGGTGTCGGGGGGGGGGGGGGGGGGGTGTTTCATTTTTAGGAGCTGAGAGTTGTAATTGGCCTACTGCTATACATCCTGGTCGGTGCAGTGGTGTGAAAGATTAATCACGCCGGCGGCATTAGGCCTACACAATTAAGAATGCCTGTTTTGATAAAGGATTCTTTGATTTAAGACTTGAGGATATATTTCTACGTTGTTTTGCCTTAACTGTGTTTCTGAAGCGTAGCTGGAAAGCTCCAGTTTTATAAACTCAAACTACGAGGCCAATCTAATAGAGGAACTGTTTTGGTTTCCTGTCCTACTATAGGCCATCTCAACCAAGAAGCATAGTGCATGGGGTTACTTACACAATTAGACCTTTGTGTTGATTTGAACTTTTTATGAAATCATCAGTTTTAGAAAAAATGATGCAGAATTTTGGCAGGCTAGGCTACATGCCATGAACAGGCTACAACACTCCAATGAATGATGGAGAAATCACCATGGTTTTCCGGGCTAGGCCTATCATGACACAGAGTAGCCTATTTCACAGCCTTGAGTGTGATGAGGTCCCATTGCTTCCATGTGTAAGCATGCATATTTTTAGATGTCGACTGACTCTAGGCAGAAATGGAGGCTGTCAGTGAAATATATCTGGCTAGTTTATCTTATGGCTCAATACGTGTTCATGGGGGGTGTCTGTGGTGGAGGTTCTGGAATAACTTGGGGAAAAGCACTCTCGTTTTCCACTGCTAGGACACTGCTAGGCGCTTTCAGAAATAAGGTCCAAGTAGAGCATTTTCAAAGTATGTATGATAAAACACTTTTTAATTCTGGCTTCATAGATTAAAACCGTAATAGTTGATAATAGGCTACTTCAATAGATGAAGTTGTTAAGCCGAGCAGGTTTTAAAGTCTTCTGCCGCAGTGCTCGCCGAGCTGTGGTGCAGAATGCTGCAGTCTCAGAAAGCCTAATGAGTCCCTCTGCTCCACTTGCCTGTTTATATGCAGCTGGCCTACCTAATGTGAGCTACCTCACCTGTGGAAATGTACAGCCACCTGCTGTCCCTCGACACTGTAAAACACAAGCTCAGCACTGCACTCATTTGGTGGCATAGAAACTCCACTGCAGTTGGACGGCGGGATTTGGGTCCTTAAAACAGTGGGATAAAAAGGTGCTGCTTTACCTTTGAAATAACAGGCTAAATTATAATACACCTAGGGCTATATTTTGACTGAATTGTAATGATGTCATGGCAGTTTAGCTGTTAAATCAATGGGAGACTGAATTAAATTTACTGTGTTGGCAGGTCCTGGCAGTGTAGAGGCCTCTTGTTCTGCCTGTTGGGAGCCTGTGTGTCTATTCTGTTGAAAAATACTCTACTGGGATGGGCTGGCTGGGCGGGTGGAATGATTCTTTGTTTACATGTGTAGTTAGTTTACCTTTTGTCTCTACTTACCAAGCCGCTTGTTGAAAAGTCTTCTGAGAACAGAAAGCTCTCAATGCACCAATATGATGTAGGCAGGCCTATAGTAATTGATCTAGTTCATGTTGCAGCCTTTACTTATCCATTCACAGTTGGAGTAAAAATGATCCGACCTGTCACCCTATAGCCTTCAGTACAGGTATGTACTGTAGCAACTATTGAGATTACAACATTGTTTTAACATGCTCTTACATAGTACATTAGCAGTTGTCATGTACACGTCAAAGGGGATGACAAAGGAGACAAGGAAAGGAAAGAAGACCAGCAAAGGATACCGCTTTAGAATTGGGACACATGGCTCTGAATCTGTCTCTGATAGGCCGTGGTCAGAGTAGGCCTGTAATCCAGGGGAGCCCTGCCTGTAGCCTGCAGTAGTTGGGCAGGAATGCTCCTGGGTGTGTCCTTTTGTGGGGAGAAGGAAGAAAAAAAAGCTTTGAATTCTGCAGAGAGCAGCTAACCGAGCTATTCACCGCGGATTTGCGATGACGTGCTTTCGGTTCAAACGTATGGAAAATGCTCGAGAGAGTGCGAGAAGGAGAGGTAGGGAGAGAGAGAGAGTGCGAGAAGGAGAGGTAGGGAGAGAGAGAGTGCGAGAAGGAGAGGTAGGGAGAGAGAGAGAGTGAGAAGGAGAGGTAGGGAGAGAGAGAGAGAGAGAAGGAGAGGTAGGGAGAGAGAGAGAGTGAGCGACTGTCTAAGAAGTTCCCCTTGGCAACTAGGCCTAGTCTCATTCAATGTGGGCAATCAGAGTTTTTATGGAGTTTATAAATAGCGGTAATTGTAGTGTGAGTGAAAAAAGCCAGACTGTCAATTTGAGAATGGCCTACATTTGTTTGTTGCTGTTGTTGTCCTTAGCCTCCACTCAAGCCACAGCCCTCAATAACATACAGAAAGGAAAACAGTCAAATCAGTATGCTGATCAAAGGACAGGCCTAAACAGGCAGGATAGTTGGCTCATGATACACAAAATGCAGCAAGACCTTTCTATCATAGAATGATTTATTATGGAAAGAGGACAGATGATTGGTGAGTCACTTCAGATGACGTTAAAAGCCACTTGACATATGACACGTTCTTGCTCATCATTCTGGTTGGATTTTAGGATGGGCCTAGATGGCGTCATACACTGTGCACCTTCATAGACCGTATCATAGGTTTACATGGAGATCAACTCCTTCCCAGGTAGGCTTATAACGCAGGTCCATGAGACTTTTGCTTTGGTGCATGGCTGTCCACCCCCTCACTGCCGGTCAAGTCCCTGAGCATAGCCCTCAGGAAGAGGACTGTCTGGCCTGTGTGTGTGTGTGTGTGTGTGTGTACACACAGGATGACTGTTGAGTTTGTAATAAACTCCCCCTCCATCTTCTGCGGTCAGTAAGCCAGGCCCAGAGACGTGAGAGGACTGGGGTGAAGGCCCTTCCCTGGCTCCATATACAGCCCTGGCCTGGCTGCACTGTGGCCTGTCCAAACCTTCCATCTGCTCCACAGTCAAGGCCACGCCACCTCCCTGCCTCCTCTCACCACAGTCAGCAGCACAAGTCCTGGATAGGCTTTGACTGGCTCAAACATCATCTAATCTGGTACTGAAGCTTCATGACTGAGTTTTGTATGACAGGGTAAAATCAACATGACGTCGATGCATGTTACCCTCTCCTCTTCTTGATGAAGATGAATGTTCAATGTTGGTGTTTGTTTCAAAGCTCCTCTGAAGAGTACAATTTCTTGTTAACAAACAGGCCTCTGCATGTGAGGAAGAGGAGTGAGCTTTAGAGACCAGTTCAGTTCAGCCCTCCCACCATGTTGAGTTTAACAGCACCAGGGATGGGCTCAAAGCAGAGGGAAAAACCAGCCAGGCGAAACAGTAGGGGTGACGAGCCATTCCCATTGGCTCTGCCAGCCACTGTGGTCCAGCAGCAGCAAACCCAGTGTGACTGGACTGAACTGAAGTGTGTGTCCGTGTGTGTTCGCGTGCTTGCGTACATCCCAGTACGCAGATCAGTTTGCAGACTGTGGGATGGATGCCTTAAAGTCTATGGTGAGGGACGGGATGGGGGGGGAGGGGGGGAACAGAGGACCTTGGATCAGTGAAGTATTGGCCGTCCTTCAGCCTGTGTTTGTTTTAGGTCTATTTTTACCATTCAGTCTGGGTTTGTTCTGTTCTGTTCACTGCTGAATGTCTCCATACGTAAGTTACATTTGAGGGGAATCATTCAAATATGACTGGGTGGGTGGGTGGGTGGGTGGGTGGGTGTATGGATACATTCCAGACATTCTGGTGTCCATATAGAAGATGAGACAGTGAAGGTAGATCTCATGGTGAATAGGAAAGGATAGGTCTACAGTAGATGGAGATACAATTATTGTGTTTTTGCCTTTTTTCTTCAGCAAAATCTAATCAGTTCTGTTCTTTGGCCTCACTAAATCAACTTACCGTAAGCCACTTTGATTGTAGTGGATTATTAAAGAGACAATCTGTGGAGTTTAGAGGTTTGAAAGGTGTTATCCTCCCTAAGATGCTTACACTCACACCTTACTGCGTGAATCTGACAAGCCACCCAAACATCAGTGGCAGACGCCACAGGGAAGATGGCTGCAGTAGTCCTATAGGACAAGATTATAGAAATCTCAAAACAGACAACAACAGGCGTACTGCATATGCTGTTACATGACCCTGTTTTGCATGGCAGTCCCGGTTAGCAGAACCGCATGGTTTAGTCTGTCAGGGTGTGGTCAGTCAGGGTTTAAAACCTGACCTTAAGCCCCTGTCTCAAGAGCATTGTCTGGTACTGAAGGGGGGGCGGGGGGTACTGAAGGAGGAGGGAGCTAGGGGAGATGGAGGGGTGGGGGGGGCTTAACATGGACTTGGTGCAGAGTCAGTGAGAGAGCGGCTATTCTGGTGCCACAATGGAGTCATGTGTTTGGGAAGTGTTTTCAGAGCAGCGGCCCACATGAGTGCTCCGGCACAATATCCCCTCTGTCTCCCTCCTCCTCCTCCTCCTTGCCTCAACTTCCCCTTCACCTCTTCCTGATTCTGCCCCTGCAGCTGCTCCCCCACTCGCCTCATCCTCCTCGGCTCACGTCTTGAGGCGACGTGTGTGTGCGTGTGTGTGTGCGTGTGTGTGTGCGCGTGCGTGTGCGTGTGTTTGCGAAGGAAATTCCCTGAGACTGAAGCCTCCCCCCCACGTGGTTCATGTCCTGCAGGCTGGTGGTCACTCTGGGATAAATCAGGCTCTCCTGTAGGCTTCCATTCATTACAACAGGTGTGTTGCAGTAGTTGGCCTCAATGACCGGAGTTTTCCACCCAGGTTCTACATGTTCCACCCATAGAATTAGAACATTGATTTAATGTAACACAGTGTGGTCACACCCTACAGCCTGACCCAGAGTGGAGTGGAATATTCTGGGTTCCATTATTGTCAACATGATGCCACATTTGGCCGTTTCATGTGGACGGCGGACGCTGCATTGACTTTTTGAGTTTCGGCTCATCAGGCTGATTGAAGGCATATTTCTTCTTTCTACCAGCATTCCCACCACCATCCATGCTAAGGTCTGGTCTGGATGAAAGAGTCATCTGATCTTTTGCAGGCTCCTCCTCAGGAGTCATGCATGGATGCTCTCGGAATAAGAGAGAGTTTGCATGTGATTTGCATAGAAACCTCATGTTGGTTCGCAGCGGGCCCTTCAGCCAGTTTTGAGTGGGTTTGATGAAACTGAAAACAGCCGTTAAGATTATAGTTCAATCAGACTCAAGGTTTAACCCTCTCCACACCATGTGGGTTGTGCCCTGAAATCTCCTCTCTCTCCCTCTCTCCTCTCTCTCCCTCTATCCTCTCTCTCCGCCTCTCTCTCTCTCTCTCTCTCTCCCTCTATCCTCTCTCTCCGCCTCTCTCTCTCTCTCTCTCTCCCTCTCTCCTCTCTCTCCGCCTCTCTCTCTCTCTCTCTCTCTCCCTCTATCCTCTCTCTCCGCCTCTCTCTCTCTCTCTCTCTCTCCTCCTCTCCTCAGCCAGTGGCATCTGGACTGAGTTACTGGAGCTGTGCCACATGTGAGGCAACGGGGGGCAGGGGAGAGATGCGGGGGGGCAGGGGAGGGATGTCGGGGGTCAGAGCTGGGGTAGCTGTAGCCAGGCCTGTTGGATTACCGACCTGCTGTGTAAATTACACAAAGAAGGATTTTATTGAGCTGCGACTAAAATTGGTGTTGAATTCCCACAGGAGCAGAGGTAGAGGAAAGGTCTGTTACATCTGCAGGTCATGATCTGGTTACATGTTGTGCAAACACATATCCTGCACATGTCCACACAGTTGGTTACCAAACAGACCCTCTTCTCGACCTGGAAGCCTTTTTGATAAACGTGAGGCCACGGCCACCTATTAGGGTTGCACGAGGACAGACGCTACTGGCTAGTTGTTCTTCACGCATGACATTGATTCCAATGTCAGATCAATACAATGCATTCAGATGACAGTATTGATTATCATGCAAAGGCAGAGCCATAGGCTAGGCTGTATGCAACAAAAAAAAAAAAGTTTGGCCCACTTTAGATCTGGACTCCATATCGACGCCTTTTAGCATTTTAGTCACCCATTGATGAAAAATAGGCCTCACTCCCCTGTTGTAGTTGTGGTATTTCCACTGGTCTTCGCACGAATGTTCTCTCTTTTATTTCTTGCCTGTCAGTGTCAGCTCATGAATAAGGCAATATCTACCAGTTGGGGATTCCTGCTATTCTCCTCTGTTCAAACTAAAGAAAGAAAGAAATAAAGAAGTAGCAGATGCTCTTAACATCACGTTTTATTGTTCATTGCTCACCAGGCTTATGGGAGACGCGTGTGTGTGTGTGTGTGTGTGTGTGTGTGTGTGTGTGTGTGTGTGTGTGTGTGTGTGTGTGTGTGTGTGTGTGTGTGTGTGTGTGTGTGTGTGTGTGTGTGTGTGTGTGTGTGTGTGTGTGTGTGTGTGTGTGTGTGTGTGTGTGTGTGTGTGCTTGTGCGTGCGTGCCTCCTCTTTTTCCTGGCCCCTTGAGTTCTCTCTACCGGGCACGTCTGCTAGAAGACTTAGACTAAGTCTCCAATTGAGGTGTTCCTTTAAACAAAGGAAGTGTTTCTGTTTCAGCCACATGCTCCACTGGGAGGGCTCTCTTTCATTCAAGCCCGCACTGCTCTGGTTGCATCTGCACCCTATAAAGGGCCTGAGGCTGATTTACCACTGGGCCCTTGTCTTTGTGCCTGCCTGCCTGCCTGCCTGCCTGGGGGACAATGTGTTGCTTGGCCCAGGGCCAGCTCTGCTGCTCATCCCTCAGGCTAGCCTAGCCCTGCTGATAGACCCCTCAATGGACCTCGTCTCCTCTTCCCCGAGAGGAGGTGGAGCTGGTCGGCTGTAAGATATACTACTCATCCTCTGAGAGAGACGGCGATAGAGTGGCCTCTTAGCCAATTCTGACGTCATTCTTAATGGGAAACCTAGCCTAATAATACTGTAACACACTCATGGGACACTCTATTACAAGCTTAGTCTCTCTCTCTCCCTCTCTCTCTTCCTCTCCCCCTCTCCCTACCTCTCCATCTCTCTCTTCCTCTCCCCCTCTCAGTCCTGTCTAGTTGAAAGGGAATGTTGGGAGACCAGACCCCACTCACCATCATCCACTTCCTGGGGGATGGGTGTGTTTGTGTGTGTGACGTTGAGTGTCGGGGGTTAATGTGCAGACGCCTTCATTGGTCTGGGTGTCTCACTAATGGCTCGTTCACTTCCTGCCAGTAGTCACCCAGCCAGCCAGCCAGCCAGCCTGTGGCTCAGCTCTGACTGGATCCCTCTGTGTTCTAGAACCATGATGACAGTCAGTCGTCTGCGCTGCACAACTCTGACTAATCCAGCGGAACACTCGTAATCTCAAGGCTGTCAAACTGAGTGAGGTCATAAAGCCCTGAACAACAACTGGACACACGCTCACTGAGCACTTTATTAGGAACACCTCTACACCTTCTCATGGTGGTGTAATGGTGTGGGGAAGGTTTTCTTAGCACACTTTGGGCGCGTTAATACCCATCAATCATCGCTTGAATGCCACAGCCTATTTGAGTATTGTTGCTGACCAATGCGCATCCCTTCAGGGCCACAATTTACCCATCTTCTAATGGCTACTTCCAGCATAATAATGCACCACGTCACAAAGCAAAAGTCGTCTCAAACTGGAACCGGATCTGAATCCAAAGAACACCTTTGAAAGGGCACCTGAAGAATCTGTCATAATGGACCAGAATCTCAAAGGAGTGTTGTGGAATCAATGCCGCGAAGAATTGAGGCTGTTTTGAGAGCAAAGGGAGGCCCTACCCAGTATTTAGTATCATGGTCCTAATAAAGTGCTCAGCGGGTGTATATAGTATATCCTCTGTGTCTCAACAGTATGGCACTCCAGGCTGTGTTCCTGCTCCACTCCAGGGTGGGGTTTATGACTCTCCATTTGGAGAGGGGTGAGTAAGACGGCAAAGTTGGCCTCACAGTCGTGCCAAAAGGGATCCGTTATGACGAAGACTGGGTTAGGTGGAAGTGTTTTGTTTTATTGCCTGTCCCACATTTGAATTGTTTTTAAATTCTCGTTTCCAAAAACACACTTTTGATTTCCATCACATAACTAAGTTTCTTATGGGACTTTTAGTTGTATGTGCCTTCAATAAAGCAAGTGTGTGTGTGTGTGTGTGTGTGTGTGTGTGTGTGTGTGTGTGTGTGTGTGTGTGTGTTTTTTAAGTCTGTCCTCATGATAAAAAAAGCCATTGCTGTTAGTGTTGAGTGTGAAGCTCACTGAAATATTAGTCACACATTCGAAGGGATGTTTCCCAATGGTCCTTCCCTGAAGGCATAGAATTGAAAAGCCATAGCAAATTACCCTGTGATGTGTGCTGGAAATGTGTGGTCCTCCACAGGATGGCCTAGTTCACAGAGAATTTCTCCTGGGTGCTCTAACCATAACAAGATCATAACAAGATCATGAGACAGTTATCCTCTTTTTGTTGAGTTTTAGCTAGGCCTTATTGTTAACGACCAATTTAAGCACAAAGTAGTCTCTTTAAACTCCCAAAAGGTTAGAGGAATAATTAGATTTAGGCGTATTCTCTTTGACCATTTTAGAGGGGGTGGGGGGTACCTTTTTAATATTTTGATTTGTTTAAGTAGCTTGTTAGTCTTTAATTCCTCCTCTGCCAACCATAAGCTGCTAAAGGCCCAGGCTTAGCCTCGACCAACCAGACGATCCCTGGATCCATTATCTCTATCTGTGGAATTCCGGAATTCCGAAAGATGATTTCTCAAGAGTTCCGCAGCGTCTGCTTTGATGGTGCCACTCTGAGACCTCTCACGCAGGGCTTTACGTCTTTGTGCTTTGAAGCTGCCTAGTGTGGACATCAGTAGAAAGAGTTAAACGGAGATCTAAACCAGACCGGCTCATAATGGAGGATAATGATAATGCTGTTTTTTGTGGTCCCAGTATTTTTGCATGCCGTGGCATTTTATTGGGCTGGATTTCTGGGGTTGTGGTCAACTATCGAGTCATTGACTGACAACTGTTTTGTAGCTCCGTTTCCCCTCTCGAATGCAACCTAAATGATCCCAGAGTGTTTCTCACTCCAAGGCAGTTCTTTTAACTCTCAGTGCTTGCTTCTTTAATCGCAGGTCTATCCTATTCAGGGGTATTTCAGGATATAGCCTAGGCTATGTGTAAAATAGGCCAACATTGGTTTTCTGGGTTGTTGTAAATGTACATGTACAATGGCTTGGCTCCAATGGAAGACTAATGCTTACACTGCTGTTGGCGTGTTAAACAACAATTCTCAGACTATTTTTCACATTGAAAAAGCTACCTCATGTTGAATGACACCAATGATAAACTATGGACATGCCCTCACAGTAATGGTTCTGGATCTAGTTACTTAAGCTGTGCAGTCTGCCATACAGTGATTTACGTCAGTCTCCTTTTACCTCTCTGTCTCTCTCTCTCTCTCTCGGGGTTTGTAGACAGCAGAGATACCAATGCCAAGTTTAAGTTACATGATACATTGCATTCCATGCAGAACTATACTCAGCTGTTGTCTAATGGTGGGATTTGGATCATTGTTTAACGTCAATAGTAGTTACAGCATTGTACAGTGTATTTCTTGGCCGGTTTATTCCTTTTGGATTTACTGGTACATATGCACCTCTCTCTGGGGTCTTACTTAGAGTCAGATTTCTCTAGGGTTGATCGTGGGCCAACAGCTGTGGCAGCGGGGCTTAATAAAGTATGCCCGTCTCTTCCGGTCAAACAGGGAAGAGGAGAACAGTGGCATCAACTCTAGCCTGCCAGGCTGAACACAATAACCCCTGTCTGACACTGTCAGCTTGTTGGTGGAGGGAGGCTGGCTGGGAAAGTGTGTGTGTGTGTGGGTGTGTGTGTGTGAGTGTGTGAGTGTGATAAGATTAACCGCTACTGTACCTCGATTGGAAAGCTACACTCGCATCATAATAGAGCATCTGCTCAGGACTTCCTTCTGCAGACCCAATATAATAATGACTCAGTTCTCCAAACTGCTTATTCCTGTCAGTTTTGTTTAGATCACATTCTATGGACTTCACCTAAAGTTTTAGAGCGGTACAGCTCGCTGGCCTATCGCTAGGTTGTTCCGGTGACAGGCAGTGGTAATTGGGTTAGGGTTAGCCTACCTAGTCCCACATGACCAATAATAATGGTGCTAGCCTAGAACCATAGAGATCCATTTCCATGGCTGGAATTCCCCTTGAGGATGGCATCGCTTTCTTTGACCTTTTGCCTGATGTTGCCTGTGTGATGACCCGGGCACTATTGTGGAATGGGGATTTCCTTTTTCTTTAGAAAATGGTATGACTTTCAGGTGGTTTGCGGGGGAAACTGGACAGAACTGTGTTGGTTTCTGGTTGTAGGTTAAATGTAGGTCTTGACATTGACGTTTCTATACGTGTGTCAGTCATGTGATTCATGGCACTCAGGAAGCTTTGGAGTTTCCTCTTCTATTTTTAAGCCGGTCATAAAGAGCTGCCAAGCTATGAGATGTTTAGTTTCACTTCTCTCAGGAAATCAGTGATATCCTTGAGTTTGCACTTTGCAGCCAGAACAGGCTCTCCAGTGTGTCTGCTAATTGAATGTTTAGGGCTGTATAATGTAGTAGTGGTCTGGTACTGGAGCTTAGCCAGGGTGGAAATTGAATCATCCATAAATGAGAAGATGACACGGATAGATGTGTGTTTAGGCCTAGATGTTGAAGTTGAACTGTCTTCTTGGCACAGAGGTCTTTAGTTTAGTGTGTGTGTGTGTGTGTGTGTGTGTGTGTGTGTGTGTGTGTGTGTGTGTGTGTGTGTGTGTGTGTGTGTGTGTGTGTGTGTGTGTGTCACGTAACAGCAATGCACTGTAGCCTAGAAAAATGAGTCCACATCATTTACATTTATGAATTGAGGTTGTTTTGAGAGCAAAGGGAGGCCCTACCCAGTATTTGTATAGTGTTCCTAATAAAGTACTCAGTGAGTGTATATGCCATTTAGCTGACGCTTTACATTGCAGTGAGTGCCTACATTTTTCAGTATATATGGTCCCGGCGGGAATCGAAACCCCAACCTAAGCGTTGTTAGCGCCATGCTCTACCAACTGAGCCACAGAGGACAATAGGGGAATTATCATAGGATACAACATGATTAGAAACGCACTTGAGGCTGTTTTTAGTTGCAGTAAAACCTGAGAAACTGGATATACCTGTAAATATAGGCAAGTTTGTATCCTGAGCATGATGTGCATCAGATTATATCCGGGATCACACCATAAGAGTGGCGTGAGAATGAAACTGAACCATCTACACAGCCAGTGTGCGGGTATTCTCCTCTCATGTACAGTACAGTCCACTAACTTCTAAAAAGTCATCACTCACAGTGGCCAACCTGTGATTCACAGTGATGAACTGCGCCACTGTTTGAATTAGAAAACGTTCTGTGAAAACCCTGTATGCAGGGTAATCCTACTCCCGCATATGCCTAGTCATTGTTCAGCCTTCCTCCGGCTTAGTTTACGTCGAAGACGGTTTGTGTTTAGATTGTCTCCATGGCGATGATGTTTACACTTAGCATGTCTGTGGCTTTGTAAACCCAGTCCTAGAGATGTGTCTTTTACATGAGGTGTGGGACTACAGAGGTCTCCTCTGCATCATCTAACTATAACTCTGTGACCACATCTTCCTCTGCAGCTCACCAACTAGACCTTACACCGACGTAAGACTGATGATGAAGAAGACAACTCAGACAAATTAAACTAAAGAAAACCCGCTGACTAAAATGGTCTCTTTACCTCAAGCTATATACAGGATGGCCAGTCTGGTCACAAACACGAAAGGATCCATCATGTATTCATTATGGATCCCATTAAAATGGGTTAGGGTTAGGGTTAGGCCTAACCCTAACCCTAACCCTAATCCTAAATGTCTTTTGTATCGAGGCCTTTACCACAGCTGCTCATTGCACACAAACATGTGACTCAGCATGTCACCATAATCTATTCCAGAAGTGATTAGCATGAGCAAAGAAGATGTTTAATCTATGATCTGTAGAAATATGTTTTAATGATATTACTTGGGCATTTAATAACAGGGAAGGATTTATGATCCCCTCAATGTTATTTACAGTATGTACATTGCTTCATTTGAGTAGTTTAAAGGATTTTTTCTAATCCACTGGTTTTCATGGTTTCACATTTCCACGCTTTAGCTTTTAGTCCAAGACAAACAATGATGTTTAGTTCACACATGTCCAGAATGTGAAATCCCAAGGCCTACTTCTCGAGAGTAGCTTTGCCTGTCGTCTGTGAAACCTTTGTTTAAAAAAATAAATAAAAATACAGGCATATTGCAAATGTGACAGACTGTTTTGGCCTTTACCAAACTGTAATGCCCAAATGGAAAATCTCAATGTTTGTCAGTACGATGAATCTTATTGTACGTTTCATGACTTTAGATACCCTGCACTGGTGCTGTCTATGAAGATGTGGCTAGCTCTGCATCCTACTGTGTACTGGTGGATTTCATTCAGATGTGTATGCTAATGCTCACTGTTATTGTTTCTCTCCCCCCCCAGGTGCTGTCTGGTGAGAGAGCAGCAGCAGCAGGCAGTGCGTGAGGCATGCTGAAGCGACTCTCCCTGCCTCAGAATGAGTGTCAGAGACGGAGGCGCGGAAGCCGCGGCCGGGGCAGCTAGCCAAGACGGACCACCCCGGGCCTACGTCCTGCAGATCTACCCTCGTCTCTGTGCGGAGTCCTCAGTGCCCTGCTGCACCCTCAAGGTGTCCAAGGATGCCACGGCGGCCTCGGTCATCCAGGACACGGCCTCGTCCCTGGGCCTGGACCCCCAGAGACTATTTGTCCTGGTCGAGGTGAAGGAGTGTGGCGGGGAGGAGTGGGTTCTGGAGGCCGGAGACCTCCCCGTCCAGAGGGTACTGCTGTGGCCCCGCAAGGCCCAGGAACAGCACCCCCAGAGTGAAGGATTCTACTTCCTCCTCCAGGAGAGGAACTGCGACGGCTCCATCCGCTACGTCCACCTCCCGGCACTGTGCAGGAAGCAACAGGAGGCGAAGAGGCTGGCGGCCCGGGGCTTCCTCCCCCCACGCCAGGAGGACTTTGACGATCTCTGCAACCTCCCCGCCCTCAATGAGCTCAGCATCCTGGATAACCTCCGCAACCGCTTCCACAAGAAGAAGATCTACACCTACGCCGGGTCCATACTCATCGCCATCAACCCCTTCAAGTTTCTGCCCATCTACAACCCCAAGTACGTCAAGATGTACGAGAACCACCAGCTGGGCAAGCTGGAGCCACACATCTTCGCCATCGCTGACGTGGCATACTACGCCATGCTGAAGAAGAGGGTGAACCAGTGCATCGTGATCTCTGGGGAGAGCGGATCGGGGAAAACCCAGAGCACCAACTTCCTGATCCACTGCTTGACAGCGCTCAGCCAGAAGGGCTATGCCAGTGGGGTGGAGAGGACCATCCTGGGGGCCGGGCCCGTTCTGGAGGTGAGGAACAAGGGAGAGGAGAGTGTGTGTGTGTGTGTGTGTTCACATGCATCAGAGCATTACATTTAATTTATATAATCCTTGTCCTTGAGGCTGTAGTTGGAGAGCTCCTTTACTGTTTCTCTCATGTGACCTGACGGGGCTGTACAGAGACACTGTCATAAAAGTTGTTTTCCTCTGAAAGAAGAAATGAAAGAGAAGATGGGAAGTAGTACCCCAGACCGCTAAGGTTAACCCTTTATAAAGCCCTAGTTCCATGTATCTTGAATCATCTTCGATTAGTGGTGTTTGTTATCTTGAACAGCTGTGCAAACTTAAGCTCATGGACATACCGCAGAAAAACTCTGATAAGCTCTAGAGCTGCAGCTTTGAAAATACTATATGAAGTTGTTACAATGCTTCTGTTCAGTTGCTTTCTGTGGTCTTGAAGAGACGTGTACAAAAGCATCTTTGTGGATTGGATAGAGATGTCTTATGAGATCGCACACTGTCTGTTAACCAATGACTACTGTTCATTAAGTTGTGTTTTTGGCGAGGTAACCTGCAGTCATTGCACTTCCCCCGCACTCTCACTTTCTGAGAGAAGAGGTAGTATAGATTTCCAAGCAGGGACTTTTCTCCCCTCCAGCCTCAGCCTTACATACATACACACAGACAGACAGACAGAGAGACTGACTGACTCACTGGGGACCAACTGACTGACTCCCAGGCCTCGTGCTCGACCACAGCTCGCTGAGAGAGGAACTAAATAAACATACTGACACACATCTGCGGGCTTTCTCATGGTGAGACGCTCGAAGTTGCACCATGGATTTTGCCTCGGCCTACCTCTTTTACAGCAGAAATTGTTTCTGAAGCCAGTCTGGCCAAGTTTGCATTGTTTTTAACTGAGCAGTGGATTCCTGTTCCAAACAGATAAACTAAATATTCCTTGCATCACAAATTGTCTTGTTGTGGTGATTCCGATCAACATGATCTCCATATAATGATACATGATAACATTAGGGATTTTTATTTCCAGGCCTACAGTGCTACAAACTATGAATTGTTTTGATCGTCTCATCCCTGTGTGTGTGGAGTATTTAACCTAGTCCTCGGTCCTCAGACGGGGTCTGTCATTAGCCATGTCCCTCTCTCTTCCCTTGGGGCTGCCTGGTGTTGTCAGTGAAATCTGGGCACAGTATCTTGTGATAGTTGTGAAGCACTTCCTGTTTGAGATGTAATCTGGCTCGAGTCAGCGATCCCAGAAGCAGAGAGCTGCCTGAGGCCTATTCAGGAGGGTGCAGCATTACTGAGTGGTGCAGAAGGAAATGTATTGTGTAGATTAGAGCAACATTATGTGTCATATTGAATAGGGAATCATTCGGTAACATACACACACACACACACACACACACACACATATTGACACACCTCAATAGAATTCCCTTACATATTACACATACAGTATAATGCACATGAGCAGACAGAAACCCCACTGGTCATTGGTTGTTAATGAGTTTGCATTGTTGGCGTCTTTGGTGTTAACTAATAGGCCCCAGCTCTAATCTGGCAGCAAATCCTTCTTGCATACTTTTCTTTGTTTTATTCCTCAGTAATGTGGCTAAAAATAGATCATCAGCTAGCAAAGCCTCACCAGGAATGCAGTTTATTAGTAAAATGCAGCAATGAAAACTTATTCATGTGAGACTAGAATGAGCGTTTCTCTGCTAAATGTCAGCCAGACCATTCACTGCACTGCAGAGTGGGCTGGGGTCAGAGAATAGAGTACAGTAGCTGGCAGACATCCGTTAAGCTCTGTCTTCTTCCATGTTTCAAACGAAGCCTTGGCCCTGCAGAACAGAGACAGGGCTCTGTGGAGCGTTCAAAGGCAACAGGATGAATAGACGGTTCCTTGATGCGTCTCTCAAGTCTTTTTACATCCAAGACAACTGAAGTGATTTTCCCTTCAGTCAGCAGAGTCCTTGTGCCCTTGGCAGGCTGGTTCTGGTTCTCTCTCTCTGTCCTTACAGTTACGATCCAGACTACAACCCCAGACCTGTGGTTTGATGGGCAGACTGAGAGACTCGGATACAGGCCCCGTGAAATAACCCAGACCCAATTCCCACGGGCCGTAGCCACCAGGCCCAGTGGCTCCATCCGGGCTCGCTACGACAGCCTTACCAGCCCTCAACCCAGCAGCGCAGTCCCTGGCCTGGAACACACTCTTACGGAAGGCTCTGGAACTTTGTGCAGAAGGCCAATGTTCTCTGAATAAACCCCCCTCAAGATGGCTGACATGTGTACAAAGGAAGCTAAAATTCCTTAGAAAATTATGTGTGCAGTATTTTCTCCCCCATGTAGCCCTCATGGTTCCCTCTTCCAACTAATCCATTACCGACTAATGACTTTGCTACGAAAGCATTACTTCCATCTCTAGCATCGAGCTGTTGCATTGGTTCCTTGTTTCTTGGAGGCCGTCCAGGTTTGAATGGGGCAGAAGGTGAACAGTTTCCTTTCTGTCTGGTTTCTGAAGCTATAAGTGATTTTTTTCTTCAGCCCGGGTCACATTTTGAACAGATGAGATCATTGGCGTTGTAGCATTACTCTGACAGAAAGGGCTCTCTCTGTAAACTTCTGTGTGCCATATGGACTATCCCAGGCAGCAGAATCGTTTGGCTAATTTTATTACAGAATATCATATTATATTATTGACTACTATTTATTATTGTACTACTGTATACAGCATACAGCATACTCTAGAACCAAGGTCACCCCACCCCTGATTTGATTACACTCGTCAACTTTTGTTCTCATCAGCTCCAGAATTGTTTATGTACAGATACAAACACAATTCCAATTAGTATTCTAGTATTACACACAGTAGACCAGATATTTCAGACACATTCAATTTCCCACAGGTTTCTCTCTTGTCTCTCTGAATCACATTGTCAGACAACAAACTACAAAACGTGGAAGCCTGCTGGCTTTCTGAAGTTTAGAAGTTCATAACATGCATAACTGGTCCTACTGGTTCCACTGTATGGCTTTTTTCTAAGGCTGGGGCTACTCGCCTTACAGCGAAAGTCTGCTGTTCCAGGAACTACAGGAAGAGATGCCAACACTACTACTAGTACGACTACTACTACTACTAGTACTAGTACGACGACACATTTTTTTATCAGTCAATCATGACTTCTTTTTTTATCTTTTTTTTTAATGCAGTGCAAGAGATTTTTTAATTTGAGGTTTTGTCTTTTAATGAGGTTTGAGGTCATATTGTTTTGATGCCTTTGTTGTTCAAAGGAAAGACTTTACTTGACTTTACCTGGAATCTAGATTCATCAAAGGGCGATATCAGTACACAATCTCTGCCACTGCCAGTCATGTCGTGTTGTGAAGGTGCTGTTCTCACGGTACGCCAGCATTAGCTATAGGCTCAGAGACCCTCAAACCAACCCTGCTAATCTTGCAGAAGCTAGAGTGTTGGATTATAGGGCCCGTAGAATTAGAATTCACATAGTTGGCATTCCAAATTAATGTCCTTGATGAGTGTACCAAATTTCCATGGTCTTTGAATTCTATTTCTATGATATGGCCTGCCTCTCATTGGCATATTTGCAGGTATTTGCAAAACGGCTTCCTTATCCCTCTGCTGTAGAGGATGTAGCACTGCATCTCCTTTAAGCTCTCTGCTAGCCAGACCATGACATCATGATGGATCAAATAGCAGCTCTGTAGGTTTCTGCCCTCGGCTCAGGAAACTAGCTGCTACCCACCGCTGCTCCTCCCCTTGCCTCAAGTCTCAGGCCTAGCCTTGCTTTTTAATCCTTCCTCTTTCCTTGAAGTATACACTGCTCTGACAGGACCTGATTGGTGAAAGCAATGCAGTGGAGAGCTTGCTTTGACCATTCCAATCATCATAAAATCAGTGATACTTCAAAGAAGGGCGGATGGTGTGAAGCATTTTCAAAGCATTGAACAGGGCCACACAGACTTATAGCTCTCAGACAGGAACTTCCTATCGGCCGGAACTCTCCTACAGGAAGTGCTCGGCTAGCTGCCGGAGCCACCCTCGCCATTGGCCAATCGTCTCGGAGGGGTGTCGACAGACGCAGCATTGCTGGTCAGGAAGTCTAGAGGAGTAGTGGTTGTGTTGTGTGGCTATTGTTTATCTCCCAGCCCTAGCCTCCTCCTTGGATATATTTGGCCAGGCTGGGTGCCCGGTGTCACTGCGAGTGTGGGAAACACGTGCCCTTGAATGACACAATGGCGGGTCTCCAGGAAGACCAGTCCTATGGGCCATTCATCAGCAGATTAGTTACTGAGGACTCGATGGACATTATAGGCCTAGATCATTGCCATTATTTCAGTGCGCATGGGCTGTGTCTTGGTTCAGGGGTTGAATAGGTCTTAAGGTCGAAAACCTTGAGTCAGAAACATCCCTCTATTTCGTGGCAATAATCACTCATAAGAAACAAACTGTCTGACCGGTGACCGCTAAGCGACTGTGATTCCTACAATATAAGAGTACTGGACGAAACAGCACGCAACAGGCCAGTCGTAGGTCTATTCATGGCCTTGGCCACACAGCCTGTGTTTTGATGTGGTGCCCTGCCTGCCCTCCCTGGGTGTGGCTACTTGAAATGGGTCCAGTCTGGTGAACCAGGACATTGGAGTGATATAGGAGACTGCCCTGTTGCCCTGACTGCTGTACACAGCACGCGAATATGTGTCTGTCCTCTCCTCTGCAGCAGATGCATATTGAAGTGATTAAACTGAACTGGATATCGCTTCTATCCATTTTCTTTTCCCTATTTCCCCCGAGCTGACACACAACTCCTCCTCTTTGTTTATTTTCCGTTCAAGACAAATGAGTGCCGCTCACCCTGTCATGGGTGATGATTACAGATGTCTGTTTTTAACGGGTTTTTACTGAATTGATGGTATTGTTACTTCTTTCTGTCATGATTTCTGTACAGTCATCCTCACAAGGTCCCTCGGGATAGTATTGGGCCCCCCTTCAGCACCCCTTCAGCACTGCCTAACACCATACATACACTATATATACAGTCTGTGACAAATAATAGCATCACCCTGCTGATCCCTCTCTTTTTTGGGGGCAGAATTCACTTCATATTACTGAAACTATCACAGCTCAGTTAAGCTTAGTCTGGTTAGGTTATTGAGTTGACTTGCGGTCAGCAAGGCCAAACATAATGAAGATGCTGTTATGGAGGCAGTTTGTATTATTGTTATCTCATAATTCATGCGCACTGAAAAAAGCTGTCAAACCTCAAAACGCGTCCAACCCTAAATTATTAATTAAAACTTAACAATCGGAGTGTTGTCCATAGTTTCCATCCGTCCTATGTTATTCTAAGTGGATCCAGCAGCCTAACAGTACTTTTTGATTAAGATTGTACACGTTGTTCCTTATAATTCATGGCAGTTTATATTTAACCATCATGTGAATTCCCAACAGCAGCACTTATTGCATTAAAGACAATAGTAGCCAGTAGTGTTTACTGTACATTGTAATTGAGAGTCTAGTTAACTTTATAAACTACCACTGGTTTTATAGTGTTACAGAGTAAGTGCTCTGCTCAGAATTCTGCCTACAGTTAAAGGTTGAATACATAGGAAGGATCAAGTGTGATTGTTGTTGAGGTTGTGTTTGGATGAATGTGGGAATTCTTGTTTTCAGCAACGTACGGTAGGTAGGAATCCTCCTTTGTGAATCTGTCCAAGTTCTTGCCCTGAGGTGACAGTGCCTTGCAGGCAGGCTGGAAACTAGCTAGCAGCGATGCTGGAAACAATAGACAGTCATTTAACCCAACCACCCTATTAGAATGTGAAAGATCCAATATTATTTATTTATTTTCACCTTGTCCTTTCCAGCACTGTTGCATCTACTATAGTGGATGTGTAAACAAGATAGAGAGAGATCAGTTCAGCTGCTCTTGGAGGACAACGGTGTATATAAAACACACTCTGCTCGGTTCAGCTCAGTAATGTGGGTCAGGGTTAGAAGTAGTAGTTGGTGTCTTCGGCGGCCCGCTGAGAGTGAATGGAGATCTGAGACGCGGTCAGGACCCTTTGTTGTTGTAGTGGAAATATACAGGGGAGATGCTTGCCAGGGAACACCAGAGAAAGGAACCAGTCAAGACAGGCCAACATGTCATGAAACACTCACACTCACACACACACACACACACACACACATATACACACATATACACACATACACACACACACACACACACACACACGCACATATACACACATACACACACACACACACACACACACACACACACACATATACACACATACACACACTGCGCACCACAGATTCCTGCTCCTTTTTCCTCTCACTCTTTGTCAATTCCCTACCACTGCTCCCCGCTCTCTTTCTTTTTCTCTCTCTCTCTCTCTCTCTCTGCTTCTACCTTTCATCCTCTACTGTACCTTTACTGTTCATCCCCATCGCTCTCTCTCTCTCTTTCACAAACATGGGGGTAGACTAAAGGTTTTATAGCACTAATATGGAGATTAGGTGACTGGTTTCCATGGCCCCTGCTTGGAGAACGGTTGAGCCACTTCCTCATACCTGGTGTGCCTCACAACCAATCACAAAGACCGTAGAGGGGCATGTTTGAATATGAATGGTGCTGTGGTACGCTTAGCATTCCCACCACACTGGAGGGGCCAGGCTCAGAGGAACGTTCCCAGGGTCCGCTAGGCTCCACCCTGGGACGACACTGGGACAACACTGGGCGGCTTTGAGACGGATGTATGGTCAATGCCAGCTCATGGCCCAGTGTCAATGGCAACCCCCCCCCCCCCCCCCCACACACACACACACACACACATGCACCCCCCAGCAATAGAATACTGCGTTCTCTGAGGTGAGCTGGACTCCAACAGTAAGCCCTGTGGTGGGTGGGAAGGAGGAGTCTAAGGCTGTGTCTCAACAGGTCCTGGTTAGACAACATGACCCTGGCCATGGATGATGACATCAGACGGCCCTTTCTCAACTGTCAACTCCTGCCTCTGTTGCTTTGCTATTTTCTGCCCAGTTTGATAGTGTAGTTATTTTGGGTGTAAAACTGACTCCAAAAAAATTTCTTCTGATACAAGTAGCGCTCAGTCAGAGGCTGAAGTTCCGATGGAGGTTTTGGGCTCATGAATTGAGATAACAGTGAACTGAAGGAAAGAAAAGAAAGGACATAATACAGGCATGGCAAGTCTATTGGAGTAGTGTAATGGAAATGGGTCAACGGTTCACTGTAAGGAATCTTAATCAGACTCCCTCTGTGAGACCCCCCTACACACACACACACACACACACACACACACACACACACACAGCCCCCCCTCGAAACCCGCCCAGCCACCACTGTATCCAATTCAGACTGCAACTGGTGCTGCAGCACAATGTGGCTCCTATTTAATATGCACTGAGTCAACTTCCCCCGTGGCTGCCTTTTGTCGTGTGTGTGTGTGTGTGTGTGTGTGTGTGTGTGTGTGTGTGTGTGTGTGTGTGTGTGTGTGTGTGTGTGTGTGTGTGTGTGTAGTGTGTAGTGTGTAGTGTGTGCAGTGAACAGGGCTCCCCATTCACCCGGGTGACGGGGCTCTGTGCCCCTTGTTGGGGTTGGCATTAGCCTGAGGGAGGACCGGGTCCTAGGTCTAGCACAGACCCCCAGACCCCCTCTCTCCTTCTGGGTCTGACACAGACCCCCAGACCCCCTCTGTCCTCCTGGGTCTAACACAGACCCCCTCTCTCCTTCTGGGTCTAACACAGACTCCCATCTTTCATCACACTGGCCTGCTGTCAGCCCCTGGGTGGCAGATGGGCAGGGAGGGAAGGAGAGGGGGATAGAGATAAGGAGAGAGGAGGTTGGTTCTGGGTAGAGAGGAAAGGATATGAGTGAAGGGATTAGGGAGGGAAGGGTGGAGGAGGGGAGGTGGACAACCAGCTACAGATGGTTTTAGCTCACCCCCATCCCTCCCTCCCTTCCATCCCCCCTCTCTCTCAGCTGCTGTTTTCATCTAGTTGTTGACTTCTGGACTCCTGAGGTCACTGTGTTGTCTTTGAGGTGATTTGTTGTTGTTGTTCTGGTTGACAGTGTTGAAAGCCCTGATAACCATGTTTGTTGTTATTACCTTATTCACTAGAAAATAAAGGAATATACATTAAAAATAAAGAAGAGAGAGATTAAAAGCATAAAGAAAAGAAGAGAATAATATAATAATATATGCCATTTAGCTGACGCTTTTATCCAAAGCGACTTACATTGCAGTGAGTGCATACATTTTTCAGTATATATGGCCCCAGCAGATAACTGGAAACCTACACAAAACCACAACCTAAGCGTTGTTAGCGCCATTCTCTACCAACTGAGCCACAGAGGACCACAAAAAAGAAAAAAAGACATTGCAATGACATTACTCTTCCCTGTCCTCTCTCTTTTCCTTTCCAGGCGTTTGGGAATGCCAAGACGGCCCACAACAACAACTCCAGCCGCTTCGGGAAGTTCATCCAGGTCAACTACCTGGAGAGCGGGGTGGTGAGAGGGTGAGTACTGACCTGTGTGTGTGTGTGTGTGTGTGTGTGTGTGTGTGTGTGTGTGTGTGTGTGTGTGTGTGTGTGTGTGTGTGTGTGTGTGTGTGTGTGTGTGTGTGTGTGTGTGTGTGTGTGTGTGTGTGCGCACGCGCGCCACATGAATACACTCAGGACTTTCCATTGCAACACGTCCCCCACAACCACTCTGACACACCGCCTCAGAAGCGACATCAAGTCGCTTGCGGGTGTTAGAGGAACCTCCAATCGACAGACTGGGTTATTGCCATCAGACCATACAAGGCCAGTGAGATGTACTGCTGTGGGTTGGCTTCTGTACTGATCCCTGGTTGACGGCCTGTCTAGCCTAGTAACCCTGCAGTTCAGCCCCCTCCCTCTCCCTGCAGTCTCTCTGGTTACAGCCTGCGTCACAGTTTGGTCAACTCTGTCACTTCCTCACCCACAGAGGAAGAGACTACTCGCTACTCAGAAAACTAAAAATAAAGAAAACATATTTAAAAAATTCAACATTAATGCTCTCGGATGCCACAGTAAATACTGCATGAGCATAAAAGAGACACAAACTGGTTAGGCTAGGCCCCTAATATAGAATTATAACTTAAATTGAATTGCTTAGCCTGAGAGGGGGGGAAAGTAATTCAATAACCACAGTTGAATGTTGCTTTTTTAAACTTTGAATGTTACTGGTTGACTGTTTGATGCTTTGCAGTAGTCTGCCCCCCCCCCCTTCTCCCCATCATAAGTGCTGGTTTAGCCTGTTATGCTAGTGCTGAAGAACCAAAGCCATTGATTACAGTGGACACTGCTTACACTCTGGAGCTCTCCCCTGTTGAACAAAGGCAGACTGTCTGCTTATTCGAGAGAGAGAGAGTGAGTGAGGGAGAGAGAGAGACACACACACACACACACACACACAGAGACACAGAATGAGAGAGGGAGAGAAAGAGAGATTGCAGCCAAGGCCAGTCCATCAGTCTGGATATAGAGGGGATTACAAAGGGAAACCCTGGGACTACCGCTCCTCTCTGGGATGTTTTCATTGTCATTCACTGCAGTGTGTCTGCCTGGCTGGCTCTCTGTGTAGCTAATGCCTATATGGAAATGGTTTTCACTGTATCAGAATAACATGGGGATGTCTAGAGTGATATAGAATACTCTGTGTGTGTGTGTGTGTGTGTGTGTGTGTGTCTGTCCCTCCCTCCCTCCCTCCCTCCCTCTCTCCCTCTCACCCCAGGATTACCTGTTGATAGATATCTAGTCAGTAGCCCCCCTAGGCCTGGCTGTGATAATGCAATAGTGCACATTCCAGCCTGTGCTGTATATTAGATCAGTTTCTAAAGGAGACACAAAGGACCTGTTTCCATAATGCCCAGCACTGGGCTTCCTATCTGCCTGGAGCTAGCCTAGGGCAGACTAATGTAGACTGATGTGCCATGGCCATCGCCCTGACACTCCTTCCCTATTCTTAGGGCGTCACCAAGCAGAAAGGTTGGCTTCAACGTGTTTTTTTTTTGCATGCCTCCGTCCCCCTCGGTAGAGATTTGATTAGCTCTATATTTAAACTGTTTACTATCGTGGCTGGCTGTGCTGTTCATCGCTGTGTCACTGTGCAGCGACGCCCATATCTGGACTCTTTGTTCAGTCCTTTATTGTTCCGACCATCTGCCTTAGCCTCTGTTTCCCCTCCTCCTCCTCCTCCTCCTCCTACCCGCTAGCGACCACCCCACTTTCACATATGACCCCTGCGCACACACACACACACACACACACACACACACACACACACTGCAAAACCATGAAGTGAAAGGACCAGGCGGACTCCAGTGTCAATTGATTGATGTCCATTCTTTTTCTCTCTCTCTCTCTCTCTCTCTCTCAGGGCTGTTGTGGAGAAGTACCTCTTGGAGAAGTCTCGCCTGGTCTCCAGAGAGAAGAACGAGAGGTGAGGAGCAACAGGGGGGTTGTGACCTTTGACACTTTTAACCCCTAATGACCTGGGGGGGCCCCCTATACAAACAGAGGGAGGGTCCCCCGGGTGCCTTTGATATTCAGATAGGAACTCCGTCATAGATTTAGCCTTTGCAGCACTTAGCCTTGGACTATTGATGATGTCACCCTGAGTCTGTATACTACTGGATGTGCCAGAGACTACCATTGATTTATCCATCAACTAGTTGACTACTCGTATCTACAAACAGAGGTTTCTTTTGATATTGAGATTATAGATATTATCACTTGGGACTGCCCTTGTTGGTCTTTAGTCTGAACACTACTTGATGCGTTATCAAGTTATCCATTGACTAGTGCTCGACTACTCGTAAACGAACAGAGGGAGGTTCCACTCACCACCGTTGATACTCAGATAGCACCCCCTGCTCAGACGGCTTTTGTTATTACTCATAAGCCTATGTCTCATAACCTGTGTACGTTACTCAACTACTGTTTTCAACACACTGTCTTTCTGTGAGTCTGTGATTACAGAGCGTCTCTCCCTCGCTGTAGTAAACATGGGAGCTCATTACTCCTGTTTGGTTTTACAACAATGCCTGCTGACTTGGCCCACTGATGACTGGAAAGGCTGATGAAGTCGCGACACACTCTGTCATCTGATTGGCATGTTTCAGGCCTAGTCTCTGTGGCTGGGTGTTAATGTTAGGCTGGGTGTTAATGTTAGGCTGGGTGTTAATGTTAGGCTGGGTGTTGACTTCATATTCTAATGTTAGAAAGCCTTCAATAAGAGATGATGATTGTCACCGATACAACACAACACCCCACAACACCAAACTTCTCGAAACCCAATTGTCATTACGCCACAGAGTGAAACTAGACAGATGACATGTGACAGCTCCAACATGTTGACTAATAGTATTTGTATTTCCCAGTACTGTGTGTGCTCAGTAACTGTCTGGTCTCCTGTAGGAATTACCATGTGTTTTACTACCTGCTGGTGGGAGCTTCGGAAGAGGAACGCAAGGAGTTCAAACTGCTGCAGCCTGAAGACTACCTCTACCTCAAGCAGGTACAGTACACACCTGCACGCAGACACACACAAACACACACACACACACTCACGCACGCACACACACACACACACACACACACACACACACTCCCTACACAAACTACTACCATATCGATGATACATTGGTTTCTTGTACCATATCTCATTTCTCATTCTCTACCTCAAGTTTCAGATACAGACGAACCCACTGTCCATTCATTCCCGGATAGAAACTAGAATACATCTTGAATTCCCATGACTGAATTTCTGATCTACTCCTCTTTAATACATGAATTATATATTGACTCAGATTGCTTCTGATTCAGGGGTAGTAAACCTGGTATGCAGTGTGGTTGTGATGCAGTGCATGGCCTGCATATGCTCTCTGCTCTGTTTCCTGCCCATATGTGCATCGCATGATAATAAGGCATTCTTTGCCTCTCATCTCCTCTCTTCTCTTTCTCTCTCTCACCCTCTCTCTCTCTCTTGCTCCTCTCTCCTGTATTATCCCCCCGTCTCTTTCTCTCCCCCCTCCCCCTCTCTCTTTCCCACCTCTCTACCCTGCACACTCTTTCCTCCCCTCTCATTTCCCTCTCATCCCCTCCCTCTCCCTCCCTCTCTCCCTCTGCAGCAAAACTTTAAGATAGAAGATGAAGAAGACTTGCGTCACGACTTTGAGAGGTTACAGCAGGCTATGGAGATGGTCGGCTTCCTGTCTGCCACAAAGAAACAGTGAGTGGTGATATGGGTTAGGCCGTGGATCTACGTCTGCCCTTTGTTGATAACATACCCCAGGATTGAAATGAGTACGGTGATAGACACCAAACACTTAAATAAATCACGGTATCCCCATCAGTGTTCGGAAACCGGAATACTAATAACTTATCGGTGAGTGTTTGCAGTGGGACTGTGTGTGAGAGCTTAACCCTGTGTGTATTAAACCTTCCTACATTCTACTCTCTTGTCTTATTCAGGATATTCTCGGTGCTGTCGGCCATCTTGTACCTGGGTAACGTGACATACAGGCGTAAGTCTACGGGCCGGGATGAGGGGCTGGACGTGGGGCCTCCGGAGGTGCTCGCTACTCTCTCAGACCTGCTCAAGGTAACGTCTGCTGCTCTTCAGCTAAACAGGACAGACCAGGTGGCGGGAAATGGGCTAGAGACCAAAATAGAACTGAAACCTCTTGTTCCTGCCTAAATAATTCCAGAGCAGGCTACCTCCTGCCCTCAATGAATCATTGCCTTTTTTCTATGCTGCGGATGACGTAACCAGAATTATGAATAAGTTATGAGTGTCTAACCTCTTATGAGTGTTTACCTCTGTGTCTGCATGTTTGTTTTACCTCCTAGGTAAAAGAGGAGTTGTTGGTGGAGGCCCTGACTAAGAGGAAAACAGTGACGGTCAATGACAAGCTGATACTGTCCTACAGCCACAGTGAGGTAGTCATCCATCTCCTATCATTGTCCTGATGGGTTTATTGCTAATTGTACCTGCAGGCTAATTGTATGCCGTTAGTGTGACTCCTCCCTGAGTATCGCTGTGTCTGTCTGTCGATCTCTTCCTTTAATTTTTTTGTCTGTCTCTTTTTCTTTCTGTCTCTCCACCCTTCTCTCTCTCTCTCAGATCCCCCCCCCCCTCCCTGCCCTCTCTCAATTCGAATCAAAGGAGCTTTATTGGCATAGGAAACATATGTTTACATTGCCAAAGCAAGTGAAATAAACAATACCAGATTAACAGTCAACATTACACACACAAACATTTTCAAAAGAATGTCTCTCTCTGACTGTCTATCTCTCTCTCCCTCCCTCTGTTTCAGGCCATCACAGCGAGAGACTCCATGGCTAAGTCTCTGTACAGTGCCCTGTTTGACTGGATCGTCCTACGGATCAATCACGCACTGCTCAACAAAAAAGACATGGAGGAATCTGTCCCGGTGAGAGAGTGACACACACGCGCACACACACATTGTATAATGAATAAAGACTTTATTTAACTTCATATTTAATTTCATTACTGTTTTTGAAAATACATTACTGACCTAATGTTCCTTTCTGTTTCTAGTGTTTGTCTATAGGTGTGCTGGATATCTTTGGCTTTGAGGACTTTGAGACCAACAGTTTTGAGCAATTCTGCATCAACTACGCCAACGAGCAGCTTCAGTATTACTTCAACCAGCACATCTTCAAACTTGAGCAGGTTAGTTGTCTGATTGTCTGTCTGTCCGTCCGTCCATCTGTCTGTCTTAATACGTCTCTGTCTCTTGCTCTCACAAATTGGCCATCGCTGTCAGTATAAGTACAGGATAAATGCTTCCTGTATGTGCATTTAGCTGTGTGTGTGCTCTAGACCTGTTGTGTTCCTCAGCTCTGTCCCTCTGACCTCTGCTCTCTACCCACGCAGGAGGAGTACCAGGCAGAGGGCATCACCTGGCACAACATAGACTACACAGACAACGTGGGCTGCATCCACCTCATCAGCAAGAAGCCCACTGGACTCCTCTACTTACTGGACGAGGAGAGCAAGTACGTCTGTTTGTCATCCTCTGTTAAACGGACCGTACACCCCCAAATGTCGTAATCGTTTCCGTACTCTGGTGGGAGTTGTTTAAGGGCCAGAAGTGTCTACAGACCTAAATATAATATGAATATTGTTATGTTGTCATATTGATCCTGTACATCTATCCCTCTCTCTTCCTTTCTCCGTCTCTCCTTCACCAGTTTTCCTCATGCCACTGATAAGACTCTGCTGGCCAAGTTCAAGCAGCAGCACCAGAGGAATAAGTACTTTGTGCCCACGTCTGTGATGGAGCCTGCCTTCGTCATAAGACACTTCGCTGGGATGGTCAAGTACCAGGTCAAGGTAGGGGGAACGTACACCCACTGACATGGTAACGAGCTTGACCCATGCTTTGTTTACTGTTATACATATAGTGCGTACACACATAGTGTGTAATCGCTGTGGTCTTTGTGGGATAGATTTTTTTCTTAAAGGTCCAGTATGTGACGTTCAAGCTTTCTAAAAGCTTCCTAATGGTTGTTATGACTGTGTTTAATCAGTAGCGGTCAGGGAATGAGCTCACTTGAAAGAAATATTTCATTTACGAAAGCTGTTTTGGAAAAAAATGCTTTCTAAGCATACCTGCAGTCTACTCTACCACACTGTGAAGTTGTACACTGTGAAATTGTAAAAAAAATTCAGAGCAGGAATACTTTCTAAAATAGAGTGTCCTACCCAACATTCGGTTTGCATACAAACATGTTGTTACTGCCAGGGGCGCTGTAGGGGAGTGGACTCTTGTAGGGGAGTGGACTCACCGATTTTTCGCCTGTCTGTCTCTGGTGGCTGCTCCTCCTGTTCCTGTCTATGTATTTAAAAGTGCCACATTGACCACCTCCTGTTCCTCCCTCACGGCAGGACTTCCGGGAGAAGAACACGGACCACATGCGTCCAGACATCGTGGCCCTGCTGCGGAGCAGCGATCGGGCGTACGTTCGTCAGCTGATCGGGATGGACCCTGTGGCCATGTTCCGCTGGGGGATCCTCCGGGCCACCGTCCGAGGCATGGCCGGCTTCAACGAGGCTGGACGGCGCTGGGCCGCCAAGACTGCAGGTATGATACAGACACAGTGTACACCTGGTAGAGTAGACTGTAGGTATGATACAGACACAGTGTACACCTGGTAGAGTAGACTGTAGACTGCAGGTATGATACAGACACAGTGTACACCTGGTAGAGTAGACTGTAGACTGCAGGTATGATACAGACAGTGTACACCTGGTAGAGTAGACTGTAGACTGCAGGTATGATACAGACACAGTGTACACCTGGTAGAGTAGACTGTAGACTGCAGGTATGATACAGACACAGTGTACACCTGGTAGAGTAGACTGTAGACTGCAGGTATGATACAGACACAGTGTACACCTGGTAGAGTAGACTGTAGACTGCAGGTATGATACAGACACAGTGTACACCTGGTAGAGTAGACTGTAGACTGCAGGTATGATACAGACACAGTGTACACCTGGTAGAGTAGACTGTAGACTGCAGGTATGATACAGACACAGTGTACACCTGGTAGAGTAGACTGTAGACTGCAGGTATGATACAGACACAGTGTACACCTGGTAGAGTAGACTGTAGACTGCAGGTATGATACAGACACAGTGTACACCTGGTAGAGTAGACTGTAGACTGCAGGTATGATACAGACACAGTGTACACCTGGTAGAGTAGACTGTAGACTGCAGGTATGATACAGACACAGTGTACACCTGGTAGAGTAGACTGTAGACTGCAGGTATGATACAGACACAGTGTACACCTGGTAGAGTAGACTGTAGACTGCAGGTATGATACAGACACAGTGTACACCTGGTAGAGTAGACTGTAGACTGCAGGTATGATACAGACACAGTGTACACCTGGTAGAGTAGACTGTAGACTGCAGGTATGATACAGACACAGTGTACACCTGGTAGAGTAGACTGTAGACTGCAGGTATGATACAGACACAGTGTACACCTGGTAGAGTAGACTGCAGGTACTGTGAAACCACTGTCGCAGAGTATACTGTAGGTACAGCTCAGGAATAGCATAGTATAGATACATCACAGGCATACTGTATTAAATGAACAACTGATGCAGTACAATAAACTCAGTAGTCTGAGTATACAACAAACAGATTAGCATACAGTGGCAATACACACTCCTTGCAACATAGCTAACCCACCAGTAAACGGGTAAGAAGACAAGATGGGTGCAGTACATCATCTCGCATGTGGAGTGGAGATAAAACATAGGGTCAGGAGTAACTGAGCATAGCTGCCTGCAAACCCTATGAGATTGTGTGCTATTATGAATTGACATCCACAGACACAATCATTAAAGTCTATTGGAGTGCTCATGTCTTTTCGACCTGTAATTAGCCTCTAAGAGCAGGGGGGGGCGTAAACGTGAGGCTTTTGAGATTTCACATTCTCCCTCAATCCACTAGACATTTTTGTACACTCACTTATCCATTGACGCAAGAGGCTATTTTAATGTGGATTAACAAGATTAACTCCATAAGAAAAATCAAGGAAAAACAAAACAAGAGAATTAACTCTGGAAACCTGTGTTATTCACTTGTTTTGTGATGGGTAGTGGTCATGTGGCCCATGTGAGGCTTTTGTCCTAGTAGAGTCACTAGACATGAGAGGAGTGCATTGTTAACCCTCTGTGTGTGTGTGTGTGTGTGTGTGTGTGTGTGTGTGTGTGTGTGTGTGTGTGTGTGTGTGTGTGTGTTGTGTGTTTGTGTGTTTGTGTGTGTGTGTGTGTGTGTGTGTGTGTGTGTGTGTGTGTAGGTGTGGTCCGCCCCACTTCCAGGACTCCTCTCGGAGAGCTGCAGAGGTCCAACACCCCCGTGGAGAGGATGTACCGGTAAGACCCCCCCTGCATAGGCCCCTGAGTGAGAGATGCACGGAGGGAAAGAAAGAAAGAGGGGAAAACTGGGATGGTGGTGCACTGGTACACTGGTCTTCCTTCTCTCCTTCACTCTTGGGTGATGTTGTGTCATGTACCGTTCTCTCCCCTCTACAGACGAGCTTCTATGCTCGATTTCTACTTTGATCACTCTGATGAGCGCCCTCTAGAGGCCTTCGAAGACATCTTTGCTAGCTATGAGAGTAAGAAGTAAGTGGCCTTGATGAGGAAACAGGAGGGAGGGAGGTCAAGCAGGAAGGGACGGCTGGTTGTTGGGCCGCAGTGTCTGTCTCATTTCCACTCTGAGGTTGCTCATGGGTCAGGGTTTTTTGAACTTCAGCAAGTGCAGTAGGAGGCTTTTTTTTTTTTTTTTTACAGTGAATTCTGGCTTTTATGGCAACATGATAAAATGATTGCCATAGATTTCCTATTCACTTTCCCCTCTCTCCTTTCTCTCTCTCTCTTTCTCTCTCTCTCTCTCTCTCCATCTTTCTCTCCCTCTCCCCCCCCCCATCTACCAGGGTAAAGTCTCCCCTCGGCCAGGTTTATTATTTTTGTGTCGAGCACAGGAAGGTGTTTGTACAGTTCTGCCCTGCTCTGATAATCTACTGATTACTGAGAGGAAGCTGGGAAAGCTCTGAACACTAACACGCAGTAGTAAAGTATTAAGAACCTGCGCACACACGTTTACATGGTCGTTAGGCGGAAGATTAAGAACACAGGGACAGAATTATGCTGCCAGGGAAGGTACTAGGGAAACATAAGTTCTGAGGGGGAAAAAATATTGAGGCAAAAATAATTACCAAAGTCCTGTTCTAATATGAGCATTCTCAGAGTGGTATTGCGCAGTAGGTTAACCGATTAGTTTGGCCTGGTCTCAAATCATCCCCTAGCTCCTATCCTCTCCGAGGTTTGCAGATCTGAAGGGACTGGATCGGAGTAAGCATAAGGCCGTAGCCACTATTTCTGTAGGCTGTAAGGGCTTCTGCCATTTTGCTGAGATCCATCCAGTCCCTTCAGAACTGCATACAGTGGTTGTACTTTACATCCCATTTATACTGTACAGTTCTATTACATCAGGAAAACTAGAAGGGGTACAGTAGAGGTTGATTTTAGACTGGGCTAGTTTCTCTGCGAAACCTTTACTGATGGCCTGCCCCCATCCCTTCCTGCCTGACCTCTCCTGGGTAACTGAACAGTGGGGTAAGTATAGTAATGCATGGGTTTAAGTCTGAGAGCAGAAGACAACCGTTACATCTTAACAGCACCAGTCCCAGTTAGTGCAGTAACACCGGCCAGTCCTCTACCACAGTAACACCAGTTGCAGTTCACAGTGTAACACCAGCATGGAGAACCAAGTCAAACCACTGAGCTTCGATTCAGTACTGCATGCTCACGACAACAGTGTCACTGACAAGGGTTATGGTGTGACAACTTCAACACCCACTGTGCATAATCACTCTCTGTCTCTCTGTCTGTCTCTCTCTATCTCTCTATCCCTCTCTCTACATAAGCAGCATGGTTGGGCGGTCTGTGAAGACCAAGTGTTTAAGCTAAAGCACCTCTGGGCAGACTCCCAACCATCCTGTGTGGTTTCTCTTGGGGAAACAGGCTCTTTGTTGGTGGTGGTGGTGGTGGTGCGTGTGTTTTCTCTCTTCCGAGGTGTCCTAACAGCGGTGTTCCTACTTCCCCTCCCCACTCCTGTCTACCTCCTGCCTCCCTCTTCCCTGTCTCCCCTCCTACCCCTCTCTCTCTCTCTCTCTCTCTACCCCTACATCCCCGTCCTCCCCCACACTGGCCTTTGCTGTGTTGAATCAGGGACATGCATGCCCAGATAATCAGCTCCATAAAGGACTTGCAGTTGGACGGTGAGGACCCTCGCAAGCTGCTGCAGTCCTGGGGTCGCCTGCGGTTCCCCAGACACCTCCTTCAGTGAGTCTGTCGCTGGCCCCGCCAACCCCTTTGGCCCCTCCAGCCCAGCCAAGACCAGCCCGGACTGGCCTGGTTGGGCTACAGCCCTGTTTTTACACTCTACATAACGTAGATGCATCCTCCACTTTTATAGAATAATCTCTCACTTAGATTTAGATGGGACAGCTCACATGGTTGTATGAATGCCCTACTGAGAGACTTCACACACAACCGACAGTTGAGGGTATAATATAAGACACAGGTTAGGTAATTGTCTATTAGAGAGACCACACCTCATGATAAATGCATCTCAGAACAAAGAGCCCTCACAGGAATCCTAGTTATTCGCACAAAGCCACCAAACCAACAACAAAACTGCTGCTGCTCCTGACACTCAGACTGAGGAATGCAACAAGGCTTGAGAGACACTGGGTCCAATGTGATCCTTATTAGGCCGTTGTCTGTTGTCCATATGGCTGACATGGAGCTGTTGAAGGGATATGAGAGCTGAAGTTGTGATGGCATTGAACACAACAGCTGCTGCATGAGCAAACAGTACTCACAGGAATCCACTGGCCAGCGCTATGTAAGCATGTGAAGTCATGAAGAGCTACAAAGTTCTCTAAAGTTATGGCTCTGCTTATCAACAAATTATTTCAATCTCATGGTATTTTGTTTGGCCTGTGACAGTGGGAACCTTTTAGTTTTCTGCACATTCCAGTAAACAGAAAGTCAATGGTACATTTTCTGAATGTGTTGGAATCACAAAAAACACTAAATATATGAGGCAACACTGCCATCATAAACTCCACATCTGCTCTTATTGGTGTGTGACTCTTTGCCGGGCTGGCTGGCTGGCTGGCTGGCTGGCTGGCTGGCTGGCTGGCTGGCTCCCTCTTCCCTCTCCTCTCCACCATCCCATCCTGTTCCTGCTGCCTCCATGTCCCCCAGCCCCCTGTCATCTCACGTCCATACTCCAGGTGCAACCCCTCACCCATCACTGACAGTGCATGAGACTCACCCCGACTAACTCTGCTCAGCCCGTAGACCACAGAGATGTCTCTGAGCTGCTCTCACTATACAACCTCCTCCCCCCCCACAGGAAAAACAAGAACGCCAAGCAGAAACAGATCATCCCCAAGGTAAATCTATCATCCTACAGCGACGCACAAACACGCTAGATACCATATAAAATAGCAAATGAAGACCATATGTATAAATCTGACTGCCGTAGAGAATTTATTCATCAATGAATGACTACTCTGAATTCATCAGATTTAGAATTGCAACCTCGTCTGTGTTCATTTGTCAGCTGTCCTTTTTAAATATAAACATTTTAGTACCAAGATGGTTAATAACCAAGATGAAGATGACACCTGTGGATGTTGAATGATTATGATGACGTTTCTGTTATTCTGTAGAGTCTCCTGGACTCTCGCTCCCTGAAGTTCATCGTGGGTCTCACCCTCCACGACCGCACCGCTAAGTCCCTGATGCAAATGCACAAGAAGAAGAAACCCCCCAGCATCAGCGCTCAGTTCCAGGTACCAATACACCTGCAAACACACCAACTACCCTTCACACACAGCAAATTACAACTCAGTATATATATATATATTTTTTTTTTTTTCAGTTATCAAGCCACTGTAGTCTCCTTAAGATCTATCTGTTTTACCAATGACAGTGGCACAACCTTAACGTCAATGAAAATGAATGGCAGAAACACATTGTACCATTCTAGCTATACATGACAGAGTGTGTGTTTGTCCCCCTCAGACCTCCCTGACCAAGCTGCTGGAGACTCTGGGCCGAGCAGAGCCTTTCTTCATCCGCTGCATACGCTCCAATGCTGAAAAGGTAGGAACCAGTTAATGTTACTAATCCACAGGAGTTTTTGGACACCCATCATGACGATGATGACGATGATGAAGTCTTGATAGTAGTAATTGCATTGACAGTATTTGTTTGTGTCTTATCTGTGTGTGTGTGTGTGTGTGTGTGTGTGTATATGTCTGTGTGTGTGTGTATCTGTCTCTGTGTGTGTGTGTCTGTGTGCAGAGGGAGATGTATCTGGATGAGTTCCTGGTCCTGCAGCAGCTGCGCTACACAGGCATGCTGGAGACAGTACGCATCAGGAGGTCCGGCTACGGAGCCAAGTACACATTCCAGGTACAGTCGGCCTCTTTTCTCACAGCCGAAAGAAGAGTTTTTCAATAAGAAGCAATATCCAGATCTACTTTTCAGGAAGGTGAAACGTTCAGGAGTGGGTTTTCTGAGAGCCTTGTTGTCTTCAATGGAGCTAAGATGATCTCATTGCTCAGAATGTCACCAATAGCATTAGTGTGTTAATCCTTTATATTGACCTGTCTCTGCAGGAGTTCATTGAGCAGTTCAGAGTGTTACTGCCTAAGACTGCATCCAATGGGGACATCTCGGCCCTGTTTGAAAAGATGGGACTGGACCACACCACCTACCAGATTGGCAAAACCAAGGTTACTAGACAAGCTCTCCTCCACTGTTTATTCCTCTTCGCACTATGGCTAAAATTAACGTTGTCCACTGTTTTCCATAAGGATTTTTTTTCAATCAATTAATTGCATTTCAATTCATTTCTACAAAGTTGAACCCAACCCCGATTTCCCAACTGTCCCCCCTAGGTTTACCTGAAGGAGCTGGAGAGGCAGCAGCTGCAGGACACGTTGCACAAGGACGTGATGAGGAAGATCCTCTTCCTGCAGCGCTGGTTCAGAGCTCGTCTGGAGAGGAAGAACTTCCTGGACATGAGACGGGCCGCCGTCGTGATCCAGGTAGGCTGTGTGGTGACTGGTATAACACGTCCTTTTAGAAGTTCCTTTATGAACACAGACATTATTTAACTGTGGATAGATAGATTAGAGATTAAGTTAAATTGCACTATACAGGTCAGGAGAGTGGTACACTGAGCCTGTTATTTTTGTGGTGGTATGAGTCAGCAATAACTTTTATCTCCCCATGTCAGCGTTCGTGGCGTAGGTACTGTGTTGAAGAGCGACGGTGTCAGGCTGCCACCGTCATACAGGCGGTGTGGAGAGGCTCACACCAGAGAGCGGAGTACCGACAGCAGCGCGCCAGTGTCAAGAAGATCCAGGCGTTGGCCAGAGGACACTCGGCACGCAAGAGGTCCTGTACCAGCATCACTGGCTCACTGTTTACAGTTGCAGGGCATACCAGTCCATGTACCATATTAGAATAGCAGAACATAGAAAAGTAATTTATTCATTACTTGATGGTAAAAATCACATGTTGGAAATGTCTATGGTTAGTAGTTACAGTAGGAATGATTGTCAGTATGTCGCCATCGCATGAAAGCAGGGACTCATGCCATTAGTTAGTTAGTTAGAAAATGCTTGACGTTCGACGAACTCCCTCTCATTCCTTACATTTTGACAGATGTTTTTATCTCACATCTGAATCTGGTTGGTTCTCACAGGTGTCACTCCATACGGGAGGAGAAGAGGATAAAAGAGGAGGAGGAGGAAGAAAAAAGGAGGAGGGAGGAGGAGGAGGAGGAAGAAAGGAGGAGGGTGGAGGAGGAGGAGGAAGAAAGGAGGAGGGAGGAGGAGGAGGAGGAAGAAAGGAGGAGGGTTGAGGAGGAGGAGGAGGCAGCCAGACTAGCGAAGGAGGCAGAAGAGAAGGAGGAGGCAGCTAGACAACAGAAGGAAGCAGAGGAAGAGTTGGCTCGGAGACAGAGAGAGGCAGAGCAGGAAGAGACGGAGAGAAGAGTGAGGGAGGAAGAGGAGGCCAGACTGAGGCAGGCAGACAGCATCGACGAGGAAGCCCAAACACAGGAGGAACCACAGGTAGTAGTGCCCCATAAAGAGTCCCAGGACGAGACAAAACAACAGGCCAATGTGGCTGTCCGGGAGATGGAGGAGCAGAGGGAGGAGGATGGAGAGACTGCTACTATCTCGCAACCTGAAGAGGAGGGTGGTGCTGCAGAGGTCTCCCAGCCTGACAAAGAGGCCAATGGTACACAGGCTGAGGCTGGGCCCCGACGAAAGGAGGAAGAGGAGGAGAGCCAGGCTGGGGGAGAAATAGAAGCAGAGCCGGCCCAGTCTGAGGTGCCTGAGGAGGGGAGCACAGAGGCAGCCGCCCTCCTGCCCTCAGACGGAGGAGACACGGGGGTCCAGCCTGCTACCAATGCTACCACATCACTCCCCCAGTCTGAGCAGAGGAAACCCCGACCCCCCCAGCTCCACAAAGCCCCCACCACCTCCAGAAACCAAGAGAAGAGAGAGTTGCGTCGCCAGCGGGGACTGGAGCACAGCCAGAGGGAGAGCGAACGGGCTGCCTCAGCCACCAAGGACGACCCCGCGCCAAAGGTTAAAGATCAGGAGACAGGAAGTGGAGCGGAGGCCAAGCTGAAGGAGCGGGCGGACAGCAAGGAGCTGGACCAGTACACCTTCGTAGCCTGGAAGGCGAGAGAGGAGAAAGGGAAGAAAGAGGCTAAAAGCCCATCTCCTTCTAAAAGCCCCTCTCCGACCCCTCTCAAAGCTTCCTCTCAAAGCCCTGCTCGCCCCTCTACGTTATCCCTGAACTCCCCTAACTCTGCGCCAGACAGAAATGGCCATGGTGAGGCCGCCTTAGGCGCGGGGAACCTGACCCGCTACAGCAAGCAGGGCGTCATGAAAGAAAAGGCGGAGAAGTGGAAGGGGAAGGGGAAGAGGAGTGATGGAGGACAGCCAGAGAGCCCCAGTCCTCCACCTTTACACCTCAAAGAGGACAGGAGCAGCAAGAAACACTCACAGTATGGCTTTTCATATGAACTCCTCTAGCTAGTAATTACATATACTACCACAACATTTCAACATCTACTTTTTAATTCGAGGCTATGTCTTCAAATTATAGTGCATTTTATTCCCTGTATGGAATGATCAAACTCGAAGTGCAGTGTGGTTGCCTCTTCAAATGCCAAAGAACTGAGAATGCCCCTTGTTGATCCCTAGGACCATCGCCAATTGATTTCCACGCATCTCATCTGTGTATCTCTGTTATTCTTTCCTCAGGAGCCTGCCTCCTGGATTGGAGGGCGCAGGTGCTACTTCAAACAGAGAGGTAACATACCCAGCTCTCTAGCTGAACTGTTGTTAACACCATGTTTTGTCCAAGTACAGGGGGCACTACGTTAGGTCTAATCAGGCTCAAAGGTAGCCTATCAAATCCTGATCAGTGCTGAGTGACAGCCCAAGTGTGTTTCGTTGTGCTTCTCTGGCTCTTGATAGGTCAGAGCGCGAAACCGTAGGCGTTCCAAACAAAAACGCCGGTTAGCCCGCGCTCGTAGACGCTTGCCATATAACATAAGCCAAGAAATGGAGGATGTGGGGTGTTGGACATTCCATCTGAACACCATCAGCCCCAGTAGACCCATGCGCCAAAACAAGTCCCAGCCCAAGGATAAGGATAAGGTAGTAGGTACCACCACAGAATCGACTGGGGGCTCTGAAGATGGGGTGATGTGGGCTATGGTGGCCAGTATTCAGAGTCCATTTTGATTTCAATTCCCTCAATGCAAGAGGTGAACTGAAATTCAAATCATGAATTGAAATTTCCTGATGTAAATCAAAAGGCAATTTTACATTTATGAATTGAAATTTCTTTAAACCAAAGTCCAAATCTCCAAAATCCAAAATGTTTAACATTCAGGCTTGAGATTATAGTCTAGGTGTACTGTAGTAGTACTGTATACTACAGTATTCATGCATAGGACAATCATCATCTGTGCTATCCCCTCAGCTGGCCCCAAAACTCAAAGGTCAAAGTTCTGATGTGTCTATATGCATGCACAACTATGGGTATTGTTTTGATTGTGAAACAATGTTATGGACATCTGACATAGTTTGTGTGTGTTGCTTGGGTCAATGAATGATGACCTCTGGTGAGCTTTGAAGGTTGCTGGGATGGTGTTTTATGGGTTGAATGAATTTCATGGAAATATTCTGGCTGCACGGGGACATTCTTAATTGCTATAATTCAACTCTCATTCTCCTCTCCGAACTCAAGGAAATTCCTCCTATCACCACAATTTTACAAAGGCTTAATCCCCCTGAAACAGCCTGTGGACGTCTCCTCGAAAGGTTGCGTACAGTAAAAGTTAAATCGTTAAATTCCTCACTGTGTACTTGTGTTGTGCCACTGCAGGTCCAGTCTCCTACAGACGTGTCTCCTGACGGGTTAAAAGCCAGCTCTCTGAAGAGAAAGCCCCACGACGCCTCAGGTCACCAGGACACAGTCTACACCCAGCCCTCCACCCCTGACAGGTAGGCTCACTCCTGCAGGAAGACCACTGGGAGGGGGGGGGGGGGCACAGCAGGAGGGGTGTACAGGTTGCACTCTTATTCCCTACCCTTCTCCTGAAGTCTACGAAGTAGGTGCTTGTTCACCCCCGTCCCCCATGTGGATTTAAAAGGAATAGACTGGTGTAAGAAATAGGGTGGAAAGTGGAAACTCCCTCTAGCTTATGATTTCACCAATCTAATAGGGCTGTGACAGTCATGACATTTTGGCCGACGCATTTACAGCCTGAATGGAGCATGTTTAAGGTACCTGCTACCTCAAGGACATAATGACTGTATCAGCCAAAGTACCAGCTGCTTTTTTTAACATGTTGATTGATTAGACGGATTAACGCAGCAAAAATAATAATCATAGTCACTCATTTACACTACTACTATTGGATAAAGTATATCTACTTTAAAATTAAGTCGATTTTTTTTTTTTCTGATTACCGTGCCAGCCTTACAATCGAATGATGAGGGGGAGTGAACTTAGAGTGCACTCTTCACAGACAAGTTCAGAGAATAAAACCGCAGCTATCATACGTGATGGATGGTAAGAAAGGTCAGATATAGTAACAACACTGAAGGGAAACCCTTGACGAGCAGACCTCATACACACACACACACACACACACACACACACACACAAACCCAGGAGGTCTGACTCAGATTGCTCCATGAGAAACCACTCTTCCTTGTGTAATCAAGGAAGCTCCCTCCTGTGGCATGCTGCACAAACACACGATATTCCCATATATAGTCTCTACAGCGGCAGTTTGTTATGGGAAGATGGGAGATTCCGGAAATTCCTCAACTTCATTTACTCCGAAACAGATTGACTTGTTCATTTTTTGATTGGGATAAAGTTTTATCAGACCGGAGGATCAAGTAGAGCGCTTTGTTTTGATTTGCTTTGGGACGGTTACCATGGTAATACAGTAGAGCAGAGCAGAGCCTATTCGAAAGCATGTGGCACAAGACATAGAGATGGAGAATCTAACAATAAAATTCTTAACACTCACCCTTCAGATGTTCAGCATTCACTTCTCTCTCACCTGTTAAATTATACACACGTCATTGCTGTGACTGACTGTGTGTTTTACCACAAGTACTCTAGGGATAGCCCATTGATGATAATATTATTGAGACTGTATACTTGTTCTGTTAACTCATGCCGAGTGATTATACCCAAACCCATAAAAAGTGTGTTCTTGTGTGTGTTGCAGGTCCACAGGGTTCCTGAGGAAGATCCTTAAGAAGCGTCCTCATAAGGAGGCCCAGACCCCAGATGACGGAGACCTGACCATTGCCCAGGCACTGAGCGATCGCGGAGGGGAGGGTAAGCAGATTTGAGACTAATAGGCATGCTTATTGCTTGGAACACAACAACTACACCATGGCAGCAGGGGAGTATGTCCTGTTGACCAACATGATTACAATTTCTATGTAGCTCTTTTGTTTTGCTTGGCTCCACCTACATGTTGAAACATACATTGGTGGCAGATGACCAGTGAGGCAGGTTCTCATCATTGTGAATCAGGCAGTATTGTGTACTAAGATCCAGTCATTCAGAAGACTGGAAATGGCAACCGTCTTACTCATGTGGAGCGCCTGTGAGCCTGCAGTGCGCTAGCTTTAGTCAAACTGTAGGGCTGATACACACTCAAAGAAAACACAGGGGTGTTATTATTATTCCAATGGCTTTGTTAATCTAGACTTTTGTTTTCTCGGTAAATAATGACCCATGTTTGATTATAAAGACTTATTTAGAGTTTTCTTTACTCACGATTCTGTTTGGAACTGTGTAGCTGTCTTGAGCCTCTTGCTATTGAAGATAATCAGAGTTATATTCTATCAACAACTCCATTCTCAAGCAATTTCCATTGGTATTTTGCCTAGTTCTTTCTTAGTTTTTCACCCAGCACATCAATATTATATGATGTACATCTAACAAAATGTCTTCCCCTCTGTCCTCTACACAGCCCACTTGTCCTCCCAACCGTCTCGCTCCCATCACCAGCCCCACGCTGACGCCACCCTCCGCCGCAACCCTACCATAAAGATCAGCCGCGCCACCCGTGTGTCCGAACAGTGGAACGCCTCGTTAGACCGAGAGATCACCAACACTAACGAGCTACGACACCTGGACGAGTTCCTTGGCAATCAGGTAAGACGACTGCATTTTGGGATTCTGTAGTTCTATCATTCTAGTATTCTGCATTCTGTAGTTCTGTCATTCTAGTATTCCGTCATTCAGTCCCTGTGGTACTGCTGCTGGCTACTGTACCTCATGTACCTCTATGGCAGGTGTGAGTGTTGTTAATGAATGGTAGATGATGATGGAGTGGAGATGCACCCGTCATACTCACTCTCTGCTCCCCACCCCCCCCCTCCTCCTCCCTCCCTCTGCAGGTGAATGACTTCCGTTCCAGGGGGAAGCAGCTGTCAGCTACAGAGAACATCTTCATCACAGCCACCATGCAGTTCAGAGAGATCATCAAGGGCATGTACTCTCTACCGGTGAGTATGGACCTCACTACTACACCAACACTTCAGCTGTTTAAACATCATCAGAAACCAAACCTGGGACCTCCAGTTCTCTGTAGATGGAAATGTACAATGAGTCCAATTGGAGCATTTTAACCTGCTGTATCTAGGATTTGTGTACGTTTGTATGTGCTGGGTCGATTGCCAACCTAACCAACTCACAATGGTGAGCTAACCTCTGCATACTGCTTATATATCAATGCTCCTTCATGACATGGCTGACTCTCCTTCCCTCCCTCTCACAGCAACCCCACATTGGTTACAAGGGTCTGATGCGTGGCTACCAGACCCGTGTGATCAGCCTGGCGGGGGACAAGCAGAAGGGAGAGGTCCAGCTGGTGGTCAACCTGTTTCAGTCTGTCCTGGACGGCTTCATCAGGGGGGAGATCAAGAAGGAAGAGGGTGAACCTGCCAAGGTGAATGGATGGGCCTAGCCCGCTTGCCTCTGAATATCTCAATACGTCAATAAAGGAACGCCTTTTCTTCAACTATGCTTTTTCCTTTTTTCTTCTTTTGCTGTGAAATTGCTTTTCATCAACATTAGAATGTGGTGGGTCCTTTGTGGATTAGCTGACGGAGGTGTATTCATGGCCTGTCTGTTTGTGTATTCCAGCCTGCTAAAGCCAGGAAGAAGAGACGGAAAAAAGACAAGAGTGTGAGTAGCAAGCGAGGGCTCGGTCTCCTCCCCATCTCTCTTAGGCCTGTCTCCTCTTCCTCTTTCGCCAGAAGGAATGTTAATAATGTCATTGGGATTTTTATATTGATTTCCCCATAGATGGAGAATCCTATGGACCATATGTTCAGCACATACCAGGTGAACATCATGCAGTCTTGTGACCAGTGCAGCTCCTACATCTGGGGCATGGAGAAGGCCTACATGTGTAGCTGTGAGTACCACCGAGCACCGTGACACACACTGTGACGTCATTCAGTTTCTACACTACAGCATTGAACCAAGGAGGAGCTCCGCTGAGATCGGACAGTCGACTTAAATGTTAAAACTGTTTTTCTCAGATTGTAAGATGGTGTGCCACAAGAAGTGCATGGGAAAAATTGTCACCGACTGCTCTACATTCTGCTCCAAAAAGGTAAAGACATCCAATGTCACACATACTCTGATTACATGTAGAATGCTGGTAGATATAACTAGGGGGGGGGGGGGCAAGTAAAGTCCCAGAGCCCTTTTCTTATTGGTTCTGCCACTGGATATAACTCAATATGTTGTTGATGTGACATCACTAAAGTGCTTCAGCCACTGATTGTTGTGGGGTGGGCGTTGGTATCGCAGAGTGACGAGGAGAGTGGAGGACTGCATTTCGGGGTGCGCGTGGGCCACCTGACCAACGACAAGACCCCTGTGCCAGTGGTGCTGGAGATGCTGCTGGAACACGTGGAGATGAATGGACTCTACACCGAGGGCATCTACCGCAAGTCGGGCTCCGCCAACCGCATGAAGGAGCTGCACCAACTACTGGAGACCGGCAAGTACCACACCTGGGTGTCACCGTGGCGCTCTGTACTGGTTATATACACTCACCAGGGACTTTATTAGGAACACCTGTACACCTTCTCATGGTGGAGGTGGTGTAACGGTGTGGGGAATGTTTTCTTGGCACACTTTGGGGCCCGTTAGTACCAATCAATCGTGTCATGATGTTGTTCATGTTGTGGTTTATGTTGTGTTGTTGTGCAGATCCCCACGTCGTGTGCTTGGAGGACTACCCCATCCACACAGTCACAGGCCTGGTTAAACAGTGGCTGAGGGAGCTCCCTGACCCCCTCATGACATTCATCCATTACAATGCCTTCCTCAGGGCTGTCGGTAAGGCCTGCCCCTCACTCTCAATGGTGGTGGTACGCAACGCTGCTCTCAACCTTTATTTATTAGGTTTACCTTGTAACTCACCTCCACCAGGGGGAGCCCTTTGACAAGCCTTTGTTGGGGTTCGCAGAATCTCTTGTGTATTTCACTGATCTTTTAATATGAACATTTTAATGCATGTGCTGTCAGGTTATTCACTATCAGCTATTATCAACATAAACTCTATGGCTTTATTGTTGTTATTTTAAATGTTTTTTATGTTTTGTATTTCCTATTGTAGAACTTCCTGAGAAACAGGAGCAACTCCAAGAAATCTACAAACTGTTGGAACAGCTCCCCACAGCCAACTTCAACTGCATAGAGAGACTGATCTTCCATCTTGTCAGGTAGATAGATACTCCCTGTCCTTCAGATACCCACATAACTTGGGCTCAATGGGACGCCCCTGGTCGAACAGCATAAAGGATACACAAGAACATAAGGATATTGAAGTGTATTTAGTTGATTTAGAATATACTGTTCTCACTATATCTACTGAAGATTGAATGAAGTAATATTTCAGTAATGTGTTTGTTTCTCTCCTCCAGAGTATCTAAAGAAGAGCCCCACAACCGCATGTCTCCGAACTCCCTGGCCATAGTGTTTGCTCCCTGCATCCTGCGCTGCCCAGACAGTGCTGACCCTCTTATGAGTATGAAGGACGTGGCTAGGACCACCACGTGAGTCTATAGATGTAGATTACTATATATATATATATATATATATATATATATATATATATATATATATATATATATATATATATATATATAAATATATACATATATACTGTACTTAGTAGCTTTTACAGTAGTAGAAACGCTTGTCGGTCTCTACCAAGGCTGGTTCAATGAATGAACTAAGAGTAAGAATAATTTAGTTTCAATTTGATTCATATTTAAATTCACCTAATGTCTATGGAATGTTTGGAATGTTTATAACATATGTCAAAAGTGAGTTCTGCAAACTACTCTCTTGCTTTTGAATTGCCCGAATCTTCAATACATCGGTCTAGTTTAGGTCATTTCACTTATATTAGCCCTTGACAGTATAGTAACATAAACTCAACTCACCATAAACTCAACCATTTTGTTACCCCCCCCCACCACAGGTGTATTGAGATGCTGATCAACGAGCAGATAAGGAGTTACAATGAGAAGATGGAGGAGATAGAACAGTTGGAGTACGCTGAGGCTCTGGCTGTCAATCAACTCAAACTCAAGAGACAGAATACGGTGAGGAGATGGATAGACATGCACTCTGGCCTGGCCTGGACACCAAGGTCCAGTTTGCTTGCCACAGATTAAACCTAATCCTAAACTAACGAACCATGATCAATGGAGAGTTCCATTAAAAAAAAAAGGGCTTTCTAGTAGTCCAGGACTTGGGCTTGTTTTTGGCATCTGGTAAACCATAGACAAGACAAGCCAACCACAATCGGAATACTTTATTTACTGTAGAGTTTCCCAACCTCCTCCTCGGGGACCAACGCCAGTTAGGTGTGTTAGTTTAATATCTGTGTTGTCAGTAGGTGTAACACGGCCAATGTTGTGTGGTTCTCCCCCCTTGTCTCTCTTTAGCACTGGCATTTACCACTCAGGTTCTCAGCTCCTTACAAAGGAGTGGTGGTACGTATCCACGCTGTCTCAGCGGTAGATAGATGTACTGTAGTCTAGTTTGCCATGCTGACCCGTCTATGCATGGTGTGTAGATGTTGCTGACCTGCCCCTCCTCCCACTCCCACTCTCTTCTTCATACTAACTGATAGCGTACTGCATGCTTCTCTCTCTGTCTTCAGTGCTGTGATGTGAAGTCGCATCAGAAAGATGGTGTCGGGTTGTTGTGGTTGTTGTTGTTGTTGTTGTTGGTCTTTTATAGGTGTGACTTGTGTTGGGGGGCGATAACCTCTGAAAAATAGCATGACTTTCAAAGCCCTTGCTACATGAGTTGGTGTGAAAATAAGCTTTAACCACTTGTGCAATGGAATGATGCTCCTACAGTACGTTCCTACGGTACAGCAGCACAAGGATCATATAAGGCATTGTGGTAAAGATGTTCACTGGTAGCACAACACTTTGAAAGTCATGTGACTGGGGCTTGGAACTGTTTGGAGATGGTGGTGATGTTTTCTCCTGATGAGTCACCTTTTTTTCCTATGTGATGAAATGACTTGACTATTTAAATCCACAGCCTCAGGTTTGCCTACTGTCATGCATCAAACCTCATTTCTTTAGGTTGAGTAAGAGGATGGATGAATAACATGGTGACTGTATGTCTCTCTCCCTACTCATGACTTAACCTGCCTGTGTTAAGTTACCACTGATATACTGCACACATGATATGCTGCATTATGCATGACTTGACACAGGATCATCTCCCTATATTCACCCTTTCATCCACTAACCAGTGTGGTGTACACATTAGACCTGGGTCAAAATAGTGTCTGTTTTATTTCAAATACTAAAGATGACCTTGGTTGAGCTGGCCATTGCACCGGGCAAGCTCGATCAGGCACAACCAAGTATTTGAAAGACAATATACACCATTTTGACCCCGGTCTGATTGACTCATCATAGTCAAAGCCTTGCTAAGCTGTCTTTTGTGACCATTAGTGTGTCTCCGTCCCTCCGTCCTTCCAGATGCAAGAGAAGACCTCCTCTGAGCTGAGTGTGGTTCCTGAGAACGAGCCTCTGGACTCAGACACAGAGGCTGAGAAGAACCTGATGGAACGCATCAAGTCCATCAAACAGGAGAAGTGAGAACACCGCATACCCTTTTACTATGGCTTTGAGAAAGGCCCAGGTTCTAATCAGAGCAGAAGAAGCAGGCATGACACGACGGGCCATTTACTGCATCACTGACTCTCTTTCACTCCCCTCTCTCTCTCTCTCTCTCTCCTTCTTCACCCTTACAGAGATGACCTTGCCTGTAGACTACCAGAGATGGAGCAGCCAGGTTCAGACCAGGAGAATCTGGACTCTGAGGCGTCGGTGAGCTCTGAGAGCTTGCTGGACGAGCGCACCCACCTCTCTGAAGCCGAAGGTCAGTACTAAGGTACAGTCTAACCCCCCCTTTCTAACTTTTCACACCTGTGGGTTTCTCATCGCTGGCCCCCCGGCCCCCCCGTGTCCTGTTGTTTCTGGTGCAGGTCTGGACAAGCTGGTGGTGGTGCATTGAAAGAGGGTGGTGGAGGTGCCGTAGACTCTGTCTCTGTAGCAGGTTGTAGGCTCCCCTGTATTGCAAAGCTGTGTGCGTGTGCAGCATGCTATGTAGCATGCTGAGAGCTTGACCAGTTGATGGTGGGGAATGAACATTGTGGCATGGTGTTTACATTTAGTGCTATGAGTCCTTGCTGGATGGCTCCACTTGCGCGAGTGGCCTGAGAGTGGATGATGCTTTTTCTCTCTCTCCCTCCTCTGACTCCTCTTCTCTTCTCCTATCCCTCTCTTCCAGGAAGAAGAGCCTCCCTCCTGCTGAGGACTGCTAAGCCGGCATGCCCTCCTAAACCCTTGGAGCTAGCCCAGCGAGCTAAGGCCCCAGGGGGCCGTTCCTCTCTGCCCAACCTCAGCGATGCAGCCCTCACCTCTCCCACCTTCACCTCCTCCGTCAGGCTGCAGCTGCAGCGCCGCTACCCCATTATTCCAGGGACGGTGAAGCTGCCCCTGGGTGTCCAGGCCCACCCCCCAGCCCAGGTCCACACCCTCACCCCCCCTGGCCCGCGCGGCTTCAGCCTGGTCAAGAGGAGAGAACAGCCCGGCCGCCGTAAAGACAGCATCCAGTCCCTATACATCAGCCCAGGCAGGGACCTGTTCCCCTCCCCTGCCTCCTCCTCCATCGCCTCGTCCTCCTCCTCCAACTCCATCGCCACCCCACAGCACCTCCTCCAGACCCCCAGCAAGACCCACAGACGCTTCTCAGACCCGGATATAGTTTTCATAGATGACTAGGCTTGATGGGGAGAGGAAGCACTATAGAACATAGAAGTGAACACAGCATAGGATCTCTATGGTGGATCTCTATGGTGGATCTCTATGGTGGATCTCTATAGTGGATCTCTATGGTGGATCTCTATGGTGGATCTCTATAGTGGATCTCTATGGTGGATCTCTATAGTGGATCTCTATAGTGGATCTCTATGGTGGATCTCTATGGTGGATCTCTATGGTGGGCCCACACAGAAGCGGCGCAGGGCGGAGAGAACATGCAGGCTGTTACTGTCACTGTTGTCATGGGAACTGTTCAAGGATGTTTGTTTATACACTTGTGACAAATGACAATGATCGTAACAGGACATGTCACCTAGCACTTTTTCTATACTATTAATATATTGTTGTTGTTGTTGTTGTTGTTTTTTATGATACAAAATGAAATCAGATTTGCGCTGCTTTTTAGAGCGGCCACATGGACTTCATGTTTTTTTTTTTTAAATACTTTTTGTGTTAATTTGAGGAAAACATGCAGGTTATTGCACCTTTCCATTCCTATGCTCCCTCGTGAGAGAGCTGAAATAGTGTGCTCAATGTAATGTCAATAGTGCCTTGATTTTGTACTATGTCAGTGTACAAATTAATGGTTCTTTTTACCTGAAATCTCTAATGAGTAGGGGGAGAGTTGGGGATGGATGGAGGGGGAGGGGGTGTATTTTTGTATGTTACTCTTGTGTTTATAGTACCGACTCAAGATATGTTTGACTGAGGACACACGTTAAATGCTGTTTATGGTGCCTTATCGTCTGTAAAGGACAACAGTCATGTTCTGCCCTCTCCCTCGATCTCCTCACAGTATAGGAAGAACTGCTTTCACTTGACAAAGGGATCATGGGAGCAGCACTAGACACTTTCCTTCTGGATGAGAAATGCCAACCCTGTTTCTAAGGGCTGTGCCATGCCCATGACTCTTTTAGATCCTATTCTCAGTAACGGTTCTACATCTACATGGCTTCAGTCAACTGTACTGTATCCTTTCAAAGAATTAAGCTGTGTGTGATTGAGTTTGCCTGGCACAATGGAACCAATGGAATAATCTCAAAAGTACAAACCCTGCCCGTCTGGCACTCCTAGGCAGGCTCAAGCAAACACTCAATGTCTTTGAAAGATTTCTGATTATTTGGACCCAGATCTGGTCCAGAATGCCTAAAGAGGCCCTCTGCTACATACGTTTAAAGCCATGGGGTTTAATATGATGGTGTAATACTAATGTCTCTCTTTGACTGGACTGCTGTTGGATGATGGTTCGTCTGTCTATGTAACTGAGCAGAATGCCGATTATTGGGAATGCCTGGGATAGAATGGTTGGGAATGAATGAGATATATGGACTGTAATGTATATTAACAGGAGTCGGGACAATACAGTTCATGCTTGTATACTCCGCTGTGCTCTGTCTTCGTTATTCCTCACCATTTGCTGTCATTATTCATGCACCCGTTCCAGGGCGAAAGAGAAATCAAATGCATCGCTGAAGTCTATTCAAGTCTATCATAGTACATTTGTAGTGATTTCAATGGTTGGTACAACTGGTTGTGCATCAAAGGAGGGAAATAACATGTCATGGTTTTGTTCGTCATCAACCTGCCATACACACACACACACACACACATCCATATACAGTGTGTGATTGTAAACTGCTGTTTTATGAAAGTAAAATGCAGAAACCTAGTAAGATTCAGATGTCAGATGAACAACAGCAGCTACTCCACAGTCCCCATCCTGTACAGGAGAGGCTTGTGGTTATAATCATTATTCTGCTACTGTTGAGGTTACAAGGATGGAGACATGGCTTTAATAATTAGTGTTCTTAGTATTATCCTTTTTTGTTAACATGGCACTGTTAATTATTCTCTCTAGCCCTTTTCCCCTCATTGCTAGTTTCACAATGATGATATCCTGAAAGTTGATAGTCAAAAGAAGATCGGAAGGGCAGAGGTGAGACCTCTTGAACAGCTAAATCAGCAAGATAGGAACTGTGAACTGTCTATCTTTGAATAACACACATGTCTTATGTTCTGGAAAAACAGGAAGACATGCTGCAAGGGGCCAAAAGCAATTATAGAGTTGGAAAAACCCTCCATTCTGGCAAACATTCTAGTACTTCTGATAATCCTATCCACAGGGGTGTTGAGATGTGGTCAGGAGGTCAGGATATTTTCATCATTCTTCATTGTTCTGTCTTTTAGAAGTTATAATCACTTTCAATTTCATTTCTGGTGCAATCTCTCCTTCTTGAAGCTGGGTGCCAACTTATCTGGCCTTTGTTGGTGCATTCTAGATGGAGTTGAGGTCATCCATTGTTTTGGATGCTTGGGTGGCCTTCACTTGTTTGTATTTACGTCAATGCTGAAATGCTACAGTTGCCACACTTTTGTGCCTCCAACACCGGATTTTGAGAACAAGGACATGCTTTTGATGGCAGAGGTTAGAGAATTTAAATGGATAGATATACTCAAAATACAAATGATGAATGATGAATAGCGTGATTTTTGGTTGTGGTTGATTCACCAAGATAGTTTGGGGATATTTAGTTTCCTTACTGAGATACTTGATAACAAAATATGGCTTTCATACCACAGGGCCCCATTAATTTTGCATTCTGTGTTTTGAGTGTGCTATCTTTAGGAGTGGCCTTAGTAGTGTAAACACTACACAGTATAGAAAGAATAACTCATACTTTCATATTTGCATCTACAGAACAATATGTTTTTGCCAAAGATCTGACCAGTGTTTATGACATCAGCATACACAACCACTCATTCTGTGGGAGCATCTATGGTTTTCTGGTCTAAGGAGGTACAAATTCAATAGCCTACACACACAAAAATGTTTCTTTTTGTTCAGATAAGGGGTCATGGAACAAGGGTTACAGGTTGGAAGGGCTGCACGATGCAACAGAACACACGTCTGTTTAGTCAGCAGTTTTATCCAATGAGATAACTTCAGTCTAGAATGTTATCTATCAAACATCCTCCTGACCTCAGAACACTCTTACTATCTAATAGTTACACCCAGGCTACGGTAATATCCGCCATTAAATGGAATTCTCTCTCTTCCTCACAGGACATGCACTGTCTCTGATAGCCACTATAGAAGGGATCTCCAGATCCAAATACTGCTGTACGTAAAAAGCAGTACCTGCTGCAATTTTGAAACTGAAACTGAATGAAGAAGACATTTTTTAATAGTCCATATGGCTATGAGGACACTACATTTATGAAACAAGCTGAAAATATACAGTGCCTTCGGAAAGTATTCAGACCCCTTCACTTTTTCCACATTCTGTTGTGTTATAGATTCAATTTAAAATGGATTAAATTAAAAGAAATTGCCGTCAATCCACACACAATACCCCAGAATGACAAAGGGAAAACACATTTTTAGAAATTTGAGTAAATGTTTTAAAAATTAAATACAGAAATACCTCATGTACATAAGTATTCAGACCCTTTGCTATGATACTCTTAAAATTAGCTAAAATGCAAAAATGTCGTCAACAAATCACTCTAAGTTGAATTGAGACCATCTTAACGCAAGGATAATAGTTCATGTCATTTTGGAATTAATATCTTTGTTTTATAGGGTCTCTGATTTGCATAGGAATCAATTACACACTGTGCAAAAGCACTGTACTTTGGGCTGCAAAAGCACAGTACTTTGGGCAGCTCATTTTTCTGTTGATCTTCAGGTCAGTTATGTTAGTCAAAATCTAAATATTATTTTAATATTTTCATGTATGTCTTCAGCCAGCAAAAATACTAGTATCAAAATATGATTTTTCTTTGAGTCTTGTTTATTGTCATAGCATTTGTTTTTCAGTTACAACAATCATTTCCATTTTTCTTCTGTTTGGATTCAGTGAATCTCTGTTTTTAATTTCTCTTTGGATAAACGTGTTTTTCTGCGAAAACTCCTCTTTAGCAGGAAGTGGATTATGGATATGCATCTCTATACTGGGTGGATGACCTGACCTGGTCTTATCTCCTCCTCTCCGTTCTCACTTCAACAGCTGGCATAACAGTGTCCACTGGCTTGGGAGACTACTGCAGCCCTAATACTGACACGGATTAAGCACTGCAGAAGACAATGGGACACCTGCAATACCATCAAATTCTATTCTTCTGCATTTTGCTGGCCTTTAAAGGTACACAATCTATTATTTACTTGATGTTGTCAATGGGACAGACATCACTTATGTAGGAATATTTTCAGGTATTAAATATAATGCTCTCTATATAAACAGTTGTCGGTAAAACCTGAAATATAATTTATTATTTTCTATCGATCGCTTTGTGCAGATTCCATATTCTGTGTAACCATTACACCTAACGATCCCATCGTCAAACTGGGCGGTGAAGTGACCCTCATCTGTGAGACCACCTGTCCTAAGAGTAAACCCTTGTGGATGGGACTAGACGAGAGTTACGGCATTAAGACTCGAACTGCAGGCAAAAGCACTCTGCGTTACACTGACGTAAAACTAGAATATGATGGAAAGCACGTCTGCAATGCAAAGTGCAATACAAGGAATGAAAAGGCAACCGTCAATCTCAGAGTTTACTGTAAGTAACTGAAGCAGGATCATTGACAACATTCCTTGTCTGTGATGGCATATTATTATGGTTTAGTTTATCACTCCTTAAATGTTTTATGATCCTGTTGTGGATTTTTTTATATGCATTTGATTTCATGGTTTTGCATGATTTATTCATCAATCACGTCATCATGATTTCATGGTTTTAGTATGACTTATGTCTGTTATGTTTCTAACATGACAAATAAAGATCTGAATTTTACTCTTTTTTTTTAACTGAGAATCATGCTCATCATTGTCTCCGATTCCCACAGCTTTCCCATTACCTGTCATCTTTACTGTGCCTGTGAGACCTGTATCTGGTCAGCCTTATAAGGTGAAATGTACCTTGAAAAATGTCTACTATGGTAATGATGGCAACTTACAGATGCATCTGTCCAGTACTGAGACCTTGGAATTAGACCTGGATTCCGACTGTAATAGTGACCAAATTTGGAGCTACACGCTTTCTTCTAACACTCAGATGGGAACAGGACAAACAGATTATCTATGTGAAGCAAAGCTAACTGTCGGCTCCCAGAGCTTCACTGAAAATGCTAGTCTTGCCATAAAATTCCAAGGTAAATTCTTAATTAGTTTTGATATTTTTGGGAATAATGTTTTGCTTATTTTACTAATTTGGGAAAGACTACAGTTGGATACTATATAATAATACAGTAGGCTATATTGTACTATTCTAGAAGTAGAATTTCAACTGTTGTTACAATAATCCTACAAATGTATATTATTTCTCATGGAACCAGATCCTCCAACGACAACAGAAGTCGTTAGTTTCATTACAACCACTACAGAAATATTACCAGAGAGGGAACCAACATCACTGCTGCATACAACAAGAACTACTTCTGTGGAAAGTCAGTAAATATCTCTATTATTGTCTCTTTGCTGGGCTGGAAGATTCATACATTTGCACCACAATTGATCCAACATGTAGTAGTCGTCATTGTTTTCTATTTTCAAGTTGGCTGCTGCCGACTAGTGTCGCAAAAGAAACAAAAATCAATGTTCAGATGTCATGTTGTCTCTACAATAATAATGTTTAGTACATTATGTGTTTTGAAAACTGACTCTATTCAATCAATGTCACAAGTGTTCATGTGTCTTAAAGTTTAGTGTGTGGATGTTTGTTATTGTCAGATGGTGTTGATGACCCGAGAAGCACTGCCACTGCCGACTCTCAACAGTCTCGTGAGGACCTAAGATTGAATTGACTCTCTGCCATTCTTGGGTTGAAAGCCAAATACAATTTCTACTGATTCAAAATCAATGGGATCACTGTAACGTATACCAGGGAGATTTTAGAACTTCCTTGTCCTATATTAGAAATACTGTATGTAGAATTTGGAGCTACACACTTTCTTCTAAGACTCAGAAGGGAACAGGACAAACAGATTATCTATGTGAAGCAAAACTAACTATCAGCTCCCAGAACTTTACTGAAAATGCCAGTCAAATTCTTAATTCGTTTTGATATTTTTATATTTTTGGGAATAAAGTTTTGTTTATTTTACTAATTTGGGAAAGACTACAGTTGAATACTATATAATAATACAGTAGGCTATATTGTACTATTCTAGAAGTAGAATTTCAACTGTTGTTACAATAATCCTACAAATGTATATTATTTCTCATGGAACCAGATCCTCCAACGACAACAGAAGTCGTTAGTTTCATTACAACCACTACAGAAATATTACCAGAGAGGGAACCAACATCACTGCTGCATACAACAAGAACTACTTCTGTGGAAAGTCAGTAAATATCTCTATTATTGTCTCTTTGCTGGGCTGGAAGATTCATACATTTGCACCACAATTGATCCAACATGTAGTAGTCGTCATTGTTTTCTATTTTCAAGTTGGCTGCTGCCGACTAGTGTCGCAAAAGAAACAAAAATCAATGTTCAGATGTCATGTTGTCTCTACAATAATAATGTTTAGTACATTATGTGTTTTGAAAACTGACTCTATTCAATCAATGTCACAAGTGTTCATGTGTCTTAAAGTTTAGTGTGTGGATGTTTGTTATTGTCAGATGGTGTTGATGACCCGAGAAGCACTGCCACTGCCGACTCTCAACAGTCTCGTGAGGACCTAAGATTGAATTGACTCTCTGCCATTCTTGGGTTGAAAGCCAAATACAATTTCTACTGATTCAAAATCAATGGGATCACTGTAACGTATACCAGGGAGATTTTAGAACTTCCTTGTCCTATATTAGAAATACTGTATGTAGAATTTGGAGCTACACACTTTCTTCTAAGACTCAGAAGGGAACAGGACAAACAGATTATCTATGTGAAGCAAAACTAACTATCAGCTCCCAGAACTTTACTGAAAATGCCAGTCAAATTCTTAATTCGTTTTGATATTTTTATATTTTTGGGAATAAAGTTTTGTTTATTTTACTAATTTGGGAAAGACTACAGTTGAATACTATATAATAATACAGTAGGCTATATTGTACTATTCTAGAAGTAGAATTTCAACTGTTGTTACAATAATCCTACAAATGTATATTATTTCTCATGGAACCAGATCCTCCAACGACAACAGAAGTCGTTAGTTTCATTACAACCACTACAGAAATATTACCAGAGAGGGAACCAACATCACTGCTGCATACAACAAGAACTACTTCTGTGGAAAGTCAGTAAATATCTCTATTATTGTCTCTTTGCTGGGCTGGAAGATTCATACATTTGCACCACAATTGATCCAACATGTAGTAGTCGTCATTGTTTTCTATTTTCAAGTTGGCTGCTGCCGACTAGTGTCGCAAAAGAAACAAAAATCAATGTTCAGATGTCATGTTGTCTCTACAATAATAATGTTTAGTACATTATGTGTTTTGAAAACTGACTCTATTCAATCAATGTCACAAGTGTTCATGTGTCTTAAAGTTTAGTGTGTGGATGTTTGTTATTGTCAGATGGTGTTGATGACCCGAGAAGCACTGCCACTGCCGACTCTCAACAGTCTCGTGAGGACCTAAGATTGAATTGACTCTCTGCCATTCTTGGGTTGAAAGCCAAATACAATTTCTACTGATTCAAAATCAATGGGATCACTGTAACGTATACCAGGGAGATTTTAGAACTTCCTTGTCCTATATTAGAAATACTGTATGTAGAATTTGGAGCTACACACTTTCTTCTAAGACTCAGAAGGGAACAGGACAAACAGATTATCTATGTGAAGCAAAACTAACTATCAGCTCCCAGAACTTTACTGAAAATGCCAGTCAAATTCTTAATTCGTTTTGATATTTTTATATTTTTGGGAATAAAGTTTTGTTTATTTTACTAATTTGGGAAAGACTACAGTTGAATACTATATAATAATACAGTAGGCTATATTGTACTATTCTAGAAGTAGAATTTCAACTGTTGTTACAATAATCCTACAAATGTATATTATTTCTCATGGAACCAGATCCTCCAACGACAACAGAAGTCGTTAGTTTCATTACAACCACTACAGAAATATTACCAGAGAGGGAACCAACATCACTGCTGCATACAACAAGAACTACTTCTGTGGAAAGTCAGTAAATATCTCTATTATTGTCTCTTTGCTGGGCTGGAAGATTCATACATTTGCACCACAATTGATCCAACATGTAGTAGTCGTCATTGTTTTCTATTTTCAAGTTGGCTGCTGCCGACTAGTGTCGCAAAAGAAACAAAAATCAATGTTCAGATGTCATGTTGTCTCTACAATAATAATGTTTAGTACATTATGTGTTTTGAAAACTGACTCTATTCAATCAATGTCACAAGTGTTCATGTGTCTTAAAGTTTAGTGTGTGGATGTTTGTTATTGTCAGATGGTGTTGATGACCCGAGAAGCACTGCCACTGCCGACTCTCAACAGTCTCGTGAGGACCTAAGATTGAATTGACTCTCTGCCATTCTTGGGTTGAAAGCCAAATACAATTTCTACTGATTCAAAATCAATGGGATCACTGTAACGTATACCAGGGAGATTTTAGAACTTCCTTGTCCTATATTAGAAATACTGTATGTAGAATTTGGAGCTACACACTTTCTTCTAAGACTCAGAAGGGAACAGGACAAACAGATTATCTATGTGAAGCAAAACTAACTATCAGCTCCCAGAACTTTACTGAAAATGCCAGTCAAATTCTTAATTCGTTTTGATATTTCTATATTTTTGGGAATAAAGTTTTGTTTATTTTACTAATTTGGGAAAGACTACAGTTGAATACTATATAATAATACAGTAGGCTATATTGTACTATTCTAGAAGTAGAATTTCAACTGTTGTTACAATAATCCTACAAATGTATATTATTTCTCATGGAACCAGATCCTCCAACGACAACAGAAGTCGTTAGTTTCATTACAACCACTACAGAAATATTACCAGAGAGGGAACCAACATCACTGCTGCATACAACAAGAACTACTTCTGTGGAAAGTCAGTAAATATCTCTATTATTGTCTCTTTGCTGGGCTAGAAGATTCATACATTTGCACCACAATTGATCCAACATGTAGTTGTCGTCATTGTTTTCTATTTTCAAGTTGGCTACTGCCGACTAGTGTCTCAAAAGAAACAAAAATCAATGTTCAGATGTCATGTGTCTCTACAATAATAATGTTTAGTACATTATGTGTTTTGAAAACTGACTCTATTCAATCAATGTCACAAATGTTCATGTGTCTTAAAGTTTAGTGTGTGGATGTTTGTTATTGTCAGATGGTGTTGATGACCCGAGAAGCACTGCCACTGCCGACTCTCAACAGTCTCGTGAGGACCTAAGATTGAATTGACTCTGTGCCATTCTTGGGTTGAAAGCCAAATACAATTTCTACTGATTCAAAATCAATGGGATCACTGTAACGTATACCAGGGAGATTTTAGAACTTCCCTGTCCTATATTAGAAATATGTAGACTTGTTTTAGGTTTTATTCTCATTCTTTTTACAGTTGGACCCACTGACTTACATAATAAGGTTGGATCCATGGAAACATTGAAGGAAACAGCTGTAACGGAGGGGGAGGAGAAAGGTGAGCTATGTTTTATTCAATAGACAATGATAACATGGTCAGAATGTCATCATGAAGGATAGTATGATGATGCTTATTTCTAACCTAGGCCTACAGCATCCTCATACAATCTCACAAAGGGTCAGAGTGGACAATGGATAGAACACAATCGCAGTAGGCTTTGATAATATATGCCATTTAGCTGAACGCTTTTATCCAAAGCGACTTACATTGCAGTGAGTGCATACATTTCAGTATATATGGTCCCAGCAGGAATCAAACCCACAACCTAAGCATTGTTAGCACCATGCTCTACCAACTGAGCCACAGAGTTTGACATGGGCCACTCACTGACCTCTAAGTATATTTTTGCTGTGTTCTCCAGCAAATGAGGCCTCCAGCACCACAACAGCAGCCACCTATGCAGGTTCCACTGTTGGCTCTATAGCCACTCTCTCCTCCCTGGTCTTCCTGGTTCATTTGATCCACAGAAGGAAACACCTCCCCTCATCACCTCCCCTCGACCCCTAGGACCGGGGAAACGCCTAATATTTTGGATCTAAAATTACCTAATGACCTAATGAATAAGGGCAATAATTAATCACACACCAATACTATATATATATTTGTATGCAGAATTATGTTGTTTAAAAATGTGTGTATTCTGTTCCCATACTGTCTATAATTAGTTTGGGATCCTTTGACAGGCCCAACTGACCCCGTAGCCTAGGATTAAAGGATAAATACGGACTATAGCATTTCATTTAATGTACATAAAAAATAGGAGGATCTTCCCAAGGATCCCATTTAGCATTTACAAATTAGTTTGTAGCACCTTATTTTAGTCACCCTTTTACCACAGACGCATGTGCACACAAACACGCAAGCATTGTGTGTGTGTGTGTGTGTGTGTGTGTGTGTGTATGTGTGTGTGTGAGAGAGAGAGAGAGAGAGAGAGAGAGAGAGAGAGAGAAAGAGAGAGAGAGAGAGAGAGAGAGAAAGAGACAGACAGAGAGACAGAGAGAGAGAGAGAGAGAGAGAGAGAGAGACCAGCCTTGCATGCATATCCTCCACTTCCTGCTGAAGGGAAGTTTATCCAAAGAAACGTTTAATTAAATACAGAGATTCACTGATTACTCAGGAAATGATTTTGTTGTAACTGAAATAATAAATAAATGCTATGACAATAAACAAGACTCAAATAAAAGCTGTTGTATTTTGTTGTAACTGAAAAACAAATGCTATGACAATAAACAAGACTCAAATAAAAATCATGTTTTGATAAAAGTATGTTTAGCTGGCTGCAGATGGACATGAAAATACAAAAATGATATTCAGATTTTGACTGACATAACTTACCTGAAGATTAACAGGAAAATGAGCAGCCCAAAATATATTTTCTGCTTGTCTAGACAAATTTTGGTGGCGCCAACCTTGATTTCAATGTGTGTAACTATTTACAGTTGAATGAGCCTGGCGGACATCCTGAAGAAGTCGCAGCCTCATCGTTTGTCAATTCCTTTGCGATTGTAATGTGTCTTACACCTTGGCCTTTGTTGGGAATGATATTTAAGGAGAGGGACAGCGAGATATTCTTTGAGTTTTGGGGTAGGTCCGTCACGGGCACCATTCTCCCGCGTTGTCCTTGACGCACGTTAACGTATGGTTAAAACTTACAGTCATATTTTGCTTTGAAACTGGTAAATTGATTATTTTGTTGATCCTCTATTCTCATTCTTCCTATGTGCATTATTGTGTTGTTGTGCGCTAGATAAAGGTTCTGTTAATACATCACGACATAATCGTGACCAGGTTCTCCCATTTAATGTCTAATGTTCACATGCATCGTTGACGACACGTAGAGTAAATCATCAGCTTCAGATATTGGCCTGAGCGTAAACTCCTCGCAATCCGATTTATCTTAATTTAAGGGCATGGTAAAAAAAAAAAAGAAAAAGCATTTTGGGTATTCTTAATGGAATCTAGGATCCGATATGATCGATTGTCTGTTACACAGGGATGAGCAAAGCATTATCAATCATTATTAATCATGAAATATCTTTTGGAGTCAGACATAACGTAACGTTAACTTGTGTTAGTTGGTCATGTGACCACCTGTGTTGAGTTCGTTCGATCATGTCCATAACTGTTAGAAGTAATCATTGGGAATAAATGTTTAAACTTATTATTAGTATTTTGTCTTATGTTTTAACCTGTCATCTATTCTCAAGTGTTTTAATTTCATATTCTATACTTCATAAATGTAGTGTCCTCATAGTTAGACAGTAGTTCACTGTCATAATCGAGAGAGAGAGGAGCGCGTGCGTGCGTGCGTGCGTGGGTGAAGCAAAATAATGTTTCTTATTTCCCGGGAAATACCAACATATTATTCACTCAAACATAATTTATGATTCGTTTCTCCCGCCTACGACTTCCGCTATTGTCTACGTAATATCCTTGCGACAGCTTGTCATTTTCAAACATGGCTTCGTCTAGGTTAGAAATAAATTTTATCAGATTATTGTCCCGTTGCGAATCTATAGCCTCGGAGAAACGCGGAGTAACAGAATGGAGGTTGGAGAAGGTAAACATTTTGATGGTGCAGTCGTTTAACAATGCGACTTTCCCCAAATGCAATCGCAGATAATCGAATGACCTGTCAAAATATGATGTTGACAGCTAGCCAGTTAGCCAGCAGGAAAGCTAGCCACGTCAGCTATATGAGCGAGCAAGTCATCCAGCGCCTGCAATGATGGTCAATGTGTTTTTTGTATTAGATTAGCTTTAACAGCACGGTTTCCAACGCAAACGAACGAGCTAAACCTTTGTGTCATTGGAGCAGTAGCTATTGAGTTCTACTTGAAATACTGCAGCTGTACCAACATATCTCTCATATGATGTGAGATGATGATTGTGACAGATGAGGACAACTAGACTACAGTGACTAGTCAGTTATGATATATATATATATTCTATATATTATTATTATCTGTTATTGTTGCGTTATACTCCATGGCGATTGCATACTGTTTCTTGCTAAGAGTTGCGTTAACTTCATATACATCTGTAGCTGTCTTTCTGTGTGCCAATTGTAATGCCAAGTACAGCAGACGAGTAAAAAAAGACCCCCGATCTCTATGATCCTTTTTTACCCATTAGTAAAAAAGGTTGGTGATTTTGTAAAATCCCTTTGCTATAAATTGTGAAAAGTACTGAGTTGTAGCTGTTGTTCACTGCCTATAAGCTGCATCGAGTATGTCCACATTCTTAAGAAGCTTGTGAATGTGTGGGCCTATAGGAGCAGAACTTGGCAAAAAGAAAATGCATGTGTCCTAAGTGGCCTTGTAATATATAATATAATAATATCTAACATTGAAAGTACCCTTCTACCCCTTTTTCTGTAGTATGTTGGTGCACTCGAAGAGATGATGGTGGCTTTGAGAAAGAGCCCAAGGTAAAGTCAAGGTTGTTGTGAATTTGATTGATAGCGTATAGTTAAATTAATGGCAAGTGTCGTCTTGTGTGTAGTCTCTCCTTGATGGCAAAAAATAGTTGGCAAGCAAGTCTTACTTTTATGCAAAACACATATGATGTAATGGCGTACTGTAGAAAAACAAGGTGATGTAAGACTCGAAATTTGCTATGTATCTCTAAGCTCCTCTTGCTTAACAAGATTCCGCTTGGACTGATTGCTTCAGATTTGATGTGAATGTGATACTTTCATTCCTCCCTCAATAATGTCTTGAATAATTACATATGTAACTGAAGTTATATTGTAACTAGGCACTTGCTATTGATTATGCTGTACTCTATCTGCATTAGTCATTTTAGTAGCACTGTCTAGCATGGTTTTAGCTTAGTTTATCTTCTGAGGTCTAAAGTATTGTTATTCAGTCAATAGTCACATGTTATCACTTCTCTCCTTTCCACCTCAGCAAACCCACACCAGAAGTGTTGACAGACTACACACGGAAAGTTGACTTCTTGAAAGGACTTCTAGAAGCAGAGAAACTGGTCAGTATAGACATACTCAAGACATTGTCATGAATTTTATTCTGATCCATAACACCTATTTCCTCTGTGCTGTTGTGTTCAGTCTTCCACCACAGAGAAAGCCCTGGCCAATCAGTTCCTAGCTCCTGGTCGGACTCCCACCATAGCCAATGAGAGGATGCCAGCTAGCAAAACGGTTCACATGCAGACTAAAGCCTGGTGCACTGGAGAGATGAGGAACGAGCTACTGGGCACTGTAAGCTGACCTCTCACACTCACAAACTCTCTTATGCACACACACACACGCACACTCACACTCACACTCACAAACTCTCTTATACACACACTCACACTCACACTCACACTCACACTCACTCACACACACACACACACACACACACACACACTCACACTCACACTCACACTCACACACTCACAAACTCTCTTACACACACACACACACACACACACACACACACACACTCACACTCACACACTTACTCACACTTACTCACACTCACACACTTGGATAGGTCACAATAGTGATTTTTGGGGGCCTTGATTAGCTGAATTAGGTGCGTCACTGCTGAGCTGGGACAAAAACCTTTAGTACTTTGGCTCTCCAGGACCAGGATTGAGGATCACTGGTCCAAAAAACTGCTAACCATTTGCTTTCATTTCTGCTTCTTTACAGGCATCATCAGGCAAAGGTAAGCATCCTGTCTTTATGGCATGTGTGATACCTATGAAGTTTATATAACAGTTTTTTTTATTTTTTTAATAACTTTGCTTCTCAACAGGGACCTCAGAAACAGCCTTGCGGAATAGAAGGTAAAGCATTACTATGTTCACCCATATCTTCCATATGGTGTGACCATCTTATCACCATGTGAAACATTTTTTATAACGACAATTAGAAACCAACCAATCAATCAATAAATCAATCAATCCCTCCTTCCCTCCCACTTCAGGGGCCTTGCACTGGACGAGAAGCAGTCTGCAGCAGAGCTGGACGCAGTCCTACAGCACCATCACAACCTGCAGGAGAAGCTGGCTGAGGACATGCTCAACCTGGCCCGAAACCTGAAGAACAACACGCTGGCTGCACAGCACATCATCAAACAGGACAACCAGGTAAGCAGCGGAGACCTCATAGGCTGAACTCTGGTATATGCCCTCCATAGCCCCTACTCCACTCAGCATCTCTGGAGATCTGAGGGGATTGGACAGGTCTAATCCCTGGAAGATTCCACCTATTATGTCAGAGGGAAATACAGTGCCCTCCATAAGAATTGGAAAGAGGAAGCATTTTGTCTTCTTTTAGCTCTAAGACAGTTTGGATTTGAAATACAAAAATGACTATGAGGTTAGAGATTCAATGTTGTCTTTTTTCTGATTGGTTTCACCATTTAGAAATTACAACCCTTTTTATACATTGTCCCCCAATTTTAGGGACCCAGTAGTATTGGAAAATTGGCTTGAGAGGTGTTTCTGGTTAGTCAGGTGTGTTCCGTCACATCATTTGTGCAGGCATAAGAGAGCTGTCAATGTCTAGTATTGATTCTAGCCTTTATGTTTTCCTATGTAGTCTGCTATTGGTGTCTGTCAACACAGTCAAAAGAGTTGTCACTGCAAGTCAAGGAAGCCATTTTGGGCTGAGAAATCAGAAGTAAACTATCATAAACAATGAATGTGTCAGAGACTACCATCCGCAGAAGACTTTACCAGCAGATCTACAGAGACTACAATGCAAGGTGTAAACCATTAGTTCGCAACAGAAACCGGATGGCCAGATTACAGTTTGCTAAAAGTACCTAAAAGAGCCTGCAGAGTTCTGGAAAAAAAGGTCTTGTGGACGGATTAGACAAAGATTAACATGTACCAGAGTGATGGCAAGTGTAACGTGTGGAGAAAAAAAGGAACTGCCCAAAATCCCTGGCATACCACCTCATCTGTGAAATATGGTGGAGGGGAGTTATGACTTGGGCGTGTATGGCTGCCACTGGAACTGGCTCACTTGTTTTTATTGATGATGTAACTGCTGACGGCAGCAGCAGAATGACTTCTGAAGTGTACAGGAACATCTTGTCTGCTGAAGTACAAGCAAATGCTTCCAAGTTTTCAGGGCCAAAAAGTGGAAAGTTTTCTGGATTTAAATACAATTGAACATGCATTTAATTTGCTAAAGAGGGAACTTAAGGCAAAAAGACCTAAAAACAATCCACAACTGAAGATGGCTGCAGTACAGGCCTGGCAGAGAATCACCAGAGAAGATACCCAGCATCTGGTGGGGTCAATGGGTAGCAGAATTCAGGCAGTTATTGCATGCAAAGGATTGTCGTCAAAGATACGAAACATGAGCTTTATATGCTTTATTTGGACATTCTATGATTTTATTTTGACAACATAGTAATTGTTTGATTTCAAATCCAGACTGTTGGATTATAAAAATAAATTAATAATAGCTAAAATAAAACAAAATGCTTCCTTTTTCCAATACTTATGGAGGGCACTATATGTAGCTATTACCATCTTGCTACATGAAGTGTCTAGGATTAGGAATCTCAAATATCCTCTCCTTTGCTGTTTGAATAACAAGTGCTATATCTGTATCCCTTCAGAAGGTGGCAGTGTTGCACCAGTTACTTTTCGGTATAAAAATGTGATTAGAATGTGGTAATCTAGATGAGGTATTGAACAACATATAACAGTTGGCATGAGGCCAAAAAGGTCCCTTGTCTGTGCGCAATCATGCCACCACACCTTAAAACTGTGTTGAGTGTGTGTTCTTCTCCTGTAGTTCTAGAGTCTGTCTATCAGGCAGGCACACGTTTCTTTAGTTGTGTTGTCTATTTGTTTTGTGTATGTTCCTCCGTCTCTCAGGCATTGACCTAGTCTACAGTATACGGCAGCCAAAGCAAAGGGGATTTGATTGTTGTCTTGTTGGTCTCTGTCTCTCCCAGACCCTGAGCAAGTCTATGCAGCAGGCAGACATGAACTTTGAGAAGCTGAAGACGGAGTCGGAGCGGCTGGAGCAGCACACCAAGAAGTCTGTCAACTGGTTCCTGTGGCTCATGCTCATCCTGGTCTCCTTCACCTTCATCAGCATGATCCTCTTCATCAGAATCTTCCCCAAGCTCAGATGATGATGACGACGACCCGCCCACAATCAAGAACCAGAACTCAGAACTCTGCATTTCTAGAACTACGACTCTGCAAATCTAGAACTACAGCTGTACATCCCACTGCCTGTGTTGACAGTCCTGTATAGGCCTGCTTGTATGTGTATGCATACCTTATCCAGGTGTAGTTATTTAGAGACAGTTGTGGAGGGCTAGCCGTGGGAGCTACGTAGTGTTTATATCAAATAGAAATTACTAAAAGCCTTAATCTTAATCCTGAGTTGTCTGCTAGCCATGAGGAGCAGGAGCACGGTCCTGTCTACTACTGGGATTAGGGTCTGATTGATTGATTGATTGCAAACAGTATCCGTTGCTTCATTCTTCATCTGGTAGGTTGGGCAATGAGAGATTAAATAGTTAATGTCTACATCAACAACTACATGTTGTTATTTTGTCCCAAAAGCATTGATTGATTGATTATTGACGTAGTCAATTCATTAGTCCTCAATAGTCCCCTGTAGGAGTCCCTTGTTATTGTTCATGTTGATTGACTGTATTAGTGGGAGTATGGCCATTGTTTGTCTTGTTGGCATGGTTACTTGACAGTGATGATTCAGTGTGGTGAACTGATTGCAAATGTGACTTCCTTCCAGAACAGTTTGTTGTCATCCCTCCTTTCCCAGTCATCCCTCCTTTCCCAGTCATTGTGGTCGGTGTGTTTACTGTGTTGTTGAATGGTTTTGATTGACTCACCATGAGACTGATGAACCCCGTTTCATCCAAAGAGAGCTGCATGTAGTGCCCTCTGCTGTTGGTCACTGGAAGAACATGCTGTTATTAAAACAGGCCAGAAGGTGGCAGGCTCTACCTCAGAACACCAGTTAGAAATAGCCATAAGGATCCCATTGACCTGTGAAAAGGAAATAGACTAGAAGACTTAGACCTATGCTGTGTCCGAAGTCTCCACTCATTTCCCTCCTCTTACACCAATCCTATGCTTTTTCATCCATGTGGGGGTGTGAATAAGTGCACACTTCAGGGTGAAGGGTAGACCATTGGGACACCCTGAGAGAAGCATATGCCTTAGGAATAAGCCTCCTAGTAGGTTGATCATGCATGAAACACAAGGCTTAGTAGCCCTCCCCACAAAATCAACATTTCCAATTGAAATCTTGGGGTATGGGGACAATTATTAGGGAGTAGGGAAAACACTGATTGGTAGTTAATTCCTGGGCACTGATAGACTCACTGTTAAAAAGTCCCACTCTGTTTCAGTGTTGTCACTATTCTAAGCCTATTCTGGGTTCTGGGCTAACCTGCCCAGGCCTGCAGCCTTGTCTGCATCACCACATGGCTGGGCTGGGTGCTGGGGGTATTCTGGGATCTACTGGGGGTATTTTTGAGTGTCGGAAGCAGAGGTATGCATGGTGCTGCCATGAGACCAAAAGAGGTCTCTTATAAATGAAGGAGCTGATGTCACTTCATCATCATACAGCTTACACCCTCCACCCCGAGTTCATCCTGAATGCACATGTATGGTTGGCTCTGTAAGTTCTGATCAAGTTTGGTTGTTAAAGTCCCTTTATTCACGTATTCATGTGATTCTGTTACGTACCCAATAGTTTGCCTTTTAAGCACATATCCCTCTCACCTGTTATGGCTGTAGAGGTCCTCTATTTTTACCTGAAGAGAGTATTCATTACAGGTGTGTCACTAGAATGGCGTCTTTCGTTGCAATACTGTGTATATTTGTGCTGAATTCATAATCAGTCGCTACACCCTAGGCACTCATGTAGATCTGAAAGGATTGGGTTGGTATAAGAAATATATGAATACTCATCTCTAATTCTAATATGCCAGGAGGCATTTTTGATACCCTGCTTACACCTATCCAACCATTTTAGATCTGTGAGAGGATTTCCTTCCCTCTTTCCACTGGATTCCTGTCTGCAGACCCAACAGTTGTGTCTATAGTTAGTTCCCATGGGAATGTGCTTAAAATAAAGTGGTGAGAACTTTATGTTCTGACTGAAAAATGTTTAAATAAAAAAAAGTGTCTTATTTTAATAAATAAATTCAAATTTGCCCGCCTGCTGTGTTTGACCTCACTTCATACATTTTGTACACTTTCAACCAAGCCCTGAATGAGGACGAGTGTGTGTATGTTACACAAACACACACACACACACTCTCCCTACACATCTATCCCAGGCATCCTCCACATGCTTGTGGTGTGAGACAAACCAGCTAATTGGATTGATCTTTTAACAGTTGGACAACAAGAACAAGTTGTTAAGCATGAGAAAACTTCATCTCTAGTCTCAAAGCCGTGGCTTTCAAGCACCCAATCTTTTTAATTTATTTCTTGGCTGGGCTACAGTGAGGATTTTGGTTTGCCCACGGAGCTATTGAACGCTCTGTTTTTCCCCCTCCTTTCCGAGCTACCCTGAGGGGAACGTGGATGAGGAGTTTCTAGCTGAACTTTTCAGTGTTTTGTTAATAGGCTAATGGGAGCATTCAAGGGTGGCACTAAGCTTTCATTATGGGTCCTATCTCCAGAACACAGACACGCTCACACACACACACACACACACACACACACACACACACACACACACACACACACACACACACACACACACACAGCAGATTTCTCTCCCATTTCTACTGTATTATTCTCAGAACAGACTGACTTGCCTGGTGATCATCTTTGTATTATTGTATAAAGCACAGGGATCGATTGACACACACACACACACACACACACATGCTTTCACAACTGTTTTTATTCTCATGGTATGGTTTTTCATTGAGGTAGTAAAGGTGAGAAGAGTTCTTGGATGTTAGAGAGATGTTAGAGAGAGAGAAGGGAGAGAGAGAAGTCTTCACCCACCCTCACAGTTTTTTTACCGATACCTTGACGAAAGGCACATTTCCTTTTACACTCATTATTGATAACATATCCCGGACTGATGTAATCTAAAAAGCACTTGTCTTTAAAAAATCAAAGAGTCCACAATTATGACTTCATCCACTGGAGCTACATCACAGTTTCCATTAGTCATGGGGTGGTGTCCTCTACTGATCCTGGGTGAGGCCAGGCTATGATCACCAGAAATCAACTGATGTTAATGCCAGTCTCTGCTCTCTGTGCAGGTGCTGCTGGGGCAGGCAACGTCTTTGTTTTGGTTCTGCCGTTGCTGTTTCTCAGACCTCCCTCCCCTCCTATCTGGCGTGTGTGTGTGTGTGTGTGCACACATTACTTGAACATATACAGACTCACACTCACACACACACACACACACACACACACACACACACACACACACACACACACAGACACACAGGAATTCAACTCTTTCTGTAGTTCTCAAGCACCTTAGAGTACTACTTTCACCTCTCTTATTTGATGGAATCATGACACATCATCATCGTGTGTGAATCAGAGGTAAAGTACTGTACTGCATGAAGATAACTGCATGATAGATAGAGTTGTATCTGAGCCAGTGGGGTGAAGTGGATACCTAACAAACTGAGGTACTGTATAGTACATGTCTTACAGCAACCCCTATCCCGCACAATTCCCTGGCATCTAAGAGTCAACATGTGGGTTCATGTACCCCCCCCTACACCTTATTCCACAGCACAGTGCTGACAAGAGGCCCCCCATGGAACAAGATCAACATCATCATCACCTTGCCCCAAACCCCCGATCCCCCACTCCGCCTTTGATGTATAGAGAAGTAGGTAATTCTGCTGAGAGCTTAATTCTTTGGTCCTCTACTCTTTCACCTTTCGTGGTGGCGGCTCCCCTGGAGGATGAGGGTGAGGTGTAGGAGGGCAGGGCTGAGGTAGGAGGCTGTGTAATGTGATTGGGGAGGCAGGAACATGCCCCCGCCTATCCATGAGGCCCCACCCCTCCATGGGGCCCACGGCCACAGCTTTACCCCCAGGAGGCCCCAGCAGGTGCAGGGCCATTCCTGGAAGTTGCTCAGGGTCGCTCCATGGCAGGGATTAGGAAATATGGAGGGGTATGTGTGTGTATGTGTTTGTGTGTGTGATGGGACTGGCCTCTCTCTCTCTATTCAGCCCACCCCCCTCTCTCTCTCTCTCTTTCTCTCTCTCTTTCTCTGAACTTCAATGGAATTTTACAGAAGTTTGAACTTTAATATAATTATTCTGCTGAAATAGATTTTCATCTCTAGAAGTCATGCTGGAATTATTATCATGACAATAATTAGTGGTGATCATAAAGCAATAAGGCTGACAAGTGGCATCACAGTGAAACATAATGGTGAGAGGAAAATTACTGTAAGTAAAAAATAAAGTGTGAATCCTTGAATTTTTGTGAGGAGTGTAGGATGGTCTGGGGTCAAGGCTTTTTTCAAGGCCAGTTTTAACGTCAGTCGTTGAGGTCTATCCTTGGGAATGCTGGAATTTAAAATGTCATGGCCAATCTAAATAAGCACGAATACAATGGGTTACATTATGTCTAAGTGTTCTGCTATGACTATCAACATTGTTTCACTTTGTAAGCAAAAATGATGCTGATAAATCTTAGAATCTGTCCTTGTAAACACCAATACGAATATTTTATAATTCGATATATTAGGCATGTATATCTACTTACATATTATACTACTCGCACAAAGATAATTGCATGTATACATTTATTGTCTCAATAAAGGACAATCAAATCAATAAAAATACAGTGTGTCCTGGCCTTTTTTTTAAATACATTCCACCATGACTCCCTGTCTTGTAGCATGTTTCATGACTATTTATGTTCCTCCCTGATCAATCATCTGTCAGATCATCAGGATCGATGTTGATGTCTGTTGGCTCAGTCTCAAGTCTGTCTGTCCTTTTACACTCTATTGATTCCTCCTGTCTCTCTATCCGCTGGTCTGTGTGCTTGTATCCGGCCCCCTCTGCATGGCATGATAGCGACAGTATTGAGGGTCCTTAGGAGTGAACCACTGCTTGTTTTTCTGAATGGCCCCCTCCACCACGATTCACACTCAGTAGGGCGTCAGTCAGTGAGGGTGGTTGAGTGGATGGCTGTTCCTTGGACCTGACTTGGCTGGTTTGGACGTATAAGACACAGCCTAATACAGTACACGCAAGTCAATGAGGGTGGTTGAGTGGAGGGGGGCCCTGCTTTTAGCTGGTCTGGTTCCTTTACTGCAGGGGCCAGTATACTGTACACCTAGGTGGTGTGCCTTACACGTATACAAGAATAGGCCTACTGCAGTAGTATGAATATTTCATATAGAAGACACACAAGTCACATTTCATACTATGAGCTCTATTGATACTGCAGACTCACACACCTCGAGGCAGTAGCACCCCAGAAAACAATGATCTACTGTAGGAACCAGTAAATCCTCCGTTTTAGGTGGGGTAAAGGACTCGGAGGTAGCAGGAAACCAATGTCTTCTCTACGGTTTGATGAGGGAGATAAAGACAGTAGAGGTGGGCACGCAAGCAGCTGCTTGCAGAGCCTGAGGACTGGGGCTCACAGGATCTGTAGGCCACATCCTCCCAGGCGAGATTAGCTTAGCTAGTGACAGGCAGACAGACAGACAGACAGACAGACCGATAGACAGACAGACAGACAGACAGACAGACAGACAGACAGACAGACAGACAGACAGACAGACAGACAGACAGTCAGACAGACAGACAGACAGACAAACAGACAGACAGGACAGGATGGTTTCAGCTCAGGCCACGGCACTCTGGTTCGGTTTCCCGCACAGCCTGGTGTGAAAATGTCAGTGTTCTGTAAAAATTGCACTTCTCAGTAAATGTCAGCCTGCCCTCCGGTAGCGTAACCTGGAGAACACGAGCTCTACTTCTGCAGCACACCTCTCTATTATTCCTCTCTCTCTCTCTCTCTCTCTCTCTCTCTCTCTCCTCTCTCTCTCTCTCTCTCTCTCTCTCTCTCTCTCTCTCTCTCTCTCTCTCTGTCTCTCTCTCTCTCTCTCTCTCTCTCTCTCTCTCTCTCTCTCTCTCTCCTTCTCTCTCTCTCTCCCTCTCTCTCTCTCTCTCTCTCTCTCTCTCTCTCTCTCTCTCTCTCGCTGCTGTAGTAAAATAGAATAACACTTCAGAAATGAGAGATGGCAGAGCTGAATAAAACATAATGTGCCGTGCTGAGGGAGGACGCTGTGTAGTACCACTACTACCTTGACCTCTATTGGATGAGCTACAGCCAAGCTCATGGCAGTTGTCATTCATTGGATTTGAGCTACTTGGGCCACCATACAATCCTGAGACCCTGGTGGATCTTTATAGAGAAATACATGGTCATCATCATCATTTCTATTGTTGAACTGTGGTTGTAGTAGGCGATGACTCAGAGGATTCTCCTCTCCATCCCCCTCCTGTTGGCTCTCCTGTTGGCCTCCTCTTGGCTCTGTCCATGGTATCACACTCAGATGTCTATTGGGGATGTGCTCATTATTTTCTTATTATTGTAACACCCTATTTCCTCCTCTGCTTGAGCGTAAGTAAAGCTGTTAAAGGAGAGGGGAAATAGTGGCAGAACTATTGATTGGCGTTCAAGGATTGCAGCTTCGCTAATCCTTTATCAGATAATCAACCTCTGATTGGTGCTCAGAGGCGGACTCAACACAGGTCATCCATATGACTAAAACAGGAAGGAAGACACACAGAGAAACGACACAGCAACGATCAGGAATATCTCACTGAGGCTGTCAGGGAGGGGGATGTGTGGGAAACGCCCATGCCCATTAGTCAATGAAGAGCACAACATTTCACTGATGGAGATAACATCTGTTCCCCCATCACTAATCTTAGCCCTTCATTGGATCAGATTGGATATTTATACACACTCATAATTCAGATGTCCTAATTTGGGCTATTTTCTCCTCTATCTATTTATAGAAAGCTGCTTACAGTGGGGCAATCTCATGGCTGCTTTTAGGCATGCTTCCAACACACGCACACACACATACATACACACGCGCGCACGCGCGCACACACACACACACACACACACACACACACACACACACACACACACACACACACACACACACACACACACACACAGACACACACACACACACAAACGTCACGTAAGCTTACATAGAAAGGACACAGCCAGTCACCGCATGTTTGTTGACTCCCAGACCCCATTGAACTTACAGTTGTCTCTCTTCCCACAACTTCCCCATCTCATCTATGTGAGAACATAAATAATTGCGTGTATTATTGTCGTTCTGGGAAGTGGAGATACAATATAGACCCAGTTCCTCCTGTCCTTGGTAAGTGGAGCCCCCTGGCCCTCAGGTCAGAGCTACAGGGCTGTGGTCAGCCCAGTGTTAAGTGCAGGATGTAGTAATGTGCTTTGGGGCTCAGGGTGGGTCTGGGAATGCGCCATGGGATGTGTGGGCGGGGGGTGTCTATGCGGGGTCTTTGATGCCTGCTCCTGAGCTGCTGACCTGGGGGTGGTGGAGCAGGAACACACCGGCCACACACGCCTCAGTGTCTCTGGAACATTACAGCTCGCTGACGGGGGTCCGGTCTGTGGCAAATAATAGCAACAGTGAAGAAAAGGAAATTAATCAACGTTTTTGGCAGTTTGTTTGGCACGCCGCTTATTACTTCTGTTTTTGTTTAGGGAAGAGGCTGTCAAGACGGGAAATAGTTTTGTGAGGGCCAAGTTACCGGTGGTTGCAGCATAGCCTCCCCCTGTAATTGATGGTGTAACAGAAGACGCTGGGTCTCTTTGATCCCCAGCCGTCCCTTTAGAAGAACACACAGTAATCATCACCTTGGATGTGGCGGTGTTGTACTCAGGATGGGTGGTGTTGTGTTGAAGGGCATGGCTGGTTTCCCCTGTAAACACTAACACAATGCAGAACACGGACCATTCTCACAAGAAAGTGGTTGAGTTCAACCGCTCTCTCATTTCGGTTGGTTTCCGTGTGACAGAGAGCAGTGACCCTGACTCTCTGACACTCTAACCTCACACAACCTGGTCTGTACTGAGTGAGTGTCTGACATCCACTAGCACGGTCTGTCCATAACCGTAAGACATGACATTCTTCACCCGGGAAATAGGGACGACTGAAGAAAAGGAGAGATGAAGGAAAGATGGAGGAAAAGGAGGAGAGGGAGATGAAGATAGCATTCCGAGTCACAGTGGACACAGGGTGGCATTGTGGGTCAGGTCCCCGGGTGCTAGGAATCTTGGGAATGTTTATCCCCTCTCTGATCTTCAATCACAAGTTTCCGTGTTCTAGATTCTAAACTTAAAGATAAGTTAATGGATTGACAAGTGGAACTACAACTGAATGACACGATTCATACAGAATGACAAGTGGAACAAAAACTGAACTGTCCTTGTTGAGTGGACAGCACTATTTATACACAGTACATCTATGGGAGGGACAGATCACGCTTTAGGAAAAACAAGTCGGACCTCTGGTATCTATGTACCACGCAAAACTCTCTTCTCCAACCAGTGTGTTAGCATGTGTGTGTGCACGTGCACACGTATGTGTGACTGTGAAAGAATGCAACAGAACAACAGTGTGTCCCCATACACACAGTGTGAGAGGGGAAGGGAGTGAGACAAGCCACACTTTGATGTAGTGCAGAACACTCTGGTTTCCTGAACCGTGGTCCCACCGTTCCCCTGACTGGCCCGGTCGGCTGACATTGACCTAGCCTTGACCGTCCCAGTGTCCCTCTCCCCAACACCGGACGACGCTGACACGTCCTCTCACACTCCCCCCCCCCCCACACACACCCTCAGCCCCAGGAGGATTTACTCCCCTATCATTGATACAACTAATCCTTTAGCCCTCCAAGGTGTGAGAAAGGGGGGAGAGATCAGACAACCTTGGGAGTGTAATCAGTCTGTTGATAAGTCTGTTGTTGTTCTATGTGGGAAAAACAAGACGCTGTGGGATGGATGTGTGACCAAGGTTCAAGTGCCTCACACACACACCAACTGACTGGGGAACAACAAGGAGGTGGCTGGTCATAGGGTTCAGGATTGACAGAGTTGAGTGTGTGTGTGTGTGTGTGTGTGTGTGTGTGTGTGTGTGTGTGTGTGTGTAGCTGGGGAGGTAGAGAAGAAAGACTTCTGTAAGTTCAGTGGGGTCTGGGAGTCAACAAACATGTGGTGTGTGTGTGTATGTGTGTGTGTGTGTGTGTGTGTGTGTGTGTGTGTGTGTGTGTGTGTGTGTGTGTTTCCAGCTCTTCACGTGTCCCATGTTGTTAACAGTGTCCTATCTCATAAGGAAATAAACCCCTTACACTTGCAAATGAGGCCTAGCCATTGACACTATGTTTGTGAGGTGTTTTAATGTTGCCAAAACTACAATTTAGTTTTTCTATCAATTGACCTGTACAGATCTTCTGATCTTATTGTAGCTTGTATGGAGAATAATGTAATAATGAATCGGTGTAGTGGACTCTCAGTAAGCAATCAAATGTTCTTTAAACATTTTTGATAAAGAACTTGATCGTAAAGAA